>NC_090653.1:43312463-43612463 GCF_040937935.1 Hyperolius riggenbachi | reverse complement strand
ACCCCACACACCCCACACACCCCACACACCCCACACACCCCACACACCCCACACACCCCACACACCCCACACACCCCACACACCCCACACACACCCCACACACACACCCCACACACCCCACACACCCCACACACCCCACACACCCCACACACACACCACACACACACACACTGTGTACACACACACCACACACACACACACACCTGCACTGTTGGTGAGGGGGCAGAGAAATCAGATGGATGCTGGAGAGGAGAGGTGCTAATTGGCTGCTGCTCTCTCTGCTCTCTAGTTAGCTGGCCAGACTGAACATGCTCCTTGGAGCTGAAACAGGAATGCTTTTGTTTGGTGTGCAGGGCCGGGCCGAGGCCCAGGCTGGAGAGGCTCCAGCCTCAGGGCGCAGTGTAGGAGGGGGCGCAGAATTCATTCAGCTGTCATTCCTAATTGTGTTTGAAGCAGAAATAAATAAGAAAAGGGGATACATGGCAGTGACTGCAAGCCAGATAACTAGATATTAAGGTGTTGGGGGCTCTGGTGCTCCTCTGTCTAATAGCAATCAGTGTGGCAGCTGGGGTGGGAGGGATAGGGGGGGCGCACTTTGGTGTCTCAGCCTTGGGTGCTGGAGGACCTTGTCCCGGCTCTGTTGGTGTGCACTGTGTTATCAGCGGGGAAGTGTGTGCTTATCAGCTTGTGCAAACAAAGTCCATCTTGAGCTGCAGATTCCTTGTTTCCACAGATGATATACAGTGTCAGCATACCTGACAGGGATGCTGCTTCTCTTCTATCATTTCTTCCACGTGTGTTTGAAATGTATGCAGCTACTCCGAGGCTGTAACCAAGGAGGGAAGAGGGAGGGAGGGAGGGCAAAGCTACCACGCAGCTCTGGCCAATCACGGGGCCACAAAGGACAAGTTGGTGCTGACTGGGGAAAAGAGGACAGGCTCTCTGTGACACAGACCGAGCATTGCTGGCCTCAGAGCATCTAAAAAATGTCACTTTTTATGGACGCACATTTACAAATGAGGCTTGGCAACCTTGCTGCCGGCTAATTTTTTTTTTTTTAACAAACTCCAGGCACTTCACTGAGGAAGTCAGAGGAAGGGGCCATATTAGTGTGTCTTACAAAAGGGAAGGGGGGTGCTGGAGCATCCCCAGCACCCCCCTGTGCACGTGCCTGAACGGGAGGTCTGGATCTGCTGCATTTTTCACACAACGGATCTGGACCCTGATGCACGCAGGAGTAGTGTTAGGCAATGGGAAAAAGGATTTCCCTCTACACAGTCAAATTTTGACACAGAAATGGGTCAGTTTCTCTGTCACAGCCTGGGGGTAGTGTTGGGCGAACACCTGGATGTTCGGGTTCGCGAACGTTCGCCGAACATGGCCGCGATGTTCGGGTGTTCGCGCCGAACTCCGAACATAATGGAAGTCAATGGGGACCCGAACTTTCGTGCTTTGTAAAGCCTCCTTACATGCTACATACCCCAAATTTACAGGGTATGTGCACCTTGGGAGTGGGTACAAGAGGGAAAACATTTTTAGCAAAAAGAGCTTATAGTTTTTGATAAAATCGATTTTAAAGTTTCAAAGGGAAAACTGTCTTTTAAATGCGGGAAATGTCTGTTTTCTTTGCACAGGTAGCATGCATTTTGCCGCCATGCAGTCATAAATGTAATAAAGATAAGAGGTTCCATAAACATGGACCGGCAACGCTAACCCAGCAGCAGCAGCACACGTGATGGAACAGGAGGAGGCGCAGGAGGAGAAGGCCACGCTTTGAGACACAACAACCCAGGCCTTGCATCAGGACAAGAAGCGTGCGGATAGCATGCTTTTTGCCGCCATGCAGTCATAAATGTAATACAGATAAGAGGTTCAATAAACAGGGACCGGAAACGCTAACCCATCACATATGGTCATTGTTCATGTTACTTGGTTGGTGTCCAGGAGTGTTGCATAGTCGTTTCCAATCCAGGATTGATTCATTTTAATTTGAGTCAGAGTCAGACGGTCTGCATTTTCTGTGGAGAGGCGGATACGCCGATCTGTGACGATGCCTCCGGCAGCACTGAAACAGCGTTCTGACATAACTATCGCTGTCGGGCAAGCCAGCACCTCTATTGCGTACATTGCCAGTTCGTGCCAGGTGTCTAGCTTCGATACCCAATAGTTGAAGGGTGCAGATGGATTGTTCAACACAGCTACGCCATCTGACATGTAGTCCTTGACCATCTTCTCCAGGCGATCGGTGTTGGAGGTGGATCTGCACGCTTGCTGTTCTGTGGGCTGCTGCATGGGTGTCAGAAAATTTTCCCACTCCAAGCACACTGCCGATACCATTCCCTTTTGGGCACTAGCTGCGGCTTGTGTTGTTTGCTGCCCTCCTGGTCGTCCTGGGTTTGCGGAAGTCAGTCTGTCGGCGTACAACTGGCTAGAGGAGGGGGAGGATGTCAATCTCCTCTCTAAAGTCTCCACAAGGGCCTGCTGGTATTCTTCCATTTTGACCTGTCTGACTCTTTCTTCAAGCAGTTTTGGAACATTGTGTTTGTACCGTGGATCCAGAAGGGTATAAACCCAGTAATTGGTGTTGTCCAGAATGCGCACAATGCGTGGGTCGCGTTCAATGCAGTCTAGCATGAATTGAGCCATGTGTGCCAGAGTCCTGCCAGAATCCTCATCATCCTCTTGTGAGCGTTGTGATAGTTGTTGTGATGCATCATAGTCGTCACCTTCTTCCTGGTCTGCTTCTGCTGACCATTCGCGCTGAATTGTGGAAGTCCAACGTGCACCGCTCTGGCCCTCGTCAGTGGTGGCATGAAATTCCTGCTCCAACTCCAGCTGTTCCTCCTCCTCTTCTTCGTCATAGCTGCTGGGGCCAGCGTTTCCTGAGGCGGATGGCCTGATGTTGGTACCATCACGCTGATCGTTTTCTCCTTCAGATTCCCCCAGTTGCATCATGACAGCTGTTTCCTTGATTTTCAACATTGACTTCTTCAGTAAACACAGCAGTGGTATGGTAATGCTGACTGAAGAGTTGTCACTGCTCACAAGCAACGTGGATTGCTCAAAATTTTGGAAGACTTGGCAGAGGTCCAACATGTTGGCCCAATCGGATCCACAGAAGCTTGGCAGCTGTCCGGATGCGCCTCAGTACTGCGCCGTCATGTACTGGACCACTGCACTCTTCTGCTCGCAAAAGCGGGCTAGCATGTGCAGTGAAGAATTCCAGCGCGTAGGGACATCACACAGCAAGCGATGGTGGGGGAGATTGAAGCACTCCTGCATCTTGGCGAGTGCCCCCGAAGCAGTACTGGAATTTCTGCAATGTTTGGCCACTCGTCGCACCTTCAACAGAAGATCGGCCACGCCTGTGTATGTCCTCAGGAACCGCTGAACTACTAGGTTCATCACGTGCGCCAGGCAAGGGATGTGTGTCAGCTTAGCCAACCTTAAGGCGCGAATGAGATTACTCCCATTATCACACACAACCATGCCCGGTTTCAGGTCCAGTGGTGCCAGCCACAAATCCGTCTATTCCTTTATTCCCCTCCAAATTTCCTCCCCTGTGTGCTGCTTATCCCCAAGGCAGATCAGCTTCAGCAATGCTTGCTGACGCATGCCAACAGCTGTGCTGCACTGCTTCCACGATCCTACTGCTGCTGGGTTAGCGTTTCCGGATGAGGTACAGCTTTGAGATGCGTTGGAGGAGAAGGAGTCAGAGAGGTAGGTGCTGCTGTTGTTATCCAGTGGGAGGGACGGCGGTGCAGCTGTTTGCGGCGTGGGCAACACCCGCGCCGTAGCAGGTGAGGAATCGCTGCCAGGCTCCACAAGGTTCACCCAGTGCGCGGTAAGGGAGATGTATCGACCCTGGCCGAACGCACTCGTCCAGGTGTCAGTGGTGAGGTGAACCTTGCAGGCAACGGCATTCTTCAAGCTTCGGGTTATTTTGCTGACCACGTGCTCATGCAACTCAGGCACTGCAGAGCACGCAAAGTGGTAGCGGCTGGGAACCACGTAACGTGGGATGGCCACTGACATCATGCCCTTGAAGCTATTTGTCTCCACCACTCGATATGGCAGCATTTCGCAGGCCAGAAGCTTGGCTATGCTGGCTGTTAATGCCACGGCCCGGGGGTCATTTGCTGGCAATTTCCTCTTGCGCTCAAGCATCTCCGAGACAGACAACTGAACCGTAGGGCTGCACACTGAACGGCTGTTGGTTGTTGTGTTTGATGACTGGGAGACCTCAAGAGCACTATTCCGGAAAGTGACAGTGTCAGCGTTGTCTGATGTTTGTGAATGTTGTTGTGAACCACGCAATGGCTGGGCTACTGCTGCTGCTGAGGAGGGTCTGGTGGTGAGTCTGGTGACCCCAAGGGAGGCAGTGTTGCTGCTGGTACCCTGTCCTGGCGGCCACAGAGTGGGATGTTTGGATACCATGTGGCGGGTCATGCTGGTGGTGGAGAGGTTGTTAATGTTTCCCCCTGCTCAGGCGGGTCTTGCACACCTTGCAAATCACCATGGTACCATCCTCACTGCAGTCTTCAAAGAAAGGCCAGACTTTGGAGCACCTGCCTTGCTGGCGATTTGTTTGCGCCTCTTTTGCGTCTCACTTGAACTTCCACGCTTGTGGTGCCTGAAATTTCGCGCCGCCTACCTTGTGGCACAAGGCAAACTCGTGCAGCAGTGGGTTCTTCAACAGACTCCTTTTGTGCTGCTACGACGGCGATGTTCTCCTTCACATACAAAATCTGGGTCTATGTCAACATTGTCCATACCCTCCTCCTCTTCCATCTCCTCAAACTCGTCATGTGATTGTGGGCCGCCGCTGTGGAGTAGAGCTCCCCACAACAACCTCTGCGCAGCACACTCCAACGTCGTCTTCAAGATCTTCTCGGCCGACCTCCTGCAATTGAAACCCCTCCTGCCCAACTTGCTCTGGGATTTGGGTTTCAAAGTCCTCCTCGGACTCGCCTTGCATTTCAGTGCGCAGTGCATTTCCCACAGTCAATGGTTGTGAATCCGGGCACAAAATTTCTGGCTGTTCCATTGACCTTTGAAAGGTGGAAGTTTGTTGGGCTGGGAATAGCTCCTGCGAATACCCCATTGTGTCCTGAGGAAATTCTTCGGACTGGTTATTTGGCAGATGTGTGCGTGGTGTCGCTGCCGGTTGTGTCAGCTTTGTGCCCACTGGCTCCTTGTAACTGGCTGAGGACTCGGACCTCGTGCGTGATGTGCTGGTGCTGCTTAACCCACTGCTGGACACTTGAGAGGTCATCCAATTAATTATCTGGTCCTGTTCTTTTGGATTTGTGAGGGTTGATTTCCTGGACAACATGGGCGGTATTGAGTGGGTTTTCTTCGGTGCTCCACTGTGGCCTATACGTGAACCGTCAGGGGGAACACCTCTTCCCTTGCCCCTCCCTCTTTCACAGGATTTCTTCTTTATTTCACTTATCCGTAAAAGTACACGCTGACTGGCAGCAGTACAGAAATGCTATACAGTGGCGGGTGAGCGGTGTACTACTATTCCCAGCAGCGACACAGAGCACAATGCTATACAGTGGTGGGTGAGCGGTGTACTACGGTTCCCAGCAGCGACACAGAGCACAATGCTATACAGTGGTGGGTGAGCGGTGTACTACTATTCCCAGCAGCGACACAGAGCACAATGCTATACAGTGGTGGGTGAGCGGTGTACTACTGTTCCCAGCAGAGACACAGAGCACAATGCTATACAGTGGTGGGTGAGTGGTGTACTACTGTTCCCAGCAGAGACACAGAGTGGCAGTAAACACAATGCTATATAGTGTGGCTGAGCGGTGTACTACTGTTCCCAGCAGCGACACAGAGCACAATGCTATACAGGGTGAGCGGTGTACTACTGTTCCCAGCAGACACACAGAGTGGCAGTAAACACAATGCTATATAGTGTGGGTGAGCGGTGTACTACTATTCCCAGCAGCTACACAGAGCACAATGCTATACAGGGTGAGCGGTGTACTACTGTTCCCAGCAGACACACAGAGTGGCAGTAAACACAATGCTATATAGTGTGGCTGAGCGGTGTACTACTGTTCCCAGCAGCGACACAGAGCACAATGCTATACAGTGGTGGGTGAGCGGTGTACTACTGTTCCCAGCAGAGACACAGTGGCAGTAAACACAATGCTATATAGTGTGGCTGAGCGGTGTACTACTGTTCCCAGCAGCGACACAGAGCACAATGCTATACAGTGGTGGGTGAGCGGTGTACTACTGTTCCCAGCAGAGACACAGAGTGGCAGTAAACACAATGCTATATAGTGTGGCTGAGCGGTGTACTACTGTTCCCAGCAGCGACACAGAGCACAATGCTATACAGTGGTGGGTGAGCGGTGTACTACTGTTCCCAGCAGCTACACAGAGCACAATGCTATACAGGGTGAGCGGTGTACTACTGTTCCCAGCAGACACACAGAGTGGCAGTAAACACAATGCTATATAGTGTGGGTGAGCGGTGTACTACTATTCCCAGCAGCGACACAGAGCACAATGCTATACAGGGTGAGCGGTGTACTACTGTTCCCAGCAGACACACAGAGTGGCAGTAAACACAATGCTATATAGTGTGGGTGAGCGGTGTACTACTATTCCCTGCAGCGACACAATGACCGGGGGACCCTGGCTAGCCTGGCTGGAGAGAGAACTACCCTGCCTGCCTACCCAAAGCTAAACCCACAGACAAATGGCGGAGAAATGACGTGGATCGGGTATTTATTTACCCGAACCACGTGACCCGTTCGGCCAATCACAGCGCTAGCCGAACGTTCGGGTAACGTTCGGCCATGCGCTCTTAGTTCGGCCATATGGCCGAACACCATCAGGTGTTCGGCCGAACTCGAACATCACCCGAACAGGGTGATGTTCTGCAGAACCCGAACAGTGGCGAACACTGTTCGCCCAACACTACCTAGGGGGCGGGGAGAGGGGGCCGCCATGCTGGAGGGTGATAGCAGCCAGGATGGGGGGTTAGTGATGGGCGAACAGTGTTCGCCACTGTTCGGGTTCGCCCGGATTTTGGGCTGTTCGAGTTCGGTTCGGGCTCCGCCGGACACCTCGTGGTGTTCGACCATGCGTTCGGCCATGTGGCCGAACTTATGTTCGGCCTGACAGCGCATGGCCGAACGTTCCCCGAACGTTCGGCTCGCGCTGTGATTGGCCGAGCGGGTCACGTGGTTCGGGCTCGAACACGCGGCTCGCACTGCGATTGGCCGAGCGGGTCACGTGGTTCGGGTAAATACCCGAACCGCGTCATTTCTCCGCCACTTGAAGTTGGGTTTAGCTTTGGGTAGGCAGGCAGGTTAGACTCTCTCACCAGCTAGGCTAGCCAGGGCCCCCCCAGCCTCCTAGTCATACTACTGTAGTGCCAGTCAGCGTGCTTGTACTGCTGGGATCAGTAGTACTTCTGGCACCAGTATATAGCATTGTCTATTGCCACTGTACTGCCACAGTCAGCGTGTACTGCTGGGATCAGTAGTACTTCCGTCCGTCACCAGTATATACTATATAGCATTGTCTTATTGCCACTGTACTGCCACAGTCAGCGTGTACTGCTGGGATCAGTAGTACTTCCGTCCGTCACCAGTATATACAATATAGCATTGTCTTATTGCCACTGTACTGCCACAGTCAGCGTGTACTGCTGGGATCAGTAGTACTTCCGTCCGTCACCAGTGTATAACATACTATATAGCATTGTCTTATTGCCACTGTACTGCCAGTCAGTGTGCGTGTACTGCTGGGATCAGTACAACCATAATGAAGAAATCCTGTGAAAGAGGGAGGGGCAAGTGAAGAGGTGTTTCCCCTGACGGTTCACGTAGAGGCCGCAGTGGAGCACCAAAGAAACCCCACTCAATACCACCCATGTGTGCCAGACAAACAACCCTCACTAATCCACAAGAGCAGGACCGGATAGTGAATTGGTTGACCTCTCAAGCGTCCAGCAGCGGTTTAAGCAGCAGCAGCAGCAGCAGCACCAGCACATCCTTGTCACGCACGAGGTCCTCTGCCAGTTACAAGGAGCCAGTGGGCACAAAGGTGACACAACCAGCAGCTACACCATGCACACAATGGCCAAATAACCAGTCCGAACAATTATTTCCGGACACAATGGGCTCTTCGGAGGAGCTATTCCCACTCCTACCCCCACAAACAATGGAACAGCCAGAAATGTTGTGCCCGGATTCACAACCATTGTGCGAGGAAACTGCACCACTCATTGAAATGCAAGGCGAGGACGAAGACACCCAAATCCCTGAGCAATGTGCGCAGGAATTGGAATTGCAGGAGGTCCACCAAGAACATCTTGAAGACATGGGAGTGAGGTGCGCAGAGGGTGTTCTGGGGAGCTCTAGTCCACTGCACACAGACACAGTCACAGATGAGGAGATGGAAGAGGAGGTTTTGGACGATGTGGACACAGACCCGGATTATCGAGTAGAACCTCGCCGTCGGGATAGCAGCAGTACAGATGAGTCTGCTGCAGAACCCACTGCTGCAAGAGTTCGCCGTGTGCCACAAAGTAGGCGGGGTATTTCGGACACAACAGGCATAGCCGTAGAAGTGAGACGCCAAAGAGGCACGAAGTAAACTCGCCAGCAAAGCAGGAGCTCAAAAGTCTGGGCTTTCTTTGAAGACTGCAGGGTGGATGTTACCATGGTGATTTGCAAGGTGTGCAGGACCCGACTGAGCAGGGGGAAAAATGTCAACAACCTCTCCACCACCAGCATGCGCCGCCACATTGTAGCCAAACATAGCACTATGTGGTCAAACACGCAAGGACAGGGTAGCGGCTCGCTTCCAGCCCCCAGCAACACTGCCTCCGTTGTCACCAGACCCTCCTCAGCAGCAGCCCAGCCATTACGTGGTGCACAAACATCCGTAGTAGACGACGATGTCAGTTTCCGCAACAGTCCTCTTGACGTTTCCCAGTCTTCAACCACCACGACAACAACAAACTGTCCTTCAGTGTGCGATCCTACGGTTCAGTTGTCTGTCCCGGAGATGTTTGAGCGCAAGAGAAAATTTGCCAGCAAATGACCCCCGGGCCGTGGCACTAACAGCCAGCATAGCCAAGTTTGTGGCCTGCGAAATGCTGCCATATCGCGTGGTGGAGACAAACAGCTTCAAGCGCATGATGGCGCTTGCCATCCCACGTTACGTGGTTCCCAGCCGATACTATTTTGTGCGGTCTGCAGTGCCAGCGTTACATGAGCACGTGGTTAGCAAAATAACCAGAAGCTTGAAAAATGCCGTTGCCTGCAAGGTTCACCTCACCACAGACACCTGGACGAGTGCCTTTGGACAGGGTCGATACATCTCCCTGACGGCGCACTGGGTGAACCTTGTGGAGCCTGGCAGTGACTTCTCCTCACCGGCTACGGCGCGGGTGTTGCCCACGCCGCAAACTGCTGGACCGGCGTCCCTCAGAGGCACCAATCTCGACTCTGACTCCTTCTCCTCCAACGCCTCTCAAAGCTGTACCTCATCCGGCATCGGTAACCCAGCAATAGGGTCATCGTGGAAGCAGTGCAGCACAGCTGTTGCCATGCGTCAGCAAGCCTTACTGAAGCTGATCTGCCTTGGAGATAAGCAGCACACAGGGGAAGAAATTTGGAAGGGAATCAAGGAACAGACCGATTTGTGGCTGGCACCACTGGACCTGAAACCAGGCATGGTTGTGTGTGACAATGGGAGCAATCTCATTCGCGCTTTAAAGTTGGCTAAGCTGAGACACATCCCTTGCCTGGCACACGTTATGAACCTAGTTGTTCAACGGTTCCTGAGGACATACCCAGGCGTGGCAGATCTTCTGCTGAAGGTGCGACGAGTGGCCAAATATTTCCGAAAGTCCAGTACCGCTTCGGAGGGACTCACCAAGATGCAGGAGCGGTGCAATCTACCGACCCATCGCTTGGTGTGTGACGTACCCACGCGCTGGAATTCGACGCTGCACATGCTAGCACGCTTTTGCGAGCAGAAGAGTGCAGTGGTCCAGTACATGACGGCGCAGTACCGAGGCGCATCCGGGCAGCTACCAAGCTTCTGTGGATCCGATTGGACCACCATGTTGGACCTCTGCCAAGTCCTCCAAAATTTTGAGCAATCCACGTTGCTTGTGAGCGGTGAAAACTCTTCAGTCAGCATTACGATACCACTGCTGTGTTTACTGAAGAGATCAATGTTGCAGATCAAGGAAGCCGCAGTCAGGATGCAAGTGGGGGAATCTCAAGAGGACAACGATCAGCGTGATGATGATACCAACATCAGACAATCTGCCTCAGGAAACGCTGGTCCTCCCAGCTATGCTGAAGAAGAGGACGAGGAACAGCTGGAGTTGGAGCAGGACTTGGATGCCCCCACTGCCGAGGGACAGAGCGGTGCACGTTGGACTTCCACGATTCAGCGGGAATGGACAGCAGAAGAAGACGAGGAAGAAGGTGGGCGATGGCGTGATGCTGGTGATGAGGGTGCGTCAAGCTCAGAAGAACATGAGGATTCTGTTAGGACTGTGGCAGACATGGCTCAATTCATGCTAGACTGCATTGAACGCGACCCGTTCGATTTCTGGACGACGTGGATTACTGGGTTTATACCCTTCTGGGTCCACGGTACAAAGACAATGTTCCAAAACTCGTTGGAGAAAGTGTCAGACAGGCCAAAATTGAAGAATACCAGCAGGCCCTTGTGGAGACATTAGAGAGGAGATAGACATCCTCCTCCTCCTCTAGCCAGTTCCACGCCGACAGACTGACTTCCGCTAACCCAGGACGAGGAGGGGAACCAAGAACGCAAGCTGCAGGTAGTGCCCACAAGGGAATGGTATCGGCAGTGTCCTTGGAGTGGCAAAATTTTATGACACCCATGCAGCAGCCCACAGAACAGCAATCGCCCAGTTCCACCTCCAACACCGATCGCCTGCAGAAGATGGTCAAGGACTACATGTCAGATGGCGTAGCCGTGTTGAACAATTCATCTGCACCTTTCAATTATTGGGTCTCTAAGCTACACATCTGGCACGAACTGGCAATGTACGCAATAGAGGTGCTGGCTTGTCCTGCAGCCAGCGTTATGTCCAAACGCTGTTTCAGTGCTGCCGGAGGCATCATTACAGATCGGCGTATCCGCCTCTCCACAGCAAATGCAGACCGGCTGACACAAATTAAAATGAATCAATCGTGGATTGGAAACGACTACGCAACACTCCCCGAGTCCGACCCCGACCAAGGACCATGAACATCTGTGATGGCTTAGCGTTGCCACTTTCCGTAATATCCCATTTCTATTTATTAATCACTGCATGGCGACAAAACTCATTGCTTTGCTTTGAAAATAATACAAGATTGTTGTTACCTGTGCCAAAAAAAACTGACATTTTCCGCATTTAAAAGACAATTTCCCTTTGAAACTTAAAAATCGTTTTTCTCAAAAACTATAAGGTCCTTTCGGAAAAAAATTGTTTCCTCTTATACCCACCCCCCCTGTCCACATACCCTGAAAATGTGGTCTATGTTACATGTAAGGAGGCTTTGCAAAGCAGGAAAGTTCGGGTCCCCATTGACTTCCATTATGTTCGGCACGAACGTACCGAACATCGGGACACCGTTCGGCCGAACGTTCTCGAACCCGAACATCTGGATGTTCGCCCATCACTAATGGGGGTGACAGCGGGAAGCTTACCTTCTTTACTTCCTGCTATACCGCCCTCCGAAGTATAGAGGGGCGGCATTGCAGGTGGTGACGCGGAGAAAGTGAAGGTAAGCTCCCGCTCGCCGCGTAGCAACATTTTAATTACTTTGCGCAAAGTAGCTGGAGGGGCAGCAGGCGCAGGAGACCCAGGTGAGGGAGGGGGCCATCCCCCCCCTCCCCACCGACCACTGTCACCCCCATCCTAGCTGCTATCACCCTCCAGCATGGCAGCCTCCTCAGGGGCATACGTTTCCATGGACTGGAAGCGTATGCACCAAAATTGCACAAAAGGTAAAAATGGAGGGGGGAAAAAAAACTGGATCCGTTTCAAACGGATCCGATCTGTCACGGACCTAGTGTGGACCTAGCCGCCTTGTCTCTACGCAATGACGCATGCATTGAAGTATGCCAGAGCTAAAATGTATGAACTATTGACCCTTTTTATCTCTTTCCTGCTCTCAGAAGCCATTTTCTGCTAGGGAATGGTTTTATAGGTGTAATTTCTTATCAGTGAGCGTCACAATGTAGTCTGACCCAGTCCTGACTCAGACAGGAACTGCCACTTGCATACCCGATGTTTAACTCTTTCAGGCAAAGAAAGAAAAAAAGGAACACAGTATAGTTATTTGTGTGCCTGGCTCTGTACATATACATGTATATCTCATCATGTCACCAGGGCCGGTTTAAGCATTAATGGGGCCCCAGGGCAAAATAAACCTGGGGGGGGGCCCCCAACATATACCCCGGAACAAAAATCGGCATTAGGGGACCTTTTTTGCAGCTGGTATAGTCAGGGAGTGAAGTCCCAATCGGTCGGAGCTCCACATTCTGGCTATCCCAGCCTGCATGGGGGACAAGGGGTTAAAAAGTTTCAGGAGGGGGACCCCACATAATTTTTTTTTTTGTTTGTTTAAATTCCCACACTCTAAACAAAAAAAAAAGATTGGGAAAATAGGAAAAAATGCCAGGGATCTTCATACAGCCATATTGCGGCTGTATAGCGATCCCTGGCCAAAGCGCTGCGGCTGTGTATAGACCCCCAGGAATCCCCATCGGGAAATGTATTGCTCTTTCTTTTGATACATGTAAAGTTACACTACCGTTAGGTTTGCTACTAAAAGTGACATTTACCGCATTTAAAAGTATACTTTTTTCCTTCGAAATGTTAAAATCGATTTTTCTCAAACTATAAGGTCGATTTGAAAAAAATGTTTTCCTCTTGTAGCCACTGGGGGCCCCTACAGGCTCTGGGGCAGCTGCCTCCTTTGCCTCTATCGTAGCGCCGGCCCTGCATGTCACATGTCACCTCCTTTAAAGGACACCTGAACTGAGAGGGACGAGGCTGCCATATTTATTTCCTTTTACACAACACCAGTTGCCTTGCTGATCTATGGCTGCAGTAGTGTCTGAATAACACACCTGAAACAAGCATGCGGCTAATCCAGTCAGACATTAGTCAGAAATGCCTGATCTGCTGCATGCTTGTTCAGGGTCTGTGGCTAAATGTATTAGAGGCAGAGGATCAGCAGGATTGCCAGGCAATCTGTATTGTAATATGGCAGCCTCCATGTCCATCTCACTTTAGGTATACTTTTAAAGGGGCACTGTAGTCGCATATATCAGAATGCAGTACATTAGCCTGGATGCCCACTTTTAATTTACGTGGTTTCGCACCATAATTCAGAGGAGCTTTCATTCTAATATCTATATATCTGTGTGGGTTTCCTCCTGGCACTCCGTTTTCTTCCCACATCCCAAACACATACAGATAAGTTAATTGGCTTCCCCCTAAATTGGACATAGACATACACTACACGTATTGTGTAGTGATCATGTAGTGTATGTCTGAGTCCAATTTAGGGGGAAGCCAACTAACTGATCTGCATGTTTTTGGGATGTGGGAGGAAACCGGGGTGCCAGGAGGAAACCCACACAGACACGGGGAGAACATACACACATGCAGATAATGTGTGCAACAAAAAAAGGAATATTTAAATATACTTATTAATGAATGAATATAAATGAAAAAATGAACATTGGTTGCCTTCTATAATTGGATGATCTTGATAGCTCTATCTTGATCTTGAAATCTTGATATGATGTAACGGTCTCTGCTATACATTTCCCTATCTATCAAAACTCTTCTAGTATCTTCTGGAATTTTCTATGTCAAAAATATTGTCTTCTTATAGTCTGCCTCGTGTCTGAGATTTACCAACGTGTCTGATCGACACATGCGACAAATTTTGGCCTGAAACTGGTCGCATCGTCAATTGGGCATGCTCTTGGCGTCACCAATTTTTATCTGATTCAATAATAATTATCAAAGCAGTTGAGTCGAATAATCTTTGGACACATTTAAAGAAATTGCTGCTTCCTGACGCTCCTGTGGGCCGCACTGGCCCACTTTCACTTTTGTGACCTATAGGTTGCGACGCTGCAATGAGAGAGAAATTCTCTTATTCAGCATGCAGGGAGGCGGGGGCGTGGCCAGGGAGAGAGAGCTGCCCGATGGCGGCTCTGGAAAGCCTGCAGGAACACCCCTGGTGGGTGTTTTGAATAGGGAATCCCTCTCCCTTTGTTTACCTCCGAGATGGCGACAAATAATGGTGACAATCTCGGTGGGCTATAGCGTGGCGGTGGTTGCAGAGAGCTGCGGTGTGGGGACACAGAGGCATGTTATGATGCATGTTGTTATAGCCATACACTGGTCGATTTGCTATCAGATCTGACCAACAGATAGATCCCTCTCTGATCGAATCTGATCAGAGAGGGATCGTATGGCTGCCTTTACTGCAAACAGATTGTGAATCGATTTCAGCATGAAACCGATCACAATCTGAGAAGCTGCCGCAGCTGCCGCCCCCTTATTCCCCCCCCCCCCCCCTGCATACATTACCTGCTCCAGCCGGCGCGTGTCCCCCTGTCTCTGCTGTCTTCTTCTCCATGCTCAGCTCCTCCAGCTTCACTGAACTTCCTGCCAGGGAAGTTTTAAACAGTAGAAGGCGCTCTAGTGTTTAAACTTCCTGCCGGGACAGGAAATTCAGTGAAGCTGGAAGAGCTGAGCACGGAGAAGGGACAGCGGAGACCAGGAGACACACGCCGGCCGGAGCAGGTAATGTATTGCCACTAGCGTCGGTCGTTGGGCATTCGAACGCCGGTATCAACACACTCCTGACCCGCCGGTGAAATCTTCTGCACGGACGGATCGACGGGAACGATTGATTTCAGACACAAATCGATCGTTCTGTCAGCGTTTGCGCAGCGATTTCACAGCAGATTTGATCACAGTGATCGAATCTGCTGTATATCGGCGGGAAAATCGTTAGGTGTATGGGCCCCAAAACACAGTTGCAACTGAAGAATGATTTTATACACATGGGTTCACAGGCACAAGAGACCATCAGTGAGATGATGATAATTCCAGCTTTTATGTAAATGTTATGCTATTTGCATGCACCGTTGATAGTAATAGAAAGTTAGGCCTGGACCATGCTCAGGCTATGGGGAGGGCTATGGGGTGGTTTAACTAGCCAAGGGGCTGCCGGTGGACAGGAAAGGGTTTAGTGACAGGACCTAAGGAGCTGATGTAGAAAGGGTTAATGAGCTTGGTTGGTGAAGATCCAAGCTAGGAAAAGGCAGGAAGCGTAGGTGCAGGAAGGGGAGGTCTTACCATTCCCGGGAAGCTGTCTCCCGCCTACACCTGACATTGTTTATAGTTGGTGGTTGTAGGTGTCCTTCAGGATAAGGGCAAGGGGTATGTTTGTAAGAGTAGTGACAAGTGGGTCATTGCAGCCTGGGGGGGGGGGGTGTCTTCGGTAGAGATGGCCCGAACCTCCAATTTTCGGTTCGCGAACGTCCGCAAAAGTTTGGTTCGCGTGACCTTTTGTGAACCGCAATAGACTTCAATGGGGAGGCGAACTTTGAAAACTAGAAACATTTATGCTGGCCACAAAAGTGATGGAAAAGATGTTTCAAGGGGTCTAACATCTGAGTTTTTGCATGGATGAGAGGGATAGACGGGGAAAAATCTGGATTTGACGCAAAGCAGGGTTTTAAGGGCAGAAATCACATTGAATGCTAAATTGCAGGCTTAAAGTGCTAGAAGCGGCCTTAAATATTCAGGAATCCACCTGGAGTCCTGGACCCAGTTGGTGGTGGCGGAGAAGGCAGTCAAGCGGCCTGCGGGCAGAGGTGCTGTGTGGGGGGACTGACTTAGTCTTCGGGCAGGCAGTAGCCCTCCGGGATCCATGCCTGAACACTTTTGTGACTTAGGCGACTTCTCTTCTCAGTGACAATGCCTCCAGCTGCGCCGAAGGTCCTTTCTGATAGGACGCTTGAGGCAGGGCAAGACAGAAGTTGGATGGCAAATTGGGACAGGTCAAGCCTGCGCACCCAGTAGTCCAAGGGTTCATCGCTCACAGTTGCTCGCAGTGTCTACATCCACACTTAAGGCCAGGTAGTCGGCTACCTGCCGGTCCAGGCGTTTGTGGAGGGTGGATCCAGAAGGGCTAAGGCAAGGCGTTGGACTAAAGAGTGTCCACATATCCGACATCACCATGAGATCGCTGGAGCGTCCTGTCCTTGCCTGCATGGACATGGGAGAAGGTTTACTGGCAGTGGTACCTTTATTGCGTTGTGCTGTGACATCACCCTTAAACACATTGTAAAGCATAGTTGCCAGCTTGTTCTGCAAGTGCTGCATCCTTTCTGCCTTCTGGTGATTTGGAAACATGTCAGCCACTTTGTGCCTATACCGAGGGTCTAGTAGCGTGGCCACCCAGTAATTGTCATTCCCCTTGAGTTTTTTTTTTTTATATGGGGGTCCCTCAACAGGCTGGACAGCATGAAAGACGCCATCTGCACAAAGTTTGATCCAGACGTGCTATCTATCTCCTCTTGCTCTTCCTCAGTGACTTCAAGGAAGTCCTCCTCCTCCCCAGCCACGAACAATACCACGGGAACGTTGAGCAGCACAAGCCACCTGCGACACTTGCTGTGGTTGTTCTTCTGCCGCCTCCTCCTCCTCCTCCTCTTCCAAAGAAACACCTTCCTCATCATCCGAGTCTGACTCCTCTTACCCACACGACTCTTCCTTCTCCTCCTCCCCCCTCTGTGCTGCCACAGGGGTTGAGTAAACATCTGGTTCTGATGAAAATTGATCCCACAACGCTTCCTCCTGTAACTGTTCCTGTTCACGCTCCTCCACAGCTTGATCCACCACTCTACGCACGGCACGCTCCAGGAAGTAAGCAGACAGGATCAAGTCGCTGATGGTGCCTTCACTATGACTCACCAGGTTGGTCACCTCCTCAAATGGCCGCATGAGCCTGCATGCATTTTGCATGAGTGTCCAGTTGGGCCAGAACATCCCCATCTCTCCAGAGTGTGTCCTTCTACTGTAGTTGCAGAGGTAATGGGTGATGGCTTTCTCCTGTTCTAGCAGGCAAGAGAACATGAGGGTCGAATTCCAGCCAGTCGGGCTATTGCAAATCCGGCATCTCACTGGCAACTTATTTCTCCGCTGAATATCGGCAAAGAGTGCCATGGCCGTGTAAGACAACCTGAAATGCGCACACACCTTCCTGGCCTGCTTCAGGACGTCCTCTAAGCCTGGGGACTTTGACACAAATCTTTGATTAGATTCAGCACATGTGCCATGCAGGGTACATGTGTCAGCTTTCCCATATTCAAAGCGGAAATGAGATTGCTGCTGTTGTCAAACGCCACGTTGCCAATCTCCAGCTGGTGCGGGGTCATCCACTGATCCACCTGTTTGTTAAGAGCAGCCAGGAGAGCTGCTCCAGTGTGACTCTCCGCTTTGAGGCAAGACATGTCTAAGATGGCGTGACACCGTCGTACCTGGCATGCAGCATAGGCCCTGGGGAGCTGGG
The DNA here is from genome assembly GCF_040937935.1 of Hyperolius riggenbachi. NCBI lineage: Eukaryota > Metazoa > Chordata > Amphibia > Anura > Hyperoliidae > Hyperolius > Hyperolius riggenbachi. The sequence continues at coordinate 43,594,839 of NC_090653.1, read as the reverse complement.
GCTGTGTAGCTGGAGAGGAGATCGCAGCACCAGCAGAGTTGTACTGCCACTCAGCCAAGGAGGAGGAGGATGACGACAGTGAAGAGGATGTAGCAGGAGGAGAGGAGATGGCAGGAGGCCTGCCTGCAAGCCGTAGAGATGTCACAAGTTGGTCCACTGCACAGCCACGTACTCCCTGCTTGTCAGCGGTCACCAGGTTGAGCCAATGGGCTGTGTAAATAATGTACCTGCCCTGACCATGCTTGGCAGACCAGGCATCCATGGTCAGGTAGCAGAGCCGGGACAAGGTCCTTCAGCACCCAAGGCTGAGACACCAAAGTGCACCCCTCCATCCCTGCCACCCGAGCCATCAAACACTGATTGCTATTAGACTAAGAGGCGCCACAGGGCCCACAACCTCCCCAACACCTTAATATCTAGTTATCTGGCTTGCAGTCACTGCCATGTATCCCCTTTTCTTATTTCTTTCTGCTTCAAACACAATTAGGAATGACAGCTGAATGAATTCTGCGCCCCCTCCTACACTGCGCCCTGAGGCTGGAGCCTCAACAGCCTATGCCTCGGCCCGGCCCTGTCAGGTAGACCCTTGACCCAACGTTGTGTGCCAGAGATGACACCACTTGCCTCTCAACTTCACGGTACAGTTTGGGTATCGCCTTTTCTAGAGAAATAATTGCAGCCTGGTATCTTCCACTGCGGTGTCCCAATAGCCACACATTTAAGGAAGGCCTCGGCGTCCACCAGCTGGTATGGTAACAGCTGGCGAGCTAACCGTTCCACCAAGCCAGCTGTCAGACGCCGGACAAGGGGGTGACTGGCAGAAATTGGCTTCTTCCGCTCAAAGATTTCCTTCAGACACCAGGCTGCTGTGGGCATAGGAGCAGGAACCGCTCAAGGTCAGAGGCAGAGCGGAGGAGGGTGGCTGTGAAGGTGCAAGGGAGATAGCAGCGGAAGATGCTGCACCTAAAGGAGGAAGAGGAGGAGGAGGGTGGCTTTTCTTTTGTGTGCTGCTTTTGCTCATGTGCTCTTCCCATTGCAGTTTGTGCCTTTTCTGCATGTGCCTTCGTAAGGCAGTTGTCCCTACATGGGTGTTGGCCTTTCCACAGCTCAATTTTTGGAGGCAGAGAGAACAGATGGCATTGCTCTGATCTGAGGCAGGCACATTAAACATTTTCCAAACCGCTGAGCCCCCCTGGGGTGATGGCACTATGGTGGCATCAGCAGCTGACGTTGAAGGGCATGTTGGATGGCTGTCCATAGGTGGCGATACATGTCGCCGGACACTGCCACCAGCTGTTTCTGATGACGAGCTCCCCCTGCTTCTTTCAGGAACTAGACGACTCCTACTCCTCTCTGACTCCCCCTCTGACCTGTCCCCCTGTTCATCTCCTCTATTGGGAACCTACGTGGCATCCATATCATCGTCATCATCCTAATCATCCTGCCCAGCTTCGCTTGCCTCAAACACCTCCAAAACTGCACCAACAGCAGGTACTTCATCATCCTCCTCTTCACATGTTACGTCCATAGTGTCGCCTAACTCAGACATATGAGGTGGTGTAACTTGCTTAGCGCCTTCATCCTGTTGTAACAATAATGGCTGTGCATCAGTGATTTCCCCACCAAATAACTCCTGCAAAGTGTCAAATGCAGCAGATGTGGTGCTTGTAGTAGCGCTGGTGGCTGCGGAAGATGAGGTGTTCTGTGTTAAATAGTCAACCACATCCTGACAATCTTGGGAGTTGATGGGACGTGCCTTCTTCTGAGCACTGTACTTTGGTCCAGGGCTACACGAAATCACATCAGCACGACCTCGCATAGACCTGCTAGGTAGCCTTCCTCTGGGTCTGCCTCTACCTCTGCCTCTACCTGTTTTGGCCATATCGGGGGGGGGGGGGGGGGAGGATGAAGTGAAAGGTATGCACTGACTTGACTAATACAATGTGCAGTCACACAGGTGCAGTTAACAGGTATGCACGGAGTGGTATATCACACTGCATGCACTCACGTAGGTAGGTGGGTGCACTGAACACAACAGGTAGATATATGCAGTGATGGGTTTTACAAATGTGCACCTATCTCACACAAATGTACAGTGACTGGAGGTATTAAATATCACACTGTGTGTGCTCACGTAGGTAGGTGGGTGCATTGAACACAACAGGTAGTTCTATGCAGTGATGGGTATTACAAACCTGCACCTGGCACAGTAGTAATTATACCACCAAGGGGCCAAAGGCCAGCTGCGACTGACTGACAGGGCTGTATATAATGCAAGTGGGCCACACACACACAAAAAAAAAAAAAAAAAAAAAAAAGTAGATCACAAGAACAAGATTAGCTCTCAAAAGAGCTGTTGAGGGGTGCCTTTTTTAGCAATAAGAATCAGCAAGGAGCAAGCTGACAAGCCTACAAGAGCCTAACTAAGCTTTCCCTATGAGAGTCTGCCGCAGCTCTCCCTTCTCTATTTTCTGCAGGCACACGAGTGAGTGCCTGCAGAAAATAGACGCTGCCTGCCTTTTATAAGGGGGGGAGTGGTTTCAGGAGGGAGTGTAGCCTGATTGGCTACAATGTGCCTGCTGACTGTGATGTAGAGGGTCAAAGTTGACTCTAGGGGCAATCGAACTTCCGGAAAAGTTTGCGGTTCTCTGCGAACGCGAACCACGGAAGTTCGCCAGCGAACCCTTTTGGCCATCTCTAGTCTTCGGAAGTAAGATGCCAGTTAGGTGTTTTATTGTGAAGGCTCATCCTCGGTACGGATACCTCAGGTGAAGTTGGTCATGTTAGGTAGGACCATCTTGGATTAGTGATGCACTGTTGTTTCAGAGTCAGTGTCTGCATCTGGGGGCCGGTTACTGGCTGTGCTGCTTTTTAGTTTGTGGTTGATCTTCGCTGCCCCTCCCTTCGGTCTCATGTTTACTGCCATTTCTTTTTGAATGTTATAAATCGTTTTATATTTTTACATGGTTTGTTATATTATTTATTTGATATGCAAATCAGGGCTGCTGCTTTGGCCAATTAAATCCAATCAAACAGTCTGTGTTGGTTCAGGTATGGTTGGAGAATAGTTATTTTGATTTTTGGACCATGGGCGATATTGGGTAATGCTACCATCATGCACTTCCTGCTGTTTTCAATTGGCCCATTTCCAAAAAGCATGCAGTTTTTTTTTTTTTTGTTTGTTTTTTTATTAAAACCGCATTGGCTCTTACTATTTTGGCTATGGTGTCGGTGAGCATAGCTCAGGGCATGTGTACAGTATTTTTCAGACAAGTTACAGATGTGATCAACAAAATATAAATCAAAACCATAACAGAAGTGATGTAGGAATAAGCTAATGGATTTTAGCCAGGCCACAATGAAAGCTACCGAGCTCCATTTCAGTGACCAGAGATACATCAACTTCAAAATGTTACTCTGTCTTATTGGATTTCACTGTATTCCTTTAATTTTGTATTTTGTTTTGTTCGTCCTTATTGTGTTTGCTATCATTATGATGTTGTTCCAACACAGATGCCAACCACAGGAAGAGTGATTCAGAGTTGCTTAATTTGATTGTGTCTCTGGAACTAATGGCTAAGTGCCTGGTGCATTTAAAGAGTATGAGAGAACTTTAGCAAAAAAGTAAGAAGTTAAAGGGAACACCGCCATAAAGCCTCCTGAACTCTCTCCACATACTTCCACCCACCCCAGTGGGACTGGGTCAACCAGCAAACAGGCACAGGGACTAACTGATTAGACTTTTTTGGGGAATGCTTGCATGTTTTTACTGTTTGTGATGTTGACTGATGTTTGTTTGTTGTTTATTGACTGGTTGCTCTTACAACTTGCATTCTGTGCGACTCTACTTGTCTACCCTCTACTCTACACTGAGCTGTGTTTTTCTGCCAAACCAAATTCCAGACAGGACCCTGTCTTGCTTGGCAAATCAAACGATTCCTGATAAAAGATACATATTTGGGGCTTCCTCCAGCCTGATCACTCCCACGGAGTCCTCTTCTCACTCTTTCTCTGCATGTGCGCATGCACATGCGCGCGCTCCCGCTTGAACATTCTGTGACTGCCCAGTAGTACAGGGCAGGTGCAGAACACTCTCGGTGACAGGCACGACACAGGGGAGCATGCCTGGCCGGATTGAGCCTGTGCCAACTGGCCCCGACTGTAGGATTTTTCAGGGCCATGTAATGCTGGGGGGGGGGGGGTCATACTTTCTGACCACCCAGCGCAACAAGGATAAGTAGCTGGACAATGGAAGAGGCTCCACAGATGGACACAGGAGTAATTAACATGGGAGCAATATTGCCCAGAGCAACTGCAGCTCTGGGCCGCCTATCAGGCTAGATGCTATGTGATACAATACACAAAAGAGGTAGTAACAGGCTTGGGTCATACACGTTAATTCAGATGTCAGTCGTATTGGAAGGATTAGGCAGATTCGTAGTCGAAGCGGGCAAAGGTCGGTACACCATACAATATTACAATACTGACTGACTAGAGTACGTATATATCGTGCTGTTGCGCAATATATGAAATGTAGCTCTCAGATAACTCACAAGTTAAAGCACAAGTAATAACAGTTAACAAGACAGACAACAGACAGACACACGGAATGCTCAGCCAATCTAGTCGCTGTTTCAGCGACGGCAACATTCACACTGAGATAGACAAGACTAACAGGTAGGAGCAAACTAATGGCAACCTCTGCTATAGTTCGTCCTTAAGAACAAGGCTAGAACGAATGCTACCAGTCACCAATGTGGTGCTGGCAGAATCTAACTATCAGAATCAGAAGGACTTCACTGACCCCCCGCAGGTCAACAAACGTCCAGCAGACATGACAATACAGAACAAGGCATTATACATTTACAATAACAACTTTCACAGCATAGACCCAACGACAACTCAGAGAGCTGAATGCTATGTCGGGCGGGGTCAGAAATAGGAGGCAGACTTTTATGCTGGCATCAGCCAATGGATGCAAGCATACAAATTTCCACACAGCTGAATGGTAATCACTCATTCCTGAGCTGGCTTGATTACCATTTGCTAGCTGGCTGTGAATGCAAAGGACTCCCATAAGAAATGCATGCAGTATTATGTAACATGCCTGCAGGAAATCCAGGCCTATCTGGCTGCAGCTCAGCTACAACAAGCAATTGGTGGAATGATGACAGTATCCTGAGCTGCCCAGAACTGCAGAGCGATTGCAAATGACAATGAGACTTATTTTGAATGCACAACTGAATGCAAGCAGATTATCCAGAACTGTCCGTTTGCAGCTCCACCTGCAACGGACAGAATACGCTACAGGAGGGATCCTTACAGGCCAGTTACGGACAAACAGCGAGAAGAGGACACTGTGGGAGCAATCAGGCCGGAGGGGGCTGGAGGAAGCCCCATGTATGTATATTTTATGGCGGGCGCCCCATCGCTGGTACACTTTAAGGAGGAAATTTAGTGAAAAGGAGAAACAAATAAAACAATACATTGCAAAATGAGAAGTTAAAAAATAGAAGAGAGATCAAGAAATGATTGATAATTACCATGCCATTTGTTCATATTGTTTGATCCACAATCAGCCTGCAGGTTGTAAGAATCTCTGGGGTAGATTCTTGCAGGATAGAACCCTGATCTACATTAAAGTACCACTTTTATTGTAAAAAGACTTTCTATGCAGAGTTTCTCTTTAAAGAGACACTGAAGCAAACACATTTTGCCCATTTTATCTTATAATTCGCTTCAGTGCTCTCATGACAAGTAAACCGCCGCGTCCCCTCCACAAAACAAGGGCTGCAGAGCCCCCAAATCCCCGGGTGACAATCCAGCCGGCATTTCCTGGAAGGGGCAGAGCTTTCGGCTTCAGCTCTGCCCCTCCTGATGTCAATCGCGGCGGATCGCCACCTCTCCCCGCCCTCTCACTCTACCTTCAGAGAGGGGCGGGGAGAGGCGGAGATCCGCGCAACGATTGACGGCAAGAGAGGCAGAGCTACAGCTCAGAGCTCTGCCTCACAGAGCAGCAAAATCCACGACCAAGTTGGTCATGGATGTTTGCAGAGGGATTTGGGGGCTCTGCAGCCCTCATTTTGCGGAGGGGACGTGGCTCTTGTCATGAACACTGAAGCGAATTATAAGGTAAAATGGGCAAAATTAGTTCGCTTCAGTGTCTCTTTAAGGAGAATTTCACTTGGAGAGAAATAAAGACACTGCAAGAAGCACAATGTTCAGTAGAACATTTTGTGTGTCTTCCACAAGGCCAGAACACGGTATCGGCTCAAGATGTACCGGCATCCAGGCGGCAGCAGGGTAAACATGAAGTGTTTTCATATTTCCTAAAGGTAAACAGTGGCCAGGGAACAGAAAACAATACTTTCCTAAGAATAAAGGTACAGGTCACTGGAAAATGGGATTTTCCAGTGCATGTGCAGTAAAGATTGTGCTGGTCATTCCATCACATGCTCCTATGGTAGGCTGAGTATGTGATTGAGAGCGGACTCCATCCCCCCAGGTGTGGACCCCAGGGTTATCCTTGTGGTTCACAGTGGTAATGCCCAGTGGTGTTGATCCAGGGATTTTATCTGATTGCCATCTGGAGTTCGGAAGGAATTTCTTCCCTTTTGGGGATAATTGGACCATGCCTTGTAAGGGTTTTTCACCTTCCTCTGGATCAACAGGGATATGTGAGGGAGCAGGCTGGTGTTGCACATTGTTCTCTGGTTGAACTCGATGGACAAATGTCTTTTTTTCAACCCAAATAACTATGTAACCCTTGACTGGCTGTTTATAAGGAACAGACTGTCTCTGGGAAATGATCTTCTACTTTCTGACCTATACTTCTAGACAACTGCTCGTCTCTTCTATCTTATAATTTCCTGTCATCTGTCTGTATGCTGTATATGGACCTAATTGCTGTCTTAGGGCTTGAGTCACTAAACCTTGATAACTCAAATATCACACCTTATCAAAGTTAACACATCTTATCAGAGTAGCATAGCAAGAGCTATGAACTTTTGCCTGCTAATTGTCAATGGCACTTGTCCTGCCCTGAGCCCCTGCGGGTTCGTAGTGCTTGCTATGCTACTCTGATAAGGCGTGTTAACTTTGATAAGGTGTGATATATTTTCATAAAGGTGTGATATCTTTTCATAAGGTGTAATATCTTTTATAAGGTGTGATATCTTTGATAGAGATGTCGCGAACCTCCGATTTTAGGTTCGCGAACCTCCGCGAAAGGTTCGGTTCGCGAAAAAGTTCGCGAACCGCAATAGACTTCAATGGGGAGGCGAACTTTGAAAATTTTAAAAACTTCTACCGGCTGGAAAATGATAGAAAACATGTTTCAAGAGCTCTAATACCTGGAGGCACACCTGATTGAGTGAAATACACATCACTGCTGGAGGACCCGCCCTCCCGCCTCCAAGCAAGGTCCTTATACCATTTGACTCAGTTGTCTGCCTACACTAATTAGTTATGGGACAGCTGCTACACACTCTGCTAGGGAGATTTTAATTAGCCTCTTGTGGGTCTCCTCCCTCCTCCCACCTCCCTCCTCCCCACCTCCCTCCTCTCACCTCCCTCCTCCCACCTATTCAGTAGGAGACCTTAGGCAAGTCTTCCTAACACTGCTACTGCCTATAGAGCATGCCCTAGTGGCTGCAGCTCTGGTGCTTTGAGTCCGTCCGGAGAAAAGTGTGATATAAATGTTTTGTCTTATTTGTCTTGTCTACTTTTTCTCTTGTATTGAGCATAAATGGTAAATGCTAGGCCAGCTTCAGTTACTACTGGTGTGGTACAGTGGTTAGTGTGCTTGCCCACCACACAGTGAGACCCAGGTTCAAATCCCAGCCAATGTGAGTTGGCTTTTATGCTACAAATCCTTAAAGGGAACCTAAACGGAGAAGGATATGGATTTTTCCTTTTAAAATAATACCAGTTGCCTGAATCGCCTGCTGATCCTGTGTCTAATACTTTTAGCCACAGCCCCTGAACAAGCATGCAGATCAGGTGCTCTGACTGAAGTCAGACTGGATTAGCTGCATGCTTGTTTCAGGGTGTGATTCAGCCACTATTGCAGTCACAAAGATCAGCTGGACTGCCAGGCAACTGGTATTGTTGACAGGAAACATCCATATCACTCTGTTAAGGTTCCCTTTAAGCAACCTAATGTTTCTATTGCATTGAGCATAAATGGTAAATTTTAGGCCAGCTTCAGTTACTACTGTAGTGGTACAGTGGTTAGGGTGACTTGTCCACCACACAGTGAGAGCTGGGTTCGATTCCCAGCCATGGTATGATGTAAACTGGTTTTTGAAATAGTATAATTCCCTGGCAGATGAGACCCTCCTCCCTCCGGTAGGAGGGAATGGGTAGAAGGGGAGGTGGGAGGAGGAGACCCACAAGAGGCTAATTAAAATCTCCCTAGCAGAGTGTGTAGCAGCTGTCCCATAACTAATTAGTGTAGGCAGACAACTGAGTCAAATGGTATAAGGACCTTGCTTGGAGGAGGGAGGGAGGGCGGGCTTACAGCAGTGAGACCAGTTTGTTTGGCAATAATGTGTCTGCTGACAGTGATATGGAGGCTCAAAGTTTTGCTCAATAGAGCATTATGGGGCGAGTCGAACTTCGCAAAAGTTCGCCTTATGCAGGCGAACGCGAACCCCCAAAGTTCGCCTGGAACCGTTCGCGCCCAGTATATGTAGCCAGGTGTATAGTGGCCCCAGTGTATGTAGCCAGGTGTATAGTGGCCCCAGTATATGTAGCCAGGTGTATACAGTGGTGTGAAAAACTATTTGCCCCCTTCCTGATTTCTTATTCTTTTGCATGTTTGTCACACTTAAATGTTTCTGCTCATCAAAAACCATTAACTATTAGTCAAATATAACATAATTGAACAAAAAATGCAGTTTATAATGATGGTTTTTATTATTTAGTGAAAAAAAAATCCCAAAACCTACATGGCCCTGTGTGAAAAAGAAATTGCCCCCTGAACCTAATAACTGGTTGGGCCACCCTTAGCAGCAATAACTGCAATCAAGTGTTTTCGATAACTTGCAACGAGTCTTTTTTACAGCGCTCTGGAGGAATTTTGGCCCACTCATCTCTGCAGAATTGTTGTAATTCAGCTTTATTTGAGGGTTTTCTAGCATGAACCGCCTTTTTAAGGTCATGCCACAACATCTCAATAGGATTCAGGTCAGGACTTTGACTAGGCCACTCCAAAGTCTTCATTTTGTTTTTCTTCAGCCATTCAGAGGTGGATTTGCTGGTGTGTTTTGGGTCATTGTCCTGCTGCAGCACCCAAGATCGCTTCAGCTTGAGTTGACAAACAGATGGCCGGACATTCTCCTTCAGGATTTTTTGGTAGACAGTAGAATTCATGGTTCCATCTATCACAGCAAGCCTTCCAGGTCCTGAAGCAGCAAAACAACCCCAGACCATCACACTACCACCACCATATTTTACTGTTGGTATGATGTTCTTTTGCTGAAATGCTGTGTTACTTCTACGACAGATTTAACAGGACACGCACCCTCCAAAAAGTTCAACTTTTGCCTCGTCGGTCCACAAGGTATTTTCCCAAAAGTCTTGGCAATCATTGAGATGTTTTTTAGCAAAATTGAGACAAGCCTTAATGTTCTTTTTGCTTAAAAGTGGTTTGCGCCTTGGATATCTGCCATGCAGGCCGTTTTTGCCCAGTCTCTTTCTTATGGTGGAGTCGTGAACACTGACCTTAATTGAGACAAGTGAGGCCTGCAGTTCTTTAGATGTTGTCCTGGGGTCTTTTGTGGCCTCTCGGATGAGTTTTCTCTGCGCTCTTGGGGTAATTTTGGTCGGCCGGCCACTCCTGGGAAGGTTCATCACTGTTCCATGTTTTTGCCATTTGTGGATAATGGCTCTCATTGTGGTTCGCTGGAGTCCTAAAGCTTTAGAAATGGCTTTATAACCTTTACTAGACTGATAGATCTCAATTACAGTACTTTTGTTCTCATTTGTTCCTGAATTTCTTTGGATCTTGGCATGATGTCTAGCTTTTGAGGTGCTTTTGGTCTACTTCTCTGTGTCAGCTCCTATTTCAGTGATTTCTTGTAACTGAAACAGGTGTGGCAGTAATCAGGCCTGGGGGTGACTACAGAAATCGAACTCAGGTGTGATAAACCACAGTTAAGATATTTTTAAACAAGGGGGGCAATCACTTTTTCACACTGGGCCATGTAGATTTGGAGTTTTTTTTCTCACTAAATAATGAAAAACCATCATTTAAAACTGCATTTTGTGTTCAATTATGTTATCTTTGACTAATAGGTAACAGTTTTTGATGAGCAGAAACATTTAAGTGTGACAAACATGCAAAAAAATAAGAAATCAGGAAGGGGGCAAATAGTTTTTCACACCACTGTATGTGCCCAGTATATGTAGCCAGGGGTATATGTGCCCAGTATATGTAGCCAGGGGTATATGTGCCCAGTATATGTAGCCAGGGGTATATGTGCCCAGTATATGTAGCCAGGGGTATATGTGCCCAGTATATGTAGCCAGGGGTATATGTGCCCAGTATATGTAGCCAGGGGTATATGTGCCCAGTATATGTAGCCAGCGGTATATGTGCCCAGTATATGTAGCGAGGTGCATAGGTGTCCCCCCAGCTGGAGGGGAGCAGCGCAGCAGAGAGGAGCATTGTGCGCAGCGTGGGGAAGAGCGGATGTTCCCCCCCCCCCCCCCTCCCTCACCTTGGGGCTCCTCTCCGTGGCTCTCCCCTCCATAAAGAATGTGGCGGCGGTGGCTGGCAGCGGCATCCGTGGGCGGGACTTACCTCCTCCAGCGTTCTGGCAAGTGGACGCTGTTCGTGCAGCTACTCTGGTCTAGTGAAGACCAGAGTAGCGGCACGCACAGCGTCAACCCAGAACGCTGGAGGAGGTAAATCCCGCCCACTGATGCTGCTGCCAGCCACCGCCGCCGCCGCATTCTTTATGGAGGGGAGAGCCACAGAGTGGAGCCCCAAGGTGAGGGAGGGGGGGGGGGGAAACGTCCACCCTTCCCCACGCTGCGCACAATGCTCCTCTCTGCTGCGCTGCTCCCCTCCAGGGTGCTAGGGTGACGGCGTCCACTGTCCAAAAAAAGTGAGTGGACGCCGTCCCCCCGCGTTCACGCAGGACTCGACCCCTGTGTATATCCGTTTTGCCAAATACATTCCTTAAAGAGGAGTTATCAGCCATACTATCTCAGAAAAAAAACGCATGTATATGTAGATCAGTGGTCCTCAAACTAAGGACCGCGGGCCGAATGCGGCCCCCTGAGACTTTTTTTTTTTTTTTTTTACTGGCCCTCCACACACAAAATGTATTACTTATAGATGCAGTGCTGGCACCACGTGTCCACATGGAAGCCAGCAAGAAGTAATTCAATGGCTTCCAATCCAATTCCACATTAGGTGGCACTGCTTTCCAATTGTATGGCAGCTTGTCACCTGGGTATGCTTCACTGTTTGGTGTGCAAAAACATTTTGGTGGTGGGAAGAGGGGGGGGGGTTGTGTGGTTGGAGGTAATATAAAAGCAGTGTGTGTGCACGTGTGTAGAAGTGGATAATTTGCAGTCCTTGCAATTACTGGGGAAAGGGGGTTGTTTTGGGGGGACTTTTGAAAATATGTATTTTGAACACTGATTGCTTTGCGTGTGGGAGATGGTGTTTCAGGCATTGTTTAAACTACCTAGGTTCAATGTAATGTTTTTCTACATCATTTTATGTACACTCCGGCCCCCAGCAGTCTAAAGTATGTTGACCCGGCCCTTGACTAAAAATGTTTGGGGACCCCGATGTAGATAAATACTTGCTCTACTTACAAATGTATTGCACTGTCCACGTTTTTGATTTTAGTGATTTTTCTACAGTAAAAAATAAAAAAAGAGAAAATCCTTCTTAGCATTTCCCATGTTAAGTGTGGCTATTTGAAGCCAATCCTGAATTCACTTCCTCCCTTAAGGCCACATACACACATCAGACTATAGTATTTGGAAAATGAAAGATCACAGACCAATCTTACCACCCTTCATGTAGTATGAGAGCCATACTCTACACAGTCTTTTTTCTATGAAGCTGAACTCCACATCAGAAAAAAATCTTTGCAAGATGCTGCACACACAGATGCTGTACAGACACAAAAGATCAGTATCTGCAAAAGATCTGTTCCTGCCAAAAATCCATTCCTGCAAATTGCAGTGATTGTCTATGAGATATGCAGATCATCATACATACCTTGTTTAACTGACCTTCATCTGCAGATCAGATCCACCAGGATGGATTTTCAGATCTGCGGATGACTGCTTGATCTGCAGATGAATGTCAGTTAAATCATGTGTGTATGATGATCTGCAGATCTCATAGACTATCATTGCAATTTGCAGGAATGGATTTTTGGCAGGAACAGATCTTTTGCAGATACTGATCTTTTGTGTCTGTACAGCATCTGTGTGTGCAGCATCTTGCAAAGATTTTTTTCTGATGTGGAGTTCAGCTCCATAGAATATACTGTGTAGAGTATGGCTCTCATACTACATGAAGGGTGGTAAGATTGGTCTGTGATCTTTCATTTTCCAAAGACTATAGTCTGTGTGTATGAGCCTTTACTCTCCTCTGCCTGATTGTGTATGCATTGCCCGCCCTTCACTATAGAAAGTGCATTGTCTCAGCATGAGAAATATTGACCAATTAGAGAAGAACAGAGGTATGGGGAGGGGAAAACAGGAAAGAGACTTCAGCCAATCAGGCTGCATTAGTTAAGTCTGAGGGGAAGTATAGAAGCAAAAAAGGACCACCCAGCATGCCCTGCAACTTCCTTTTTTGCGTACCAGATTTTGTGTGTACCGAATAAAAGTCAGGGAAACGGGAATGATCATTTTATCAACAAGAAAAGTAATAGTGATTTTAACTTTTGTATTGCCTGGTTAGTATCCTTATAACTTGTTTACCAGATAAAAATAAAAAATTGATTTTTTTATTTTATGCCCGACAGTTACACTTTAACGCTTGAGATGTATGGAGTCCACTTTTTAGATGAGATATCTGCAGGCTGTGGGAATGTGCTGTGTGCAGCTATAAGCTAAGCTGCTGGTGCCAAACCAAAGGTGTGTTATTGCCCATAGCCCAACACATAACATTTCTACACACGTCATCATCTTTACTACTGGCAGACATGAAAAAAAAACAGAGAGCATCAACTGCCATTATCTGTAATCACACCCTCTAACAAAGCGATAGGCTAAAAAGGTTATTTTTTTATAAATATGCACAGGGGAGATTGGTTGCGTGGCAGCTATTATTTCCCAATTCCCACAATGCAACAAGGCTCCCACAGTGTGATGTCCTGCAGGAGGGGTAAGGAGGGGAACAATGCACTCAGGTATAGATGAGGTTTGACGGATATTCATGTGATGTCACTTGGTTAACAGTCTGAATTAGAAAGATACAGACTGTAATGACATATAGTAGATTGCCGTAAATATGCAGAATCCCCGCTGTGCCCCCCCCAGCATTCTGGGAGACCAGGTCTATTTTGTACTGGCTTTGGAACTCTCCATAAAGAAACATTCCACAGTGATGCACCTGGCAGTAGAGGTCTGCACGGGTGTAACTTTTCAGACCCGCTTTCTGGTGAATCTGGTACCCGCACCCGACCCGCAGGCCTCCAAACTCGCAACCCTACCCCGACCCGCTTTTTCTATTTTATTATAAAATACACATTGGTATTCTCACTGGAAGGCTGTAAAGTAAGAACACCTATTTTTATACACAAGCCAAAGCCAAAGAAGTGTTTAACCACTTTACCCCCGGCAGTACGGATTTCTCCGTCCCTTTTTCCACCCTGTTACCACCAAGGGATGGAGAAATCCATACCTGACGCAGTTCCCGCTGCTGTCCGCGCTCCCGCTCGCTCGTCCGCACGCCCCCGCACTCGTGCACGCCGCCGCCCGCTCGCCCGGAGATCAATGAACGTGAAAAACCTTTCCCGTTCGTTGATCTCTGCCCCCCGCAATGATCAGCTGCTTCTACGAGAAGCAGCGATCATTGTGAGAAAAAAAAGTGTCCCAGCCTCCTAACTCTTCCAAAAACTCACTGTGGCCATCTTGTGGCCAAATAGTAAAACTACACCCTAAAACATTTTTCATATACAAATACATTACTATCACATTAAAAATTAACTCATTACCTCCCACACTCCCCAATTATTATTTTTTTGTAATTTAAAAAAAAATACAATTAAAAAACATAAATAGTTACCTTAGGGACTGAACTTTTTAAATAGTTCTGTCAAGAGGGTATAACACTGTTACTTTATAAACTATGGGCTTGTAATTCGGGATGGACGCAAAATTGAAAAAAATGCACCTTTATTTCCAAATAAAATATTGGCGCCAAACATTGTGATAGGGACATAATTTTAAACGGTTTTATAACCGGGACAAATGGGCAAATTTCATGGGTTTTAGTTACAGTAGCACAGTGATTCCCAACCTTTTTTCCGGCCCGGGGAACACTTTCTGACCATATTTTTCTCCGGGGAACGGCGGGGGGCGCGCGGGTGTTTGCGCGACCTAGTGGACAGTGCCGTGTGTAGCAGGCTATGGGGGGGGGGGGGGCTGGGGTGCGGCTGCATAGCTAGCATAGTTGCCCCAGTATAGGGAGTTTAGTTGCCCCAGTATGGTTAGTATAGTTTCCCCAGTATAGTGACCCAGTATAGCTAGTATAGTGCCCCAGTATAGCTAGTATAGTCCCAGTATGGATAGGTAGTGCCCCAGTATAGGTAGGTAGAGCCCCAGTATAGCCAGTAAAGTGCCCAGTATAGCTAGTATAGTGCCCAGATAGCTAGTATGGTACCCAGTATAGCTAGTATAGTGCCCAGCATACCTAGCATAGTGCCCAGCATAGCTAGCATAGGTAGGTAGTGCCCAGTATAGCTAGTATAGTCGCCCCCAGTGTAGCTAGTTTAGTTGCCCCCAGTAAAGCTAGTTTAGTTGCCCCCAGTAAAGCTAGTTTAGTTGCCCCCAGTAAAGCTAGTTTAGTTGCCCCCAGTAAAGCTAGTTTAGTTGCCCCCAGTAAAGCTAGTTTAGTTGCCCCCAGTAAAGCTAGTTTAGTTGCCCCCAGTACAGCTAGTTTAGTTGCCCCCAGTACAGCTAGTTTAGTTGCCCCCAGTATAGCTAGTACAGTTCCCCCCAGTATAGATGCCCAGGAGGGGGGGAAGCAGCGCTAGAAGGAGGGGCAGTGGAGGCAGCGGTGGGGAGGGGGGAAATATCCCCCCCCTCCCTCACCTGGGACCCCTCCTTCTGCCTCTCTCCCCCTCCATTTAGCGGTGGCAAGTGCAGGGCGGCTCGGCGGCGGGGAGACATGCGCAGACTTACCACTTCTGCGTTCCAAGCGCCGGCAGCGTCATGTCGTCAGATCTCCGCCTTCAATGCCGCCCACTGCTCTTCCGCTAATCAGGAAGCACAGTGGGCGGCATTGAAGGCGGAGATCTGACGACATGACGCTGCCGGCGCTTGGAACGCAGAAGTGGTAAGTCTGCGCATGTCTCCCCGCCGCCGAGCCACCCTGCACTTGCCACCGCTAAATGGAGGGGGAGAGAGGCAGAAGGAGGGGTCCCAGGTGAGGGAGGGGGGGGATATTTCCCCCCTCCCCACCGCTGCCTCCACTGCCCCTCCTTCTAGCGCTGCTTCCCCCCCTCCAGCGTACTGGACGGCACACCTGGCACCATGCCGCGGCACACTAGTGTGCCGCGGCACAGCGGTTGGGAATCACTGCAGTAGCATGCATTATTTAAAAACTATAAAGGCCGAAAACTGAAAAATTTTTCCCACATTTTTTCCTATTTTCCCATTAAAACACATTTAGAATAAAATAATTCTTGGCATAATGTCCCACCTAAAGAAAGCCTAAGTGGTGGCGAAAAAAACAAGATATAGTTAATTTCATTGTGATAAGTAATGATAAAGTTATAGACGAATGGAAGGAGCGCTGAAAGGTGAAAATTGCTCTGGTGCTCAAGGGGTAAAACCCCTCAGTGGTGAAGTGGTTAAGAGCTTTTTTATTTTTATTTTATTTTTTTTATTTATTTTTTCTTGACTAAATTATCTCATGCTTGCTTGCTTTCACTACCCGTGACCAGACCCAACTCGCTAACCGCAAGCCGTTTAGAATCAAAACACAGGGGCAAACACAGGGTTTTCAAGGGGGGGTTCCTGAAAGGTCTCCCTCAGCCATGCACAATACAGTATAATAACAGGGTAGGACATCATGCTGGGTACACATAATGCAATTTTCTGTCCGACTGACAGGATCTGACAATTATCTCCTAAATGACCATCTGCTCCCGATCAGCAATGGGATCGATCAGGAGCAGTTTGGATACAGATGAGGACAGCGACACTGGTAATGTAGGGGAAAAGTGAAGCATGCTCATACCTGACTCTAAGTTCCCCAGAGCTGCTCCATGCTCTGTACACTCGCTGCTGCTCCATGCTCTGTACACTCGCTGCTGCTCCATGCTCTGTACACTCGCTGCTGCTCCATGCTCTGTACACACGCTGCTGCTCCATGCTCTGTACACACGCTGCTGCTCCATGCTCTGTACACACGCTGCTGCTCCATGCTCTGTACACACGCTGCTGCTCCATGCTCTGTACACACGCTGCTGCTCCATGCTCTGTACACACGCTGCTGCTCCATGCTCTGTACACACGCTGCTGCTCCATGCTCTGTACACACGCTGCTGCTCCATGCTCTGTACACACGCTGCTGCTCCATGCTCTGTACACACGCTGCTGCTCCATGCTCTGTACACACGCTGCTGCTCCATGCTCTGTACACACGCTGCTGCTCCATGCTCTGTACACACGCTGCTGCTCCATGCTCTGTACACACGCTGCTGCTCCATCCAAAGTCAACTGTAGCAGGGAAAGAAAGGGGGCAGTGCTGTGAAGCTGCAGGATGCCTGTAGATATTCTGGTGTCTCAACTTGTGCCTGTCCCCAGACACTGACACTGCACAGGCCCTGGTCTGAGGGGGGATACTGGGCAGCTGTAATTCCCCCCCCCCCCCCCTGCCCCTCCCCCCAGGTGCCTATGAAACTGGTACCAGAACCCGAACTGCAATTCGGGTAACCCACGGGTACCCGACCCAATGCACGTCTCTACCTGACGGGTCTACAGGTGTCGCCACCAGTGATGCATTTCAGAATGTAAATCAGGGAGAGGAAAGATATTTAATTTGTTACATTAAATTCACTACAGTTCATCTTTAAAAAAGTAACTGCAGTGAAAATAATGCAATAAAAAGTGCTTCATTTTTACAATAATTATGTATAAATGATTTAGTCAGTGTTTGCTTATTGTAAAATTTTTCCTCTCCCTGATTTACATTCTGACATTTAGTATTGTAATCGGGAGAATATCTTTTTCTATATATCTGGAAAAAAAAGACTAAAAAACCTTATAGTCCTTTTTGATGTGGTCCACTTCACTTCAAAACGGTTCACTGTATTTGTAGAAAGGACTATGGTATAAACATAAAGCACAAAGGCCTCAATTCACTAAGATCATGCTGGAGATAAGGCAAGAGAAAACTTACCTCCACACAGTGAGTTATCTTATCTTATCTCTTCATTCCTTAAGTTACCTCCCCTGTAGTTATTTTCACACTGTCTTTAACTCTGGAGTTATTTTAAGGATTGGAGAGTTAACTTAAAGACAGAAGAGTTAACTTTAGGCTTGCCTGAGGTAAAATGTTTCCTGAATACTACATGCCTTATCACCATGGTAACAACTCTAGAAGAGTTATTAAAGACAGGAGATAAGCTTAGTGAATTGAGGCCAAAATCTTGCAAGTCTTGTGGTACAAAAATATCAAAAATCTTTATTGACACAATTCTTAAAAAAAAAAAAGAGGTCTCTGCAGGATGCTCCTTATTTGCTTGAATAATCACAGGAATTTCAATGGTTTATAATGAGAAAGGCTTTCAACAAGAAATCAATTGGCAACGACATGCTTGTTTCGGGCGTATAATGCCCTTCATCAGGCCACTGTATAGGCACTTTCTACAAAAAAGCTCAAACAAAAAGATTCCCATTAAAAACATTAATATAATGTATTAATAAATAAGTGCCAACACCCTACAGAAAAGAAAAGTGAAGGCACAGTGTGTTCAACACAAGGCCTAAATCAAGGACCTTCACACTGCGTCTTAAAGGAATATAGTGTCAAATCCCAGAAGAAGACATAAAGGAATAGTCAGTCCAGGTGTAAAGTATAATGTGGCAAGGAAAACATGAGGCAGTAAATATCGACTCAATAGCCACATTTACCAATAGTAGAGAACCAGTAAAAAGTACGTTATAGTCATAAACTGATGAGACCTGCACCATAGAAAATGACAACAATCCCATGGGGCTTATAAATACTGGTCCCAATTGTTGCACTGGAGAAAGAAGACACCTGTGAATACAAAAGGAATCCATAAGGTATATACACAAACCTATATATCCTGTAGGCAATACATGGCAGGAGCAAGAGATACAACAGAAACTACGTCTGACAAAGCAAACGCATATCGCACCTGGCTGAAAGTAAAATATATAAAGATAGCTTACGCTCTGGGGCACTGCATAAAATACATAACAAACAATATACACTAATGTCAATGTGCCACATGTGCTGCATCTATTATGAATACATTAAAGTGGCAGCAACATAAGGTCCTCTCAAAGCCTCATCTTAGTTCCTCTAACATGTGAAAAGACTAAGTGATAATAAGAGGTTAACGCAATCATAAAAGCACCACAGCTTATATTCATAGAACGTTCTGTGTAGTACCACATATCACCAGCCAATCATACATATACATAGTCCTGACACTACCATACCTCCCAACTTTTTGAGATGCGAAAGAGGGACACTTAAGCCACACCCATGCCACGCCCCTAAGCACACCCCGTCACACCCCTAGTCACGCAGACGATGCAAATTTCATAAGAAAAATATGTTGTTTTATAATTCAAACCACACCGGTCCTTTCTATCCTGGTTTATTTTCCTTAATTTTAACATTTTAAAATTAGTAAAATATCAATTTAAAGGATGGGAATAAAGTTTAGAGTTAATCAAACACACTTTTTAGTAGAGAAATATTTATATTTGCATAGAAAGAGGGACAAAGTCCTGAAAGAGGGACAATTGAGGAGGAAAGGGGGACAGGGCTCCCAAAGAGGGACTGTCCCTCCGAAAAAGGGACAGTTGGGAGCTATGCACTACACAAACATAAGATGGGACCCTATAATAATTAATAAACTGAGTCAGCATAAACGCAAGAATCTCAACTCATAACAAACTCTGCGCAAGATGACATCAATATATAAATAAATCTACTTACAATCCTGATGGCAGGTGAAGTCACCGAGCAGCTATAGGCAGGAGTGTAATGGCGCCCTGGCCCTTAAATACAAAAGTTCGGCGTTCCCAGAGAACCAAGGCGCATGACCAAAAGTCATGCAGCCAATCAAAATAAGGAGCTACGAGGGACGCAACCTATCCGGCACTATGCGTCCAGCGTGTGCTCGTAACCACGCTGGAACGCAAACCGGAAGTTGCGGACAGAGGCTTCCGCCCAATGCTAACCAATTGGAAGCGAGGAGTTGAGCATCAGGAAGCATTCGGCTTGTATGTGACCAAGCCGGGACGCATACATCCGCAACAGGGCTGTCGCCCAGCACCAACCAATTATAAAGGAAGGGGGGGGGGCGTTCCTGAACGGTGTATTCTACTGACCCCGAATGAATGGGAATTATATAAATTTTTAACCATAATTATAATCGAGCCCATAAAAACCATGCGTCCAAACAGACGCACATAAAGACAAAAAGAGGTCAGAAAACACTGCATGAGGCGCACACACACCAGCGCATATCTAAGGATGGCAAAATCTACCACCACCATTGAAGGTGATATCAGTGAAAGGAGATGCTGTTTGCTTTTTTGGCAGTTGGAAGCAGCTGTAAACAGCTGTTCTTTACCACAATGCAATGAGGTTCACAGACAGGAAACTGTCAGGACCCAGGTGCTGACATCATACTGGGAGGAGTTTCACCATAATATCAGCCATACAGCCATACAGAGCCCCCTGATGATCCGTTTTCAAAAAAGAAAATATTTCTCCTGGGAAAGGGGGTATCCGCTACTGATTGGGATGACGTTCAATTCTTGGTCACGGTTTCTCTTTAAATTCCATTTTATGAAAACCTGGCAGATTAGATAACATGGCTAGGATTTTTTTTAACCTGCTCATCTCATCAATAGTTGGCTCATGAGTTTGAAAAGTTTTGTGCAAAAAGCAGTTTCCTGTATAGATCTTATGAGCTGCAGAGAATTAGGGTTTCATTGTTATGTTTTTCTAGCTGATGACCAAGCGTTGCGCGGGTATGTATTTGGCTGGTGTTGGCTCCGCCTACTTTTTTTAAACCCTAACACAAATATTCAATGACTAAGTTTGTGAGCTTTGGGGTCCTTGGCATCAATAATTTGTATATTACCATACAAATTAAACCAGATTGGCTGTTTGGGGCTGCGCTTCTGTTCAGCACTTGAACCCCAGTCACCCAATGACCAACTGTAGCAGGTTTGAGGCATATGCTATTAACAGTGTAAAAATGGCAGATATTTAAATATTCCCCTTGAAAATCAACAGGTGAATTTTGATTGGCTATTATAGGCTCCACCCACTTCCACCCAGTGACCATCTGGGCAAAGTTTGAGAACCCTGCCATTAACCGTGAATTAGGGCTGCAGTTTACATTTTCCCAGGAAAATCTGTTTTTGACTCCACCCAGTTTTTGTAACCTGGACACACAGTCATTAAATGATGAAGTTTGTGAGCTTTCAGGTTCCTGGCATCAAAATTGTGTGACTGGAAGAAGTTTATCCAGCAAAAGAAATCTGATTGGCTGTTTGTGGCTCAGCCCAATTAGTGAATTTGAACCCCAGTCACTTAATAACCGACTGTAGCAAGTTTGAGAACTTTGCCATTAACAGTGTAAGAATGGCAGCAGTTTCAATATTCCCCTTAAAAATCAATAGGTGAATTTTGATTGGCTGCTGTAGGCTCCACCAAGTTTCCTGAATATTAATCTCAGTCACCCAGTGACCAACTGTGCAAACTTTCACAACCCTGCGTTTAACGGTGTTAGAATGGCTGCAGTTAACATTTTCCCAGTGAAATTTGTTTTTGGCTCCGCCCACTTTTGGACCTTGACACACAGTCACTCAGTGACCAAGTCACTCTGCCCACTTTTCCTGCATTTGTAACCTCAGTCACCAAGTGACCAACTGTGCCAAGTTTGGGGACTCTGACTTGATTACTGTGACAATGGCAGCCTTTTACATTTTTTCCATTGACCTGAATGGGTGAAATTTAATTTGCTGTTCGTAGCTCCACCCAGGTGTGCATGGGGGGGGGGACGGGACGCAAGAACCCCAGAACATATCATCCTCTGTATACCAAGTTTCGTTCAAATTGTTTTCAAGTGATACACACACACACACACACACACACACACACACACACACACACACACACACACACACACACCCGCACACACACCCGCACACCCCACGCACACCCCACGCACACCCCACACCCCCCCACACCCCCCCACACACACTACCCACACACACTACCCACACACACTACCCACACACACTACCCACACACACTACCCACACACACTACCCACACACACTACCCACACACACTACCCACACACACTACCCACACACACCACCCACACACACCCCCCACACACACCCCACCCCACACACCCCCCACACACACCCCACCCCACACACACACACCAAAGTACATACCATTAGCTCCTCCTGCCCCTCTCTGTCTGCCGCCGTTAGTGTAATCTTGATGTCAGGACCGGTGACTTGATTGACCCCTCCCCACCCAGACATACTGCGCCCTGTGTGCGCAGTATGTCCTCCCCTCCACTTCTGGCCGGCGCATAGCAAGCGGCTCAGAAGCATGCTGATCCCTCTGTCTCCTCTGGGCTGCGTGTGCGCTCCACTACACCAAGCGTCACATGATTAGCATGCAATATTTTTTTTCACTTGTGGTATCCTTTTAATGTGAACACTTGATCTGCATATACCAAGCATTCACATAATTAGTATGCACATATTTAAGTAATGTGATGTAAAAAGCATAAAACCTCTAATTCAGCAGATCAGAGCTTTGATACCGGGTATATTATTTGCTTATTAATTTACCAGAACTCAAACAGTGCCCCTCCCTAACACTCTAATATATCCCGTATATTTATACATACTTGGGGCTACCTCCCTCCCTCCAGTGCTTGGCACTGTACATACACATGTCTATCTCATCACATCATGTCACCTTAGGAATCCTTTAATTACCATTGACTTCAACCGAAAGCTTTCATCTTGAGAATTAGCGTTTTGAAAATTATCATTTTGAAATTTGTTTTTGAATTTATTATTTTGTAAATTATTTTTATGAAATGTATTGTTTTTATGAATTTACGTTATTTGCAGTGAAGGAAGGGGGTCTTAAAGGGAACCTAAACTGAGAGGAATAATGATTTTTCCTTTTTAAACAATACCAGTTGCCTGGCTGTCCTGCTGATGTCTTTAGCTGCAGTAGTGGCTGAATCACACACCTGAAACAAGCATGCAGCTAATCCAGTCTGACTTCAGTCAGAGCACCTACTATACATGCTTGTTCAGGGGCTGTTGCTAAAAGTATTCAAGGGAGAGGATCAGCAAGACTGCTAGGCAACTGGTAATTTTAAAAGGTAAAATCCATATCCTTCTCAGTTTAGGTTCCCTTTTAAGGTTAGACGGCGCAAAGTAGGGTTTTAAGATTACGTAACCGGAAGGGGGGGTTTAGGGTTAGGTGTCAGAAAGGGGGTCTTAGGTTTAAAAGTCAAGAAGGGGGGGTTTTAGGATTAGGTTTTAGGTGGGGGGTTTTAGGGTTAAGCATCAGGTAGTGGAGGTTTAGAATTAGGCATCAGAAAGGGAGTTTTAGGGTTAGGTGTCCGGAAGGGGGGTTTTAGGGTTAGGCTTCAGGAAGGGGGTTTTAGCATTAGGTGTCAGGTATGGGGGTTTTAGGTTTGAGCTTCAGGAAGGGGGGTTTCAGGGTTAGGCTTCAGGGAGGGGGGGTTTACAATTAGGCATCCTGAAAGGAGGGTTTTATGGTTAGGCGTTAGAATGGGGGATTTTATGGTTAGGCGTCAGGAAGGGGGATTTTAGAATTAGGCATCAGGAAGGAGGGGATTTAGGGTTAGGTGTCAGGAATGGGGGGTTTAGGGTTAGGTGTCAGGAATGGGGGGGGGGGGGTGTTTAGGGTTAGGCATCAGGAAGGGGGGGTTTAGGGTTAGGCATTAGGAAGGGGGGATCTTAGGGCTAGGCATTGGTAGAGGGAGGGTTCTTTGTGAGAGTTGGGTTAGGTTTAGTTGTAGGAAAATATTGGTAATATATACTAGTGTTTTACTATCGTCATTACCACTGTAAATATTTTTCCGTGTTCATTTGGCTCCCAATATTCAACATTATATATTGTTTAAACTTATATCAGCTTCACCCCACCCCCTTTTTGATACCGTTATTTTAACATATTTATTATTCTAATGGATATAAAGATGGAGAAACCATAAACAACATTGTTATAAACAATATTTTGAGATGTCAGCCAGGGGCTTAACTAGAAATCGCTGGGCCCCCTTGCAAAAATTTGGATGGGCCCCCCACATAGGTGCCAAATCGCAATGGGGCAGTGTTTCACTATAAAATAATTGTAATGGGACAGCGTTTCACCATAAAATAATTGTAATGCAGTAATGTTTCACCATAAAATAATCACAATGTGTGCAGCATTTCCCCAGAAATTAATCGTAAAGTGGGCATCATTTAACCATAAAATAATCCCAATGTGGGCATAATTTCACCAGAAAATAATCATACAGTGGGTATCATTTCACCAGAAAATAATCGCAATGTGGGCATCATTTCACCAGAAAATAATCGCAATGTGGGCCTCATTTCACCAGAAAATAATCGCAATGTGGGCATCATTTCACCAGAAAATAATCGCAATGTGGGCATCATTTCACCAGTAAATAATCGCAATATAGGCATCATTTCACCAGTAAATAATCGCAATGTGGGCATCATTTAACCAGAAAATAATTATACAGTGGGTATCATTTTACCAGAAAATAATCGCAATGTGGACATCATTTCACCAGAAAATAATTGCAACGTTGGCAGCATTTTCAGCAGAAAATAATCATACAGTGGGCAGCAGCATAACACCAGAAAATAAAAGCAACGTGGGCAGCATAACACCAGAAAATAATCGCAATGTGGGCAGCATAACACGCCAGAAAATAACCGTACAGTGGGCAGCATTTCAGCAGAGAATAATCTACGTTGTGGAAGGCTGATTGCTATTTGCTCCGGTTGCCATTCAGGCAGTAGCTACGCCTCAGCCTTCCACAACGCCAATGGAAGCAAAGGCCTAACAAACGCCTTCCACAACCGGAGTTGCGCACTTTACTTGAAGATTCCCAGTTTGTCGGAGACCTGATGAGGCTTCTACTACAGCTAAGTACTTTCTTTGGGTTATACAAATGATGCTCCTTTTTCTTTATTATCTGACCCTTTAATTTTATTTACCACTCTCCTGAGAGATCTAGCTCTCTCGTTCATATCCTCTTCAAAGACCGCGCTCACTTTTCGAGCTGCGTCATCTTGTCTAACACACAACTTATTTTGGGTGGGGGGACTCGGGGAGGGGGCGGGTTCAGCCTGCAAGATGGTCTCTACTCTATGCATATAACTCATGGTGGGGGAATAGGAGGCCTTCTGCTCTATGGGGTCGCCCTGCTTTACTCCAGTACTGGACATATTTTCGTCCCTGAAAGCTGCAGCTCAGGCTATTCTTTGATCCTCCTCGACAGTGTGATGACACCCTTAAAGAAAACCTGAACTGAACATTAAAAGTCAAAATAAACATACACAAGTCATACTTACCTCCCGTGTAGTCTACTACTCAATCTATTTTTCCTCTCCTGCGTCCTGTTAGTCCACTGTGATCAATGGAATTCTCCGTCCTCCATTTTGAAAATGGCCATTACACCATAACAGCTTCCTGGTCAGCACACTGTTTAACTGTAACATCGCCTACTTGAGCCATAGGGAAACATGGACACATCAGTTCTCCTCTCAGCTGTAACTGACAGCAACTGATATATAACTGACAGCAACTGATATATTTCAGTTCTGACAAAATGTTGTCAGAACTGGAAGGGATCACTGTAAAACAGCGCTTTGAGTCCCCAGGGAGAAAAGCGCTATATAAATATTATTGTTATTGTTGTTATTGTTGTAAAAGGAAAATGGTGAGCTTCTGAGAGGAACTGATGGCAAGGTAACTATGTAATGTTCATTTGAAGTTACCTCATGTGTTTATTTTAAATAATTTTACTCAGTACAGGTTCTCTTTAAACTGCTGTCAAGCCTGCCATCTCAACTGACTCCTCTCAATCCTCCACTCACCAGCAGTTACCGGGGCTTATTACCTTAGCTTCAGAAACGGGGGTCAAACGTTGTTCTACCTGAATGCTGTACAATTTTTTTTTTATTACAAACGGTTTCTCAATAGCTTATATGATAATCTGTATATCTTGCTGTTCTTTGACACTACATATGTGACCCCCCCCCCCCCCCCACCATATTCATATTGCATTGCGGGGAGAGAGAGCGTTAGGGGCGTGGCCTTGGAGCACATTGCTAAATCCACGGTCCAAGGCCTTTAGTTGCTTATTTCTCGTTAGTGTCACTGGACTATGTGCATTCTTGCGTGCTCTATTCCATAGTGCTTCCTAGGTGTGTCACGTTACGTATAGAAGGTCTGACCAATATCGCTTGATCGTGGTATATTGTCTTCCTTCAATATTTGGAGGGGGGTAATAGACTACTTCTCATACGTGCTTGTTCTTTTTTTAGTGCATTATATTAATGTGTGAGGCCGACATGCTGGTGCGCCTGATCTAGTCTTCGGAGTGACTTATGTCGTCCCTTGTCTTTAAAGAGGAACTGTCGCGAAAATCCTAAAATTTAAAACTCATACAAATAAGAAGTACAAGGTGGTATTCTCAGTCTACCACCTTGATAAATAATAAAAACAGACACTCCTAAAGTCCCCCATAGGGGGAAATACAATTATGCGCCACACAGTGGTAAATAAGAGGACGCCGGCATGCTGGAACACCTATGTGATCAAGGGTGGCTGTTTAAAGAGGAACTGTCGCGAAAATCTTAAAATTTAAAACACATACAAATAAGTAGTACATTACCGACAGGTTTTGGCCTAGCCCATCTTCTCATAGGGGGGTTTTCTGGGTTTTCTTTATTTTTAAAAGCACTTTGTGAATAGCAGTTGCTCCGTCCAACTGCCAAAACAGTGTGCAGCAAGCAGGGAGGCTGGCCAGCATCTTTGCATTAATCATTTTCAGGGAATGGCTTTATCCTACCTAATAAAAGCTAAGTGTCGCTGCGTCCAGCAGTTTTGTCCCTGTGTTCCAAGACAGCTGGGACCAGGGAGCTGGACAGGCGAGCGAGGTGGGCGGGTGCGGGCGAGCGAGGTGGGCGGGTGCGGGCGAGCGAGGTGGGCGGATGCCGGCGCGCACCTGCGACGGGCGCTCGGCAGGTGCGCGCGCATGCGGACTGGCGGTGGCCGTAGACCTAGAGCCCGTTTTTAAATTGCCTGGGTCTACTAGTAAAGAATAAAGGCCATGCTGAGAATCCCCCATGAAGAGATGGACTAGACCAAAACCTGTCGGTAATGTCAGATTTCTACTACCTACTGTAAGTGACAGCAACATAGGAGAGAAGTAATTTATGGCTCATTTTACTCTAGGAGAAATGTACTTTTTATTTGTATGTGTTTTACATTTTAAGATTTTCGCGACAGTTCCTCTTTAAACACCTGCCCTTGATCACATAGGTGTTCCAGCATGGCGGCCTCCTCTCATTTACCACTGTGTGGCACATAATTTCATTTCCCCCTATGGGGGACTTTAGGAGTGTCTGTTTTGATTACTGTCCACTGCACTCAAGGTGGTAGACTGAATTCTTGCCGTTCCCTACATAGGCAAATGCAGGGGGGGGGGGAGATTACAGCTGCCCAGAATCCCCCCCTCAGACCAGGGCTGGTACAGTGTCTGGGGTCAGGCACAAGTTGAGACACCAGGATATCTGCAGGTCTCCTGCAGCTCACAGCACTGCCACCTTTCTTTCCCTGCTACAGTTGACTTTGGCTGTAGCACTGCAGCAGGGTGTGTACAGAGCATGGAGCAGCTCTGGGGAAGTTAACAGTCGGGTATGAACACAGCCCTGTGCCCTGCTGTGTAAATGCTTCACTTTCCCCTTCATTAGCAGTCGGTTGACCTCATTATCTGTATCCAAACTGCTCCTATCCCGTTGTCGATCAGGAGCAGATCTGACATTTAGGAAATAATTGTCACTGGGGCCACTTCGCTGACCTGGCCCCAGTCCTCACCTCCTTGTTCAATCTCTCCCTTTCCACAGGCATCTTCCCCAAAGCATTCAAACAGGCCACTGTACTTCCTTTGCTGAAAAAAACCCTCACTCGACCCATCCCTACCCTCAAACTACCGCCCAATCTCCCTCCTTCCCTATGCTTCTAAACTCCTAGAACGCCTAGTCCACCAGCGCATTACCCAATACATCAACACCAATACCCTACTTGACCCCCTACAGTCTGGATTCCGACCTGCACACTCAACTGAAACAGCCCTCGCCAAGGTGGTCAACGACCTTACCCTTGCCAGGGCCAAAGGCAGTTATTCCATCCTGCTTCTCCTTGACCTCTCTGCAGCATTTGACACTGTTGACCACTCCCTCCTCCTCCAATCCCTACAGTCCATGGGCATCCATGGCCTTGCCTTGGCCTGGATCTCCTCCTACCTATCCAATCGCTTCTTCACCACTTCCTTTAATGGCTCCTCCTCAACCCCTGCCCCCCTCTCAGTTGGGGTCCCCCAGGGCTCTGTTCTAGGCCCCCTTCTTTTCTCCATATACACTTCCTCAATTGGCAAGCTTATCTCCTCCCTGGGCTTCAATTACCACCTTTATGCAGATGACACTCAGATTTACCTCCATACCCCCGATCTCTCATCCACCACCATAAACAAGGTCTCCTCGTGTCTCTCAGCAATTTCCTCCTGGATGTCAGCTAGGTTCCTAAAGCTTAACCTAGACAAAACTGAGCTCCTGATCTTTCCACCCCATGCTGCTGCACCCCTCCCAGATTTCCACCTCACAATCGACAACACAACCATTCTCCCTACCTCCCAGGCCCGTTGTCTGGGTGTCACCTTGGACTCTGACCTCTCCTTCATCCCACACATCCAAAACCTCACCAGAGCCTGCAATTTCCACCTCCGTAATATCTCCAAGATCCGCCCCTTCTTAACCCCGGACACGACCAAACTGCTCATCCATGCCCTCATCATCTCCCGCCTTGATTACTGTAACTCCCTCCTTTCTGGCCTCCCCCCTGAAACGCACTGCCCCCCTTCAATCAGTGATGAACGTGGCTGCAAGACTCGCGTACGTTAAAAAAGGGCGCCGGGAAAAAAGGGCGCAGGGTTTTAAAAGATAATCATGAATAACGTTTAAAAAAAAATTGTTATATTTCATTTAAAAATAACGTTTTATAAAGTTATAAATCATTAAATAATGTGTATAAAATCGGCAATTTTAAAAACGTTAATCTTCCCTGTTCAAAAATTGAAATTTATAATAACGTTTTATAAAACATTAATAAGAATTTTACTAAAGCTATACCTAACCCTACTCTCGCACAGAACCCTCCCTGTACCTACCCCTAACCCCTAGATCCCCCAGTTGGTGCCTAACCCTAAGACCCGCCTGTTGGTGCCTAACCCTAAGACCCCCCTGTTGGTGCCTAAACCTAAGACCCCCCTGTTGGTGCCTAAACCTAAGACCCCCCTGTTGGTGCCTAAACCTAAGACCCCCCTGTTGGTGCCTAAACCTAAGACCCCCCTGTTGGTGCCTAAACCTAAGACCCCCCTGGTGGTGCCTAAACCTAAGACCCCCCTGTGATGAGCATTAATAACGTTTTTAAAAAATATTCTACTGTTTTTCGTTTAAAAATAATGTTTAAAAAATTATAAATCATTAAATAATGTGTAATCATGAGAAACAGTTATAAAACATTAAAAGTCTCCAGGCGCCGCTTTTAAAACGTTATTTTTCTCCGGCGCCCTTTTTTCCTGTTGGGCGCCGATTAAACGATATTTATTATGGGAGTGAATGGCGGCGCCCTTTTTGTCCACCTGCCTCATGCGCCCAAATTTCCTGCTTCCGCAAGACTCATCCATTCTTCGCACCGCTCTGCATCCACATCTCCCCTTTGTGAATCCCTGCACTGGCTCCCTATCCGTTTCAGGATAAGTTTCAAGATTCTATGCCTGGCGTATAAATCTGTGCACAAAACCTGCCCTACCTACATCTCAGAGCTTGTTCACAAATATACACCAGGTCGCCCCCTCCGTTCCTCCAACGACCTTCGCCTCACCATCCCACGCATTTCACACTCCCATGCCCGCCTGCAGGATTTCTCAAGAGCTTCCCCCACCCTCTGGAATGCCCTTCCACCACCCATCAGACTTGCTCCCTCTTTCAACATATTCAAGCAAGCCCTCAAAACCCACCTCTTTATGATGGCCTACCCACCTCCTACCACACAGTAACTCTCTAAGGAATATTTAACAGCCCCCCCTAGTGTTTCCACCCCTCCCTTTAGATTGTAAGCCTCTGGCAGGGTCCTCCACTCCCTAGTGTAATCTACAGGATCATGTGCTCCTGTCCTATGACAGCCTGTACTTGTATTACTGGGCCTACCTATCCAGCCCATATTGCATGATCATGTATTTTGTACAATTTGTATGTATAACTTTGTTCTATGTGTATAACCCTATGTATGTCATCCTTGTATCATTGTATATATTTATTGTCCAGCGCTGCGTAATATGTTGGCTTTATAAATACAATAAATAATAATAATAATAATAATAATAGATCCTGTCAGTCGGGCAGGAAATTGCATTATGTGTACCCAGCATGATGTCCTACCATATTATTATACTGTATTGTGCATGGGAGACCTTTCAGGAATCCTCCCTTTGGAAATCCTGGGTTTGGCCTTGCCCTATCCCCCAAACTTTTCCACCCCTTCTCCTCCATACCCCCTCCCTCATCCTTCTAAAACTTAAAGCGCCGTGTGCAACTGCAGAACTCTATCTAAAAGTTCATAGACCTCTCATAGAGCCAGTATAATCCTTGAAGGTGTTCTAATAACCCTGATTATTTCCACACACAAGTGGTATAGCCAGAGATTTTGAAATCTCTTGAGGACTTTGCTCATGGGTTGGGAATCATTCTCTTAGTTTCTAAAAAGGTTAATGTTTGATGTATTACGGTCAGGCTGGGGGAGAGAGGGATCAGCCGGCTCTCGCGGTAGACAACGGCATCCCTAATAGCAGAGTCCTGCTTTTACAGGACAGGTTATTGGTTACGACCTACTACTTAAGGGTTCATCCCACGTTGAATATTAGACTTAAGTTTCGGGTTATGGTTGTCTTTTAAGTATTTTTGGTTATGTTGATTAAAAAAAGTGTTTCCTCTGGGAACTTTTCCCTGCCATACTCATCACTTTGAAACAAATCCATGGATCACTTAAAATTTTTGACTATTAACGCCAAAGGCCTTAATCACCCAGAAAAAAAGATGCATCCTCCTAAGAGATACATGGGCTCAAAGGGCACAGGTTGTCTTTATTCAAGAGACTCATTTCAAAGGATCTACTCACCCTAAACTACAAGATAGACTTTACCCCATTTCTTTCTATTGCAACTCCCCGATCTCTAAAACTAAAGGTACTGCAATACTTATCAGTACCTCTTTACCCTTCACTGTTACTGATACAAAAAAGGTTCCCTTAGGGTTAGGCCAAGGGTAGGGAATCTATGGCTCGGGAGCCAGATGTGGCTCTTTTGATGGCTACATCTGGCTCACAGGGGTTGATTCACTAAGCTACACTGCTCAAGCAGCACCACTTAGTGTGACAGTGCAAGTAACAATTTTCAAAGTAGGCACGCTACTGTTGTAGCTGTACACTACTAACTTACTCACGCTACCCCAAAACTAACGGCTGCTCCAATTGTCCCACTCTGTCTGGACCCTGTCAGGTCCAGTGACTTCATAGGACGAGATCCCCGCGCTTTGATTGGCCCAATAGGCTGCCTGTCACTTGATAGTGCGGGGATCTCGTCCTACTAATTGAATCAACCCTCAAGTCATCTAACTAATTGTTCAAGCTGTTAGTATTTCTCCTGTCTGGCTCTCGGGGAAATTGCTCATGTTGCTGAAACCCAAGAGAAGCTGAAGACATGTCTGACACTTCCGCTGCCCGGCGGACCAACTGTATACACCTCACCATGGCAACAGGGACGTGAGCCCTCTGCTGAGCATGCGCACTGTCCTAGTTTGAAACATATTGTATGGCTCTCACAGAATCACATTTTAAAATACGTGGCGTTTATGGCTCTCTCAGCCAAAAAGGTTCCTGACCCCTGCCTTAGGCAGATACCTACTCGTAAAATGTCTTATCAGAGGCAAGAAGTATACCTTGGGGTCCGTATATTCACCAAATACAGACCAACATAAATTCCTACAGAAATTCCTCTCTGCATTAGATATGTTTGACGAGGGCAGTGTCATCCTGGGGGGAGAAACGTTGCACGCACTCAAAGCATAGACACCTCCCATGGGAAAACAAGCTTCGCCTATGCCAGATTAAATAAAATAAAGAAAGCCCTACATGACAGACAACTGGTACATATATGGAGGGCAACACTCCCATCTACCAAAGACTACACATTCTATTCGGCAGTCCACGGTGTGCACTCCAGAATAGATTACATCTAGGGGGAAGGGGGTCTTACATCTGGGGAAGGGGGTCTAGCCATGTTTGCTGGGGGGGGGGGGATATCATGCTGGACACACTTGCTACTGGGGAATGGGGGTTGGATGGGACACCATTCCTAAGGGGATGTTAAAGTGAACCTCCAGACTAAAAATCTACTCAGCAGCACTGAAAAGGCCTCGTGTTTCTTTAATAGTTTCACAGCATCAGAACGGTTTTTCTTATCCAAGCCTCATTTTTAGCTGCACAGAAGAAAACTGCCCGGGCATTTTTCCCCTGGTGCAGTGCAAATCATGATGGGATTTCTGATGTTGTTCTGCTGTTTTGGTGCAAATGTTTTTTATTTTTATTTATTTTTTTTGAATTTGAGATTTGAAGCCTAGCGCGCGCAGCTTGGAGGGGTGATCAGGACACAGGTCAGTTGGAACTGTGTCTCATGCTCCCTGTCACCTCCTTTCAACCAAAAATATGGCTGCCCCCATGGAATCACAAACATTTGACTGTTCTTTTAAAACAGGGTGGGTAAGATATTATATTACCCATCTATTTGAATTAACATAACTAATGTAATTTAATGACATGTTTGTTTAGGCTGAAGTTCCCCTTATAACCACATGGCCCTGGTGGCCTCTGGACTCCATTAGAAAAGAACATCAGGCACTAGCCTGGTCTATATTAACATAGCCTTACTCCACTCTCCCTTAGCCTTGAAGGATACCCGAGATGACATGTGACATGAGATAACGGAAAATTGTATCTTACCTGTCCGTAATTTTCCTTTCCCAATGCTTTCATGTCATCACTCACCTTTGACCATCTACCTAGGCGTGTGATGACATGAAGCATAGGGAAAGCCATGTGTATGTACAGTGCCAAGCACACTAATAACTATGCTGTGTTCCTTTTTTTTTTTTTCTCTGCCTGAAAGGTTTAAAAATCAGGTATTCAAGTGACAGTTTCTGTCCGAGTCAGGATTGGGTCAGACCACAGCATAACCCTCGCTGATCAGTAATTACAGCCATAAACACTTCCCTAGCAAAAAATATCTTCTGAGAGCAGAAAAGAGATAAAGGGGGTCAATAGTTCATAGATTTGAGCTCTGGTATACTTCAGTGAATGTGTCACTGAGCAGAAACGATTAAACAGTAAAAACGTAAAATGTAGATTTTAAATATAAAATAAATCTTTGGGATTCTAAAGAAGTAATTTCTAGAAGAAAGAGGATAGATCTAATTGTTTAGCACATCAGTCAATTTTTATCTCGGTTGTCCTTTAAAGAGACTCCGACCACCAGTACTGCAAGGTACTTAAAGATGCATACATTTCTGTATGTGCTCTATTTTGTTTTTTTCATTTGACGCCTGAATTGCCATTCTACACCAAATAGGTTTTTTTTCGATTTCAATTTAAAAATCGCTGCTGCCATCTTGGCTGTGTTATAACTTCCAGGTCACCCCTGTCTTCTCTGTTAGAAAAGTGCATCACTGAATGAAGCAGGAAGAGGAAGTGACACGCATGGCCATTGCAAGAGGCTCCTCCAGAGGGGTCATAGCACGACTTTGTTGGAAGTCGTCTGGCCCTATGCATTTTATAGGGGCAATACCAGGGGGAGTTTGGATAAAACAAGTGGCTGGTAAGTGTGCTGACACACTTATGTGTTTGTGGGTATGCTTAAAGGCATACCCATGAGAGGTGCTCGGAGTCCCTTAAAGCTTGGTGTCCTCGCCCCATCCCCCGCTGGTGACACCCTAGCAACGCCACTACCTGTAGGGATCTAATCCATCCAATTGGCTCTGATGTGTATAAAAATGTTATTGTTATAAAAACTGTAGTTTCTGTAAACTACATGTGGCTTTGTTGGAAAAGATTCAAAGAATATGCGTGTATAATATAAAAGCCATTTAAACAAGCAGATTTGGGAAGTGGGTGATAGATCCACTTATAACAGAAAAAAAGTGTCTCATTGTGTAACTCGACAAACCCGAGTTCCTCTTTCAGTGAGAGGGAGCGTGGCTTTGACAGCTCTTTCTCAATTCTTTTTTTTCCCCTTTATTGTACAGCTGGCAGGACCCAGCCCTGTGACAAGCCAGCAGAGACAGGACCTCGTGGTTTTTTAAACAAATAAAAAAAAAAAACAAGCTCATAAAGCAGGCTTTCTCTACCAGGGTTCCTTGAGGACTCTGCAGGTGTTCCTTGGCATTTTGGAGGTCAGAATAATAATGAGCACAGAAACAGTATAATGAGTGGAAGTGGTGCCCGGATAAGTTCCGTGATCACAGAATAGCCGTGATTCATAAGCACTTTTTTTCCAGTAACCTCCAGGACAGGTCCACCATGAGACGACATAGGCTCCTCCCAGGAACAGGAAACGTCCAATTGAGTACTCTATAAATTTTATCAGACACCCTCACTCGCCAGTTGACGTTTCCTGTTCCAGGGAACAAGAGTGCTCTATGTCGCTCGCCGGTCTGTCAGGCCAGGTGTGCCAGGGACTGGGTTGGCGGCGTATGGTGGACCTGCCTGGAGAGGAGTTTGGATCCGGTTGGAGGAGCTGATTTCTTCTTACCTCCTCCAGAGACTGTCTCGGCTACCCTGGATGAGGTGGATCCGGGCACAGCATGCGGCGTCTGTGACTCCCCGCGTGGCGGAGGCCGTTGGTCGCGCCGGAAGTGACGGAGTGAGTGGTCCTGAGCCTCCGGAGGGTTGGCTGGATGTTGCCCACAATGGCGGCGCCCGGACGTTGGACTTCCGCCCTTACTTGACGTCACTTCCGGTCGCGAGGGTGAAGAGACGCCGGAAACCCGCATGGCTCGGCATTTCGTTTGGAGAGCGGAGCGGGATGGACGCTAAGCAGGAACCGGGAAAGGTGAGATTGGCGGAGGCTTGGTGACCTTTATGGTATGAGCCATACGCTAGTACGCCGCATCTATGCTGAGGTCTGTTTATACACAGAATGTATACATAGCACTATCAGTATAGCAGTATACGCGGGTTGTCTGCTTAGCGTCTTTTCTGAGGTCTGTTCATTGACATATTATTAGTTATTATGTATCTGGCAGATATCTGAAATCCGTGATTATAGTGGATTGCAATTATTTTATAAACATGGATTCTGCTATTTCGCATATTATAATCTGCTGTGGGGTATTTTTACAGATGTTGTTATATACAGATTAATATTGTATATTCTGTCTTGAAATACTAAATAGATTGATGAAGATCTTTTAGTCTATCTATTATGTATAGTTAGAACATATTCTAACTACACAATCATGGATGCCTTGTCTGGGTGATGGCTGTATTATCACTATTAGAGGTATATGCACCTGGGTGTCCTTCTTCTGTAGAGGACTTTAGGTGACACTGTGTTTTTTTATATGTTTTATTGTAGGGCACAGAAGCTACTGACCCTTCAAGGCCAAGAAGGCGGTGCCCGCTCTGTGACACAAAGCTTGCCCATAATTATGCCAGACAGTTTTGTCAACCTTGCCTAGTGAAGTTAGTTCAGGAACAGTCAGGCACATTACAGGAAGAAATTAGATCAGTGATGAAACAAGAGATGACAGATACAATTAAATCCTTGAAAGAAGCTCTATCAGAGGCTGTGAATCCGGCAGTGGAAGTAGTTACAGCATCAGCTGGCACAGCGGCTGGTACAGCACCTGAGCATAGTTCTGATCCGATACAGCCAGAACAACCGGGTAAACATAAAAGTAAATCAAATAAAAGAAGAGTGATCTCTTCATCAGAAGAGGAAGCTATGGAAGAGGATGAGGATAATGAAGGAGATGATGATGAGTCTGATGCATCCTCAGTAAGGAGTGTGGAAAGTCAGTCGGATCTTAAGAAGGTTTCTAGATTCAGATTTCCAGCGGATGAGACGGATGAACTCATTTTAGCTATTAATAACACTCTTAAAATAGAACCCAAAAAGACGGAAGAAATATCAATTCATGATAAATTATATCAGGGAATGGAGCCATCAGAACCACTGACATTCCCTGTTCACAAATCCACTAAGAATACTATAATGAGTCAATAGAAATTTCCGGATAGGAAATTATTCATGTCCAAAGGGTTTGTTAAAAGATTTCCATTTTCAGAGGGGGATATAAAGACATGGGATCGATGCCCCAGATTAGATGTAGCTTTCTCACAAGTGAATAAGGACAACGAGTTAGCATTTGAGGATCTGGGATACCTCAAGGACCCACAAGATAAGAGAGTCGAATTTGCTTTAAAGAAGGCCTGGTCTTCAGCTGGAGCTAACTTTAGGCCTGCGGCAGCTACGACTTGTGTTTCAAGAGTATTAGCCCTTTGGGTAAAGAAGGTTCAGGAAAATGTTGAGAGGGGGGCATCTAAAAAAGAAATTTTAGAATCATTAGAGGTTGTAGCCAAGGCTACAGATTATATTACGGATGCTGCAGCAGAAAATATTAGAGTAAATGCTAGAACAAGTGCATTAATTAATACGGCCAGACGTAATCTCTGGATAAAAAACTGGGATGGAAGTCAGGCCTCCAAAGCTAGGGTGTGTAATATACCTTTTGATGGAGAACTGCTGTTCGGAGCCCAGCTAGATGAAATATTGGAGAGAACTTCCGATAGGAAGAAAGGGTTTCCAAAGAAAAAGAAGTTTATTCAGAACAAAAGATTTTTCAGGAGAAACAGGCAGGATAATAGGGATAAGTTTCAACAGAGAAAGAAACCCTGGGCCATTAATAAGGAAGGAGCGAAAAGGAATTTTCTTTTTCGTAACACAGACAATAAAGAAAAAAAGTGACGCCAAAGGAAGAGTTGGGGGTCGGCTAATGCAGTATTATTCCCAATGGTCAAAAATAACAAAAAACGATTTCATTCTCAATCTGGTAAGACAGGGATACAAAATTCAGTTTCAATCATTTCCAAGAAAAAGATTTGTGGCGACTCCTCTTCCAAGAGACAAGGAAAGGAGATTCGCGTTGGTAAACCGCATAGAGAATATGGTGAAGGAAGAGGTAGTGGTCCCTGTTCCAAAGAGTCAGGAACACAAAGGATTTTACTCGACGATTTTCCTGGTACGAAAACCGACGGGGAAGTTCAGGTTAATACTCAATCTAAAGCCTTTAAATCCCTTTGTATCTTATCTAAGATTCAGGATGGAATCGATTTTTTCTGTAAGAAACTTACTGACCCCAGGATGTGTAATGACAAATATCGACCTAAGGGATGCATACTGGCACATCCCAGTAAGAGACTCGTCCCAGAAATTCCTAAGATTTGCGGTAAAGAAAAAGAAACTAGTTCAGCACTTTCAATTCAAGGTCCTACCGTTTGGAATATCGTCAGCTCCCCGAATATTTTCAAAAGTAATGGGAGAGGTAATAAAAGACTTTCACACAAAGGGGATTCTAGTTATCCCTTATCTGGACGACCTTCTGATTGTGGCAGAGTCGAACAAACAGGCAGAGGATCACACAGAAACGGTTCTAGAGCAGTTACAGAATCTGGGATGGATCATAAACTGGGACAAGTCGGTTCTTCAACCAACATCAAGAATACAATTTCTAGGAGTCTTGATAGACTCACAGACA
The DNA here is from genome assembly GCF_040937935.1 of Hyperolius riggenbachi. Taxonomy (NCBI): domain Eukaryota; kingdom Metazoa; phylum Chordata; class Amphibia; order Anura; family Hyperoliidae; genus Hyperolius; species Hyperolius riggenbachi. The sequence continues at coordinate 43,557,174 of NC_090653.1, read as the reverse complement.
CAGAGACTTTATCTGACGGAAGAAAAAGTATTAAAGACAAAAAGAATTATAGTAGATTGCAAGGCAGATCCAACCATGTCAATAAGAGAAATCATGAAGGTATTAGGATTTCTAACATCAACTTCTCCAGCTGTTCAGTGGGCTCTAATGCACACGAGAAACCTACAGTTCTGGATGATGGAGAACTGGAGCAAGAAACAGGAGGATCTAGAGAAGACATTAACGTTACCGGAACTAGTTCTAAAGTCACTAGAATGGTGGTTGACAGAGAAGGTCCTCACAGAGGGAAGATTATGGAGTTATCCCACACAGAAGGTGGTGACTACAGATGCAAGCCTACTAGGATGGGGTGCACATTTAGAGGGAAGAATTCTTCAGGGTCTTTGGACAAGAACAGTAAGAAACCAGTCCTCAAATTACAGGGAACTAAGAGCAATAAAAGAATCTCTGATGCAGTCATTACATCTATTAAGGGGACAGCATGTTCAGATCAGGACAGACAATACCACAGCTGTGGCATACATAAATCGTCAGGGAGGAACGAGATCAAAAAAGCTTCTAGAGCTCTCGATGGAAATATTGATGTTAGCAGAAGAGAATCTCCTATCGTTATCAGCAATTCATCTAAAGGGATCTTTGAACAACATGGCGGATTTTCTAAGCAGACACAGACTATCGAATACAGAGTTGGAGATATCAAACAGGATATTCAGAGTATTAGTCAGGAAGTGGGGTCGTCCTCAAATAGACCTATTCGCGAACAGACAAAACACAAAATGCAAAAGATTTTATTCACTGAATCCCAGAGAGGGGGCAGAGGCAGTGGATGCACTGAGCCAGAAATGGGTATTCAACAAGGCGTATGCATTTCCTCCGATTCAGTTAATACCTCGGGTGTTACAGAAGTTGATACAGTCAAGGACTACGGTGATCATGATAACACCAGACTGGCCAAGAAGAAGTTGGTATCCAATACTTCTAAAGATGAGATTGGACGGTCCATGGAGGATTCCACAAAAGGAATCAGTGATCTTGAAGTCAAGAAGAGGCCCAGGTTGCATTCCAAATCTAAACCTGTCCGCTTGGCTTCTGAGAGGTCTCCTCTGAGAAAAAGGGGTCTTTCAGAGAGAGTAATTACGACAATATTAGACTGTAGAAAGAATATAACTCGTAAGATATATCTAAAATATTGGAAGACGTTCAATATGTGGCAGAAACAGTCAGGGTTTTCAGGTGATACTATTCCTATGGTTTTGGAATTTCTGCAGGATGGAATGGAGAAGAACTTAGCCCTTAGTACTATGAAGGTCCAAGTGGCGGCATTGTCAACATTTTTAGATGTTAAGTTAGCAGAGGATCCTCTTATCATTCAATTTTTTAGATCTATAGAGAGGAAGAGACCATTGGTTGTTAGGAAGATCCCTACCTGGGATTTATCCTTAGTCTTGGGGGTGTTGAAGAAAGAGCCCTTTGAACCATTGTCAGATATATCATTGAAGTTATTAACAATGAAAACGATATTCTTAATAGCAATTACGTCAGCCAGAAGAGTAAGTGAGATGGAGGCTTTATGTTGCGATGAACCATTCTGCACTATCTACAATGATAAGGTGATTCTGAAGACATGTGAAGAATTTCTACCGAAAGTATCTACGAGGTTTCACAGATCTCAGGAGATTACGTTACCTTCTTATAATACAGAACCATCATTGGATGTCAGAAGATGTTTGATAAATTATTTAGAAGCAGTAGCAGATATTAGAAGGTCTAGAGCTTTATTTATAAATACTATAGGGGCTTCTAAGGGCATGAAGATGTCTAAAAGAACAATAGCAAAGTGGATAAGATTATGTATAGAGGAGGCTTATAAGTTGACAGGGTCAAACTTATCAGGGGTTGTAAGAGCCCATTCTACTAGGGCAACAGCTACGTCATGGGCCTACAGAGCGGGCGCTACGCCGGAGGAAATCTGTAGAGCAGCTACGTGGTCAAGCCTTGGCACCTTCTCAAGACATTACAGGGTGAATCTGATGTCTGCAAGACAGCAATCCTTTGGAAGAAAAGTTCTGCAGGCAGCTAACCCACCCTAAATGGTAAGATTCTTGCCCATCTTCTCATGGTGGACCTGTCCTGGAGGTTACTGGAAAAACCCTATGTTAGTTACCTGGTAACTTCATTTTTAGTAACCTCCAGGACAGGTCCGTAACCCACCCTACTTAAGGGATATGTATGTATATATGTATGTATATATATATATGTATGTATGGGTATGTGTATATATGTATATATATGTTTATATTAATGATAATAATATGAATGACACCCTTGGTGTTACCTAAAGAACAGTTCTTGTGTTATACTGGCGAGTGAGGGTGTCTGATAAAATTTATAGAGTACTCAATTGGACGTTTCCTGTTCCTGGGAGGAGCCTATGTCGTCTCATGGTGGACCTGTCCTGGAGGTTACTAAAAATGAAGTTACCAGGTAACTAACATAGGGTTTCACTATTCCTCTTCCGAATCCGTGATCGATTCTGGATCATGGAAATCGGCCATGGAAATTCCGTGATTGCAAATATTTGGAATGCGGTGATGTCCTTTATTGCGGTGGAAATCCGTGATTAGGTCGTGATTGGGTGGAAATGGGCAGAATTGACATCCCTGGGCCAATCGGAGGCCCCCAGCCAGGCCCTAGCAACCAATCATAGGATAGGAGGCTCCGCCCTCCCCTCCTGTATATAAAGTGGAGGCCATTTCCAGAGCTCCGTCCTTGCTAGACTCTGTGGCACTGAGAGGATCATCTCCAGGCCATATTGTACATCAGCAAGAGCCTTTTCAGTCCTTACATTGCCCTTATACTGTATCTGATACTTGTATTCAGCTAGCTAGCCAGTGAGTGATTACTTAAGTTAGTTGTAGTCAGTGTAGTTGTCAGTGAGAGAGTTTACTGATTGCTGTGCTTAGTGCAGGCAGGTTCAACTTCACACGGATTCTACTGCGCTATTACTGTATACTTGTTAGCTAGCTAAGCCAGCCAGCCAGCCATTGATCAACTTCAGTTAGTTGCAGTCACTGCAACAGTTATTCAGTCACTAAGTTTAGTCAGTGACCTTGTACTTTGCTACCAGCGTGCAGCCGGTTAGTTTGCTGTGCGCATAGTACAGGAAGACCACGGCGCTGTCCACTGATTTTCCTGTTCTATTTTACTGTATGCAGTATTTTTTTTTTTTTTCTTTTCTGAAAAATCAGTTAAAGCCCCCTGTTATATTCCGACGGTCCCCAGGCCCACACACACGTATTGACTGTGAAAAGCAGCAAACGTTCTCCACCTCAAAATTTTGTGCATAGTATACAACATGTCTGGAAGGGGTCATGGGTGTAGCAGGAGAGGGAGTGCCATTGCCTCGGCCACTTCTGGGACTGGTCCACGGCCAGGGAGAGGGCGCTCAGCTGTAGAGGGTGCAGCAGAGAGGAGTCCATCAGCAGCACAGCCTGTGCAGAGTCAGCCGACACGGTGTCGCCCATTTTCAGCACCTTGGGTTGCCGTGTGGTCATTCAGGGGATAGACTCACAGGCATTGATGGACATGATGATGGAGGAGCAGCCCATCATTACTTTATCCCAGACCTCCGCTGTGAGCAGCACTCCCAGCGGCAGCAGCCCCACGCTTGCTGTGACATCCACCCATGGATGGGAGCCACGGATGCATGTAATTTTTTGGGCAGCATGATCATGCTGTGGTACCACCAGTAAGGTGCCATGGTCGTTATGTGCTGCCGCACTGACCGCTTTAGTCCTCATCCTGCTGCCGATGATGTTCTATTTCACTACTAAAGTCTGTGTTCCCGCTGCCAGCGGCCACGGACAACTCTGCTGCCATGTCATTGCTATCGCTACAAGGAAGAAAATTTTTTTTTTTACAAAAACCTCTCTGGGTGTTTTTGTGGAGTCGGCCACTCATCCTCCTCCAGTGGTACCATCACCACCAGGTGCCATTGGGACTCGCATACACCTCTGTGATTGCTTAAAGAGACACTGAAGTGAATAAATTTCCCACTTTTCCTAACCCTAACACACAATTACTCAATGACCAAGTTTGTGAGCTTTGCGGTCTTTGGCATCAATAAGAATGGCTGCAGTTTACATTTCCATTTTCGAAAAAAAATAAAAGTTCTTTTTGGAATTTTTTTGTTTAAGTTGTAGCCCCTTAGCACCTTTTTTTTTTATAATTCATGCAATTTGGGTGGATTGTAGCATGTATGGGGGCCTTGCTATTAGCTATAACGCTTTTCTGTGATAACGGAAAAATACTGAGTCTAATTCGTGAGTCCGTCTCAAATCCGGAATTTAATCACAGAATTTCCAAAATGTTTTAAAATCGCGGCCGAATAGTCGAATCCATGATTGGGGGTATCCGAGCATCACTGATGAGTGGCAGTGTAATAGGGGGTAGTGAAATTAACAGCCTCGCCTACTTTTAAAGACCACGTCTCCAGTAAATAAATGCAGGGGTTCCTCAAGATTAAAAAATTGTTTTCAGGGGTTCCTTGAGATCCAAAAGTTATTTGCAAGGTTCCTCCAGGGTAAAAAGGTTGAGAAAGGCTGTCATAAAGTATACTATAGTTCTGTATCTTATCAGTCAATTATTGGGAGCCATTTTTTCTTTTCAATGCTCTAGCAAGTGAGCACAGACAGTATCTAATGCTGGGAATACACGGCCCGCTTTTGAGCCATTAGGATGGCTTGATAGATCATTTCCGACATTTCCGATCTCCCGCCCGATCGTTTCGCTGCTCGATTTCGGATTGCAGTGAATGGAAAAAATTTTAAAAACCGAGCGGAAGATAAGAGAATTGACTGCGGAATCGAGTGGCGAAACGATCGAGCTGTGTATGCCCAGCATCAGCTAGATCACAATGCACAGTGTGCGATATGAAGGGATTTGCATGCAATAATCATGCAACAGCTTGCCCAGGAAGCATAGGGCTCACCATTTAATGCAGGTACAGGCGGGAGGAATGGAGCCGGGTTAGTGATTCATGTTCGCTGTGCTGCAATTCAGCAGCATAGTGTGCGCAGAGTGCCCGCTCCTTTCAAGTTCCATGGTTGTACACCTTAAGGTTCCTGACATTTTTGACACTTTAGCTGTGTCGTTTTGATACAGCAGTAACTTTGTAATTATCTATGCCATCCTAGTGATACATGTCTTGTTTTTTTCAGTACAATCTAGGCTTTCTTCTCCCAAAACTATTTTGTTTTATAGTCCATTTACGGGGAAAAATTAGGCGTAAACGCAGAAAACAAACCTTTGTTTTCATTTTTCCCCCTCCCTAATTTTCACATCTCATGTCCCACAGTTATAAAACATTTACAAATAAATTATTTGGCCCTTCCCGATTAAAATGATACCCCATATGCCACATTTTACTTCTAGCTGAGCATGTGGTGGACCGTTATCCCCAGTCTGCGCGTCTGTGAAGATCGAATGTGTTCGCTAGGGCGAAAGTTCAGGGGGCATAGTGCTGTACAGATGCATCGCTAAACCATGGCAGAGCATTACATCTGTAGAGCATTACACCTGAAACTTTTGCCCTAGCGATTGCATCCGATTGCTACTGGTGGCAGTCATTAAACGTTTATAAACAGGCATAGGTTTTGCAGAGGTTCATAATGGGTTAATAGGCTAACTTTGGGTTAAAAGTTATAGGGGAATTAAAAAAATATATACTTTTTTACTTTATTGGCTCATGTCACTTTAATTTTTTTTTTTTTTAACTTTTACAACTTTTTTTTTTCTAAGTTGCTAACAGCAACAACCATTCACAGGACCATTCACGTGGCCGTGCACAAGCATGCACCGCTCAGCTAATGTTAATGGATGGGTAAAATTCCACTGGATCGGTTGTGATCACCAAAATTGCAAATGCAGGACATGCAGCATTTTTGAGCGTTTAGCGATTAGCGTTTCTGCAATGTAAAGTATATAACCGCTGGCATAATCGCTCATCAAAACCTACACAGAGCGATTTTGCTAGCATTTTTACATTACTGCACACTGTAACAAAATGAAAATTAATTGAAAAGACCAATCAGAATTAAAAATGGTAATTGCTACACAACCGCTGGCAAATTTAAATATTATAAAATCGCTACCCAAAACGCTCATGAAATCGCTTACAAAACCGCTCATACAAAAGGCTACCGATTGCGATTAGCAATAGCGTTTTGTAGTGGGTTCCAGGCCTGAGACAGGTTCCTACTTTAATAGTACCTCTTCCACAATTACAGCATACCTATGGTGGAACGGACTGGATTCCATTCATCCTATGACCATTTATGTCTAGGTGTTTGCGAGTGACAATCATTTCAAGCGGACCTGAACTCAGAACTTCCTCTCTGCTCTAAAAGATAAGCAACAGCATAATAACTTTTAAAGAAAAACTTTTTTGTTGCAGCCGATACAAATCCTGCAATAAATCTGCAGTGTCTACTTCCTGCTTTCATGGAAGCAGACCTATTGTTAACATCCTCGGTTCACAAATTAGCTGCTCTGCCGTAGCAGAGGAGATTTCCTGAGCTGATACAGCTGAGAGATCAGATTATGGTGGTTATATGTCTCAGATGAGGGGGAATTAGGCTGTGTTACCACTTGTTCCGGACCACCTGCAGCCAGCGGGAGCCCACCGTCCACCGTGGTCTAACTTTAGCCCAGAGCAGATGCACGCCACAATACGCTATATGCAGGGCCAGATTTAGGCCAAGGCCACCTAGGCCATGGCCTAGGGCACCACAGGAGGAAGGGCACCAAAGCAGCAGGCTAAACTGGTGCGGCATTTGCAAGCTTACGAATGCTGCAACGCAGGGAGATCAGGCGAGCTGCCTGTGTAGCAGTCAGTGCTCTCTGTGTACGTTTGCATTGAGGCCGGCGGCTATGGACTTGGGCAGCATTGGAGATGGAAAGAAAAATGAAGCTTCTGCACTGGAGAGGAGTGGAGAAATGAGTGACACTGATGGCTGCTGTGGTGTGATGGCGAGCTGGCTACCTATACTGAAAGGGGGGGGGGAGGAGGGATTAAGGGAGTCCACTGGCCACCTATACTGGAGTGAAAGGGGGGGGGGGGGGGGGAGTCATCTGGCCACCTATACTGGAGTGAAAGGGGGGGGGGGGAGTCATCTGGCTACATATACTAGAGGGAAGGGGGACGGGTCATCAGGCTGTCTATACTAGAGGGAAGGGGGACGGGTCATTGGGCTACCTATACTAGAGGGAAGGGGGAGGAGTCACCTCGCTACCTATACTGAAGGGGAACAGTGGCCTAGGGTGGTAAAGAGTACAAATCCGGCCCTGGCTATATGGAGGAAAGCATCAGTATTCCCAGGATTATTGTAGACTGCGCAGAAGTGCGGTCTGCTTACTGCATTGGATCCCACGGATCTGATGCAGCGTTACTAGTGTGAACGGTTCCAAATTTATAAAATAGGAGCCATTCCCTGTGGAGTGGAGAACGGCCAAAAAATGTCCATTCCTTGTGGGAACAGAGTCTTAGGGCTTGCTCACACTATGCGCATTTGCGGGGGGTTTAAAGCACTTTAGAAATCGCCCCAAAAGCGCTTGGTCAATGATTCCCTATGACAGTGTTCACATGTGCGCGTTTCAATTTTACTAAAATCACAAGCGCGCTACATGTACCATTTTCTGAGCGCTATGGCTCAATGGAAAGTATAGGGAAATCACAAAGCACTTGAAAACCTAATTTCCCCTCCTCCCTCTTCCCCTCTGCCTCTGAAATCTCTGGCTAGTAACACCTCCCCCTCCTCCTGCCCAAACTGAGCTCCCATGAGCCCTTGCTACTGCCTGAAAATGCCAAGGCGCTCTGAAAAGCTGTGGGCGTGGCTTGTTTCGTTTATAGGGAATTCGAGTATTAAAACAAAACAAAGTATTTGGCTTGAGGAATGCCCTATAAACTATATGAAAGGAACACAATTATGCAATGAGTTTATCTCTGATCCACTTTAAGTAGTTGTTTTGTAAGTGATCCAGTCCTCCTAAATCTCATTAACTTTATCTTGCTGTTCTGCTGCAGAGTAAAATATTTTATCTACTAGCAGAATGTGGTCCAGCCTGTTTTCAAGCAAGGAATATAATTTCACTTATTTTCCAAGTAAAGGCTATAATCCAATTTGCAGCTAAAGGTGGCCATATATCTTAAGGAGCGTACACACGTCGGATTTTTCCAAGCGACTGGTTGTTTGGACGTCTGAACGACCGGAGGTTTGGACGTCAAATCGGGCTTGTGTACAGACGGTCGTTCAGCTGATAAGATTGGATCCGTCAAAACCAGTCTTATCAGCTGAACGACCGTTTGTACACACGCCCGATTTGACATCCAAACGACCGGTCATTCAGACGTCCAAACGACTGGTCGTTTAGAAAAATCCGACGTGTGTATGTACAATGATGAACGGATTTGACTAAAAGACAGATCCCTCTCTGGTCGAATCTCATCAGAGAGATCTGTTGCCTTCCCATACACCGCAGGCCGATTACCAGTCGTTTTCAGCGACAAAACTTTTGGCATTTGGCCCAGTGACGCTGCATGCATCCGCCACCCCGGTTGCGTCTTCCCCCAAATGGTTTATGTGCCCCCCTTGTGCCCGTGTGTTAAGATACTTCACCGGTCATGCTGTCTCCTGAGTGTCCACTGTACTTCCGTGGGTGTTGGCATATAGCACGTGGGGCTTGTCACAAATGTGCCCCAAATCCTATATGCCGGTAGTCATGTGGGACACAAATGCGGAAGTATGGAGGACACGGCGATGGACACTCAGCGGACGACATTGATATGGGGTTCCATGGCGTTGGAACCTAATGATGCTTTGGGGGTGTTTTTCAGCCAATAGACCAGGCAACCTAATCACAGTAAACGGCACCATGAAAAAAAGAGCAATACATGAGGATTCTCAACGACAACATCAGGCAGTCTGCAGAGAAACTTGGCCTTGGGCACCAGTGGATATTTCAGCATGACAATGACCCCAAAAAACACAACAAAAGTGGTGAGGAAATGGTTAGCAGACAACAACATTAACGTTTTGGAGTGGCCCAGTCAGAGTTCTGACTTGAATCCAATTGAGAATCTGTGAAGGGAGCTAAAGATCAGGTTGATGGCAAGAAGACCCTCCAACCTGAAAGATTTGGAACTCATTGCTAAAGATGAATGGTCAAAAATACCTGTAGAGACATGCAATAAGCTAGTCTGCAATTATAGGAAGCGTTTGATTGCTGTAATAGCCAATAAAGGCTTTTCTATTCATTATTGAGAAGGGTATGAATGATTTTGGACTGGACAATTTTTTTCTCAAATGTAAATAAACACTGAGAAATGTGATTTTCCATAATAATTTCTCTTGTATATCGTCTTATTATTTTTTGGGAGACACCTATGTTCTTTCCCATAAAAAAAAAAAATCACTTGCTGGTTGAATAAAAGTAACTCTTAGTCAAAATTGGCAAGGTGTGTGTGTGTGTGTGTGTGTGTGTGTGTGCGTGCGTGCGTGCGTGCGTGTGCGTGCGTGCGTGCGTGCGTGTGTCAAGCGTTAAAGTGTAACTGTCTGGCATAAAAAAAAAAATCAATTCTTTATTTTTATCTGGTAAACAAGTTATAAGGATGCTAACCAGGCAATACAAAAGTTAAAATCACTATTACTTTTCTTGTTGATAAAATGACCATTCCCCTGTTTCCCTGACTTTTATTTGGTACACACAAAATCTGGTACGCAAAAAGGAAGTTGCAGGGCATACTGGGTGGTCCTTTTTTGCTTCTATACTTCCCCTCAGTTAACTAATGCAGCCTGATTGGCTGAAGTCGCTTTCCTGTTTTCCCCTCCCCATACCTCTGTTCTTCTCTAATTGGTCAATATTTCTCATGCTGAGACAATGCACTTTCTATAGTGAAGGGTGGGCAATGCATACACAATCAGGCAGAGGAGAGTAAGGTAGGAAGTGAATTCAGGATTGGCTTCAAATAGCCACAGTTAACATGGGAAATGCTAAGAATGATTTTCTCTTTTATTTTTTACTGTAGAAAAATCACTAAAATCAAAACGTGGACAGTGCAATACATTTGTAAGTAGAGCAAGTATTTATCTACATCGGGGTCCCCAAACTTTTTTAGTCAAGGGCCGGGTCAACATACTTTAGACTGCTGGGGGGCCGGAGTGTACATAAAATGATGTAGAAAAACATTACATTGAACCTAGGTAGTGTAAACAATGCCTGAAACACCATCCCCCACACGCAAAGCAATCAGTGTTCAAAATACATATTTTCAAAAGTCCCCCCAAAACAACCCCCTTTCCCCAGTAATTGCAAGGACTGCAAATTATCCACTTCTACACACGTGCACACACACTGCCAGAGGTGTATCTGGAGGGATGCAGGCATGACACGTGCCCCAGGCGACCTCCCTCTTCAATCATCAGGGGGGCGCAGTGCTGCTGACAGCATTCCTGAGTCTAAGGGAGTAACAATCATCCAGCAGCCTGCCCGTCTCAGCCTTTGTCATATATCTACATTACAAGCTATTGAGAGGTGAGCTCCGAAGTTTTCCCTCACTCCCTACCATGTCTCAGTCCCCTGAGATAGCAGCAGATGCCTCTGGTCTGGAGGTTACAAGATCTCACATCCATTCAGCTCTGTCATTCACACATTCCTCAGCCTTATCTCAGTGTGCTGTTTACTTACTTTTATTTATGCCACTCTCTGCACTTTAACCATTACGCTCCTGGCATCTCTGTGGCCAGATTTAACAACCTCTCTCTTGTACAGTGTACCTCAGTTGTTAAAATGCATTATATTTCTAGCTCAGTACCTATCTACTGATATTTAATAGGTTGTCAGCCTTTTATTATGTTATAATTGTCACTGCAAATGTTTCATTGCTTTCATTCATATGAGAGTGGTGGCTGCCATATTTATTTCCTTTTAAACAATACCATTTGCATGGAAATCCTGCTGATCCTTCTGGTCACTAGGGTCTAAATCACACACCTGAAACAAGCATGCAGCTAATCTTGTCAGATGTGTTATAGACCTTTGATCTGCATGCTTGTTTAGGGTCTATGGCTAAGGCAGGGATCACACTTGTTTTTCAGTTTTCAACTCAGCTTTTTCTGCGCACATTTTCTGCACACCAAGTGTGTTTCTATGCAGAAAAACGTGTGCTTTTTTTCACAACAGTTAATGTAATTGATACAGAAAACTGACAAAATGAGCAGAATTATCATGCAGAATGTCAGGTTTTTTTTCTGTGCAAGAAAAACACATTAAGTGTGAACTAGCCCCTTGATTAACATGAGTTTTCAGTTCTTCTGTGCAGAAAAACGCATATGAAAACAGTAAAGTATGTTCCCTGCCTTAAAGGGAAGGTTCAGGGAGGGTGGGTAAAAAATAAAAATCAATTTCCACTTACCTGGGGCTTCCTCCAGCCCGTGGCAGGCAGGAGGTGCCCTCGCCGCCGCTCCGCAGGCTCCCGGTGGTCTCCGGTGGCCGACCCGACCTGGCCAGGCCGGCTGCCAGGTCGGGTCGGCCACCGGAGACCACCGGGAGCCTGCGGAGCGGCGGCGAGGGCACCTCCTGCCTGCCACGGGCTGGAGGAAGCCCCAGGTAAGTGGAAATTGATTTTTATTTTTTACCCACCCTCCCTGAACCTTTCCTTTAAAGTATTAGAGGCAGAGGATCAGAAGGATAGCCTCATTTATTTCATAGTGACTGTCACATTCTGGTATTTGTGTGTTCTGAATGCATGATGGGGTTACCCTGTCCAAAAAGGTTAGGTAGGATGGTGTGTGTGTGTGTGTGTGTGTGTGTGTGTGTGTGTGTGTGTGTGTGTGTGTGTGTGTGTGTGTGTTTTGCAGAACCAGAAATAATGTTTTGTTTTTTTTGTGTGCGTTTTAAAACAGGTCAACCGTCGAAGGTTCCTCCTGTGTGTCCCCCTACTGGCTCTGAGCTATGTTATTTACATCAGGTCTCTAATGTGAGTATTAAAACACATCTACTGTTATTTAAGTCCTTTATCATATAAATGAAGCAGTATTCTTGGGCTCAGTTAAAACTGTCCTAATTTGTCTTTAATTACTGTATTTAGACTTTAATACAGAGTTTATGGTAAGTATACAATGTGGGGTGTGGCGAACATTACGGACAGTCGTGCGCAATCACCAACGATTTTCGTATGGTCCTGCACAATTACTGTCAGTCCTGTGTAAATGTACAATAGATGTCTTTTTCCGTCTCTTCTCCTAAAAACAGAGCCCCTCACCCCCTCCACCTCCTCCAGCTTTTCACACGTAGCTGGTGACGCATACGTGTTACAAGTTAGGACCAAATGGTGGCCATGGAGTAGCTTCAGCAGACTCAGCAGATAACAATCAGTCCCTTTGCTTCCCGCCAAAAACTGTTAGCAGACAATAGACCAATTTCATTTATTAATAATTCAAGATGTGATTATCGCAGTCAAAAGACAAATATATTTTCGGGTTCCTAAAAATCAGCTTAATAATTAATCCAATTTCTAACCAGTTAGCTGCCAGGGGGACTCAACTACTCCTTACTAGCAGACCACACGTGCTAATCTAACGGTATTTGGTGTCATCGGATCACACATCGGCCGCAGGTTATGAATCTGCCCTCGGATTCGCTGTGCGCCAATGCAGACAGAAATGGCGTAGGTTATTGGTGAATTGTGTCATTTTAGAATTGCACAGAATTCCTGCCCCTTTTGCTGACCAGGAGGTAACCCCACCTTAAACACACCTACTTTCCATTTAGTGACAGCCCAAAACTCAGGTCCTATAAAAGTGGGGCGGGAACAAACCCGCCCAGTTCTCCAAATTCCATCGACCAGGAAAGTCCATGCAGGCGTTTAAGGAGAGCCGACGCATGCTGTGTTCAAGGACCCTTAACATTAATGCCTACTTTTAAACTGGACTCTTTTTCTTCATTCTTCAAATGGACTGCTCAGCATAACTAAGTAAGAATTTTCTGATTTTATTCCTTTTTTATTTCTAAGCTCTGTGTGTATATGTTAATTGGTGTATATAACTGTATGTAATGCATTTTTGTTATTAAACGTTTTAAAAATCGTTTAGCGGTTATGACCTGTTGCTGAACATACACAATCGTACCTATTCTCCTGAAATCGCTACCCTGTGTTTAATAGAAATGTACATTTATAACCCGCATGCGAGAATCCGGCTCAGATATAACGATCTGACCCAGGTTCCTGCATACTACAAAGGGATAATAGAGCGTTCTCCAAGTCCTAGCATAATTACAGTAGCGGGCTGTGTAACTCGCTTGGTGGCAGATCTTTGAATTGTATGTGTGAGGTGAATCCGTTGGCGTCCAAACACTCCCTTCGCGAGTCAGTTCATTAAATTGCGAAGTCGGGTTTACGCTTCGTGATGGACAACATGACAGTGTTAGAGGATTTCTGACTCTGATCGATTGACCCCATCCGCAGACCGGCCTTGCGGTCTGTGACATGGGGTTTAGGACTTTTTTTTTTTTGCCAGGACTGTTTTTAACATTGGCTCTCCAGCAACCAGAAACTACTAGTGATGGGTCGTTCGAACGAGCCGGCTCTTTGCTGCGAACGACAAAAGCCGGTTCTCAGTTTTGAAAGAGCCGATGCCTCAGCCGCCCCACACAGCTCTGATTTGCTGTGTAATAAAGGGCGCTGAGGCATGCTGGGAGATGTAGTCCTCCTATTGCAGCTTGTAGGCGTGTATGGGGCGGAGCACAGCAGTTGCAGGAGGGATTGCCCCAGTCAGAGAAGCAGTCTGGAGTTGTCATGGAGACGGGGCGGGGCTTTTACTCCGATTCTGAGTGGTGTCTAGTGATATTTAATGAAGAGCCGATTCAGAGCCGTAAGAGCCGGTTCTTTAATGGGAGCCGATTCAGAAGAGCCGATTCTCTGAGAAGAGCCGGAATTCCCATCACTAGAAACTACACTTATCTGGCATCAGCCAATCCCCGTTAGTGCCGGTTAATGGGGGTTTTACTGTACAAAGACTTTCCATCCAGTAGTCCTACTGTAAGTGTTGGTGATTGTATAAAGGCACTTACACACGCTCAACCAAACCGCCTGACTCTCGTCAGATTTCAGCCTATTGGGCAACAATCAGGTGTGTATATGCGCGTCAAAGGACTAGGCGGGGGCGGTTTGCTTAATCCATCCAGCTGATCAACTCGGACGACTTGCAGAATGCAGTTGGCCACGTGTGTAAAACATTATTTGAACAACGTACTTGTTTTGAATGCGGCTATGTCGTGCAGTCCTCCGTTTGCATGAGAACGCAGTTTGTAAATGAGTTGGTCGTTCAGTTGGTTGGTGTGCTGAAGATACAAGTCGTGTAAATGGTTTGTCGTGGGGTCAGTTGTGTCGTGGAGTTAGTTGTGCACTTTGTTGGACGTGTGTATGTACTTGTTGTCACACTCACCAACTGGGTCATCCACGGGGCTCTCGGGTGCGTCCTCTAGTGCGCTCGCGCGGGGGCTCTCTGGTCCTTGTAGTCCCTCTCTCAGCACGGCGTTTGGTGCTGCGCGCAGCGTGCGTGCGCAAAGCACAGCGCACGCGTCTGCGCGCGTGCGCAAAGTGTTGCGCGCGCATGCGCAAAGAGTTACGCGCGCCCTGCGCATGCGCAGAGCACTAATTTCGGTGCCAATGCACAGTATAAAAGCAGCACTGCCCCTAACTGCAGTGCTGCTCGTTCTGACAGTTTGGCTAGCCTGTTGGTGAACCGTTGTTCCAGTCCTGCTATTATCTTGATCTGATCTCCTGTTGTGACCTTGGCCTGTGACCCCGACAACTACTGATCTCCGCCTGCCCTGATCTTTGGCTTGTCTTCTGGATTACCGTTGTCTGCTGCCCGCCCTGACCCTTGGCTTGTGACCCCAACTACTGCTGATCTCCGCCTGCCCCGACCTTTGGCTTGTGACCCCGACCTACGCTGATCTCTGTTTACCCTGGACCTCCGGATCTCATCTGACCACGCTTTCTCCACTATTAGTGTCTCTGTTCTCCCAACCACTTGCTGAGGTAATCCCAGTAGTGACCTGGTAGGGCACTAGGCAGCTAAGTTCCACATCCCCCTCCTGGGGGTGTGGTCCTGCACTCTCCTCAAGGGTGTGTGGGTGAAGACCCGTGGTAACCTAGACTCCACTACTGGGTAAAGCCTCTTCCATTGTGGGAAGGTCAACAGGGACTGAAGAGAAGTTCCAGTCAGTCCTTGACACCTGTACTGTTTTAAAAGTAGATCCCTATTGGTAAAAGGCAGTATTGATGCCTCCCCTGATGCTGAGGGTCCTGGAACTCCTCTAACATGGCTGTTGGCTAAGTACCCCATACCAGAAACCCAAATTAACCCGAATACCACACTTCAGCACCCGAACAAGGGGACAGAGTCACAGGAAGTTATCGAACTTGTGCATCACATGACTCTGATACTTCTGGCTTCGGCGGAAGAAGCATTGGAATCATGTGAAATGCACCGTGCAGCATGTGTGTACGTGAACTCCCTGTGATCCTGTTTTTTTTTTTTTTTTTTTCCTCGCCCACATATTTAGAAGCAACCCTATTGATTTCAATAGGCTGCGATTACCCATCTGAATTTGTGTGCGAGGAATTGCTCCGAATCGCCCCTAGTGGAAACGAGCCCTTAGGGGCTTCATAGCAATGAGGACTAATGCATTGGTGCACCGTAGCAGCACAGATCAGAGGCCGGGGATCGTCGATCTGCCTTACGGCGCTGCTGCACAGCAGCGTCGTATGATGTAAACTAGAGTGACCAGATTTTTGAAGGCTCAACCTGGGATGGGGGGGGGGGGCGAAAAATAGGGGATGCGAAAAATGTGGTGTCTGCAGCGCGCGTGAAATGGGCGTGGCCATGACATTCTATGGGCGGAGCTAACGTAATGATGCAACAGCGAGGCATAAGAAAGCAGTGTTTACGCCGTGATGTGGTCAAACGTGGATTCACATCATAGGTGTGCAGAAACTGTGTGATGCTATTTAATAGTATGCCATAACCCCAAAGCAGCAAACACAGCCAACTATGACCATTAAATAATAAATGCAGCAACAGTTACCCCAGACACCACGCAATGGGCAACATTTCAGCACAAAATATACGCATTGCGGGCAACATTTCAGCACAAAATAAACGCATTGCGGGCAACATGTCAGCATAAAATAAACGCAATGGGGGGAAACATGTCAGTACAAAATAAACGCAATGGGGGCAAACATGTCAGTACAAAATAAACGCACTGCGGGCAACATGTTAATACAAAATGAACGCACGGCGGGCAAGCATGTCAGTACAAGATAAACGCACTGCGGGCAAACATGTCAGTACAAGATAAACGCACTGCGGGGCAAACATGTCAGTACAAGATAAACGCACTGCGAGCAAACATGTCAGTACATGATAAACGCACTGCGGGCAAACATGTCAGTACATGATAAACGCACTGCGGGCAAACATGTCAGTACAAGATAAACGCACTGCGGGCAAACATGTCAGTACAAGATAAACGCACTGCGGGCAAACATGTCAGTACAAGATAAACGCACTGCGGGCAAACATGTCAGTACAAGATAAACGCACTGCGGGCAAACATGTCAGTACAAGATAAACGCACTGCGGGCAAACATGTCAGTACAAGATAAACGCACTGCGGGCAAACATGTCAGTACAAGATAAACGCACTGCGGGCAAACATGTCAGTACAAAATGAACACAATTTGGGCAAATATGTCAGTACAAAATGTGGGCAAACACTTCACCTGCAAGAAAAAGCATTTACTCACCTGGCAGAAGACGTCCCCTCACGCAGCCGGCCTCTGGTGTGTGCAGCTCCCCCTGGCCTGGACGATCTTCAATCTCCCGCTCAGCTTCTCACAGGCAGAGCAGGGCTACGGCAAGATGGCGTCCGGAGGCGGAGCCCTGTACTGGAGACAAATAGTCTCCAATACAGGGCTCCGCCTCCGGACGCCATCTTCCCGTAGCCCTGCTCTGCCTGTGCCTGCCGGAGGTGAACATTGCAGGCTGGAGCGGGGCTGCGGGGAATGAACTAGCGCAGCGTCTAGTAGACGCTGCGGCTAGTTCACTGTACGGTGGCCAGAGTCCCGAGGCCGGGACGTCCCGCTGCTAAAAGCGGGACGTTTCCCGGGACCTCATGCAGCCTGGGACAGCGCCCCCCAAAGGCGGGACGCGTCCCGGGTAAAGCGGGACGTATGGTCACCGTATGTAAACAGCGGGGATTTCTTCCTCGTGTGTTTACATTTTGCCGGCGAGCCGCGATCGGCGGCTCTCCGGCTGTTCACAGAGACAGCCTCCGTGAACGGACATGGAAAGGCCGCTCGAACGAGCGGCCGTTTCCATGCCATGGAAACTTGCAGACGACCAGTTTACGCCAATCGGCGTTAGCTGGTCGTCAAGAGGTTAACCTTTTGAGGACTGCCATAGGTAAATCCTATGTTGCACCTGGCTGTCTAAGCCTAATGTGGCATAGGATTTACTCCGCCTGCCGTTTCTGCTCCTGACTCGATCGTGCGCACCCGTGATCAGGAGCCATCACGATTGTCTTGTGATCACGTGATCAGTACGATCTCTGGCAGATCGTAGTGTTAACCATTAGAGCTGCGGCAGTAGGGGGGAAGAAGAGGATCTACTCACCTTCCTGACATTCCCCCGGCGCTTCCCTCCGCTCTGGCCCGGCATCCCTGCTCACTCTAACATAAGTGTCAGGTCCCGGCTTGATGACGTCATCAAGCCGCGACCCGGAACTTAGCATCAGTACGAGCGGGGACAACGGCCAGAGCGGAGGGGTCCATAGCTGCTCATGGCTGGAGTCTGGGAGGTGAGTAAAGGCTGCTGGCTACAGGGGGGCCCGTGGCTACAAGAGGGACACCATGCCCAGGGATCCGGCTGCCTGACCCCCACCCCCAAACACACCCCCCATGCCTGTTCCTTAAGTGGGGTTAGGCCGCCTGTCCCGAAAGGGTTAAAGGAAATATCAGGCAAATTAATAAAACCAGATTTACTTACCTGGGGCTTCCTCCAGTAGACAGTATTTATATTAAAAGGGGAAGAAACCTAACCTGGAGATTAAGAGAACAATATGCTGCTGGATACATAAATTACAGACAGGCCACCAGTTACTACAGGCTTCTACCGTGTATGCAAGTAATTTAAAATTTTTACTTATTTTTTTTAAGGAAATATCAGGAAAATAAATAAAAACAGATTTACTTACCTGGGGCTTCCCCCAGCCCCTGGAAGCTTGTGTGTTCCTCACTGCAGTTCCATTCCCAGTATATCTCCCGGGGTTCCCTCCGTAGCAGCTGCTGACCCGGGGAGGTTGGCGGCTACTGGGCCCGCCGCTTGCAGTCACACTCCCGTCGTCAGGAGCATTCTGCGCAGGCGCAGTACTTCCTGTCAACGGGAGCATGACCATAAGCCAGCAGTTGCTACGGAGGGGACCCCGGGCGACCGACTGGGAACGGAGCTGCGGCGAGGGACACATAAGCTTCCAGGGGCTGGAGGAAACCCCAGGTAAGTAAATCTGTTTTTTATTAACTTGCTTGATATTTCCTTTTTTTTTAACTTATTTTTTTTAATTACACGGGGGAATCCTGTAGTAACTCATAGCTGGCCTGTCATTTTATGCATCCAGCAGATATATTGTTCTCTTAATCTCCGGATTAGGTTCCCTGTCTTATTACTATAAATACTGTCCACACCCAGAAACTGGAAGCCTTATAGTATCACTGTGATGATGCCGAGAGATTACATTTCTACGTATTAGACAAAGTCAAGTCCTCATGATCAAAGTAATCTTAAGTCATTAATAAAAAGGTGAAACTTAATGAGAATATGGTGCTTTAGTCCATTTTAGATTGTAAGCCTTGGCAGGGCCTCCCCCCTCCCTTAGTGTGTCCTGCTTAATTTTACTACCCCCAGCAATGACACCCTTCTCATGGACTAACTTGTACTTGTTTTGCCGGGTCTCTGTAAACCGCATTTTATACCCTGATTGTATGTATAACCTTGTGCTATGTTGTATAACCGTTTGCTACCTCTCTGTCTGTCACCCCTTGTTGCAATGTATGTATCCCTATTTATTGTCCAGCGCTGCATAATATGTTGGCGCTTTATAAATACAATAAATAATAATAATTTATTTCAGTAATCCAACATAAAAGGTGAAACTAATATATAAAATAGACTCATTACATGCAAAGCAAGATATTTCAAGCCTTTATTTGTTATATAATGATGATTATGGCTTACAGCTTATTGCGAACCACAAAATCTAAATCTCAGACCATTAGAATATTGTGAAAAGGTTCAATATTGTAAGCTTAAAGGGAGCCCAAGCCAATCTTTAAAAAAGTGTTTCACTTACCTGGGGCTTCTACCGCCCTGTGCCCACGCCGGATCAAACCGATCCTCCGTTCCCCCGCAGTGAGTCAGTTTAGTTTTTGATGACTTGCCTGTGTGGCCCTGGCCATGCACAAACTCTATCCTGCCCCCAGGAGCGTCCTGCGCAGACCGAGAAAATCTCATATTGCGCATGCGCAGGATGTTCCCAGTGGCGGAAGCGTGATCAAGGGATGAGCATGGCCAGGACTGCACAGGCACAGTGGCCATCAACTGGCAAGTTGTCAAAAACTCAACTGCCTCACTGTGGGGGAATGGAGGATTGGTTTGTCCCAGCATTGGCACAGGGTGGCTGCAGGGGGCTGGTAAAAGCCCCAGGTAAGTGAAACGCTTATTTTATTTTATTTTTAAGATCAGTTTAGGTTCTCCTTAAAGTGTTGAACTCTAATCAGCTAATTAATCCAAACACCTGCAGAGGGTTACTATTTAATGTTAGTTTCACCTTTTTAAGTTGAATTACTGAAATAAATGGACTTTTGCACAATATTCTGATTTTTCAAGTTTCACCTGTACTTAACACGGTTAAGGAAGGCCTCTGGATAGTCCAGCAGCTTCCTTCCTTAAAGAAAACCTGAACTGAAAATTAAAAGTCAAAATAAACATACACAAGTCATACTTACCCCCCGTGTAGTCTACTCATCTCTTTCTCCTCTCCTGCGTCCTGTTTGTCCACTGTGATCAAGTGAATTCTTCGTTCTCCATTTTGAAAATGGCCATTACCCCATAACAGCTTTCCGGTCAGCACACTGTTAAACTATAACATTGCGCACTTGAGTCATAGGGAAACATAGACATTACCTGGCACATCAGTTTTCCTCTCAGCTATAACTGACAGCAACTGATAAATAACTGACAGCAACTGATATACAGTGGAGGAAATAATTATTTGACCCCTCACTGATTTTGTAAGTTTGTCCAATGACAAAGAAATGAAAAGTCTCAGAACAGTATCATTTCAATGGTAGGTTTATTTTAACAATGGCAGATAGCACATCAAAAGGAAAATCGAAAAAATAACCTTAAATAAAAGATAGCAACTGATTTGCATTTCATTGAGTGAAATAAGTTTTTGAATCCCTACCAACCACTAAGAGTTCTGGCTCCCACAGAGTGGTTAGACACTTCTACTCAATTAGTCACCCTCATTAAGGACACCTGTCTTAACTAGTCACCTGTATAAAAGACACCTGACCACAGAATCAATCAATCAAGCAGACTCCAAACTCTCCAACATGGGAAAGACCAAAGAGCTGTCCAAGGATGTCAGAGACAAAATTGTAGACCTGCACAAGGCTGGAATGGGCTACAAAACCATTAGCAAGAAGCTGGGAGAGAAGGTGACAACTGTTGGTGCGATTGTTCGAAAATGGAAGGAGCACAAAATGACCATCAATCGACCTCGCTCTGGGGCTCCACGCAAGATCTCACCTCGTGGGGTGTCAATGGTTCTGAGAAAGGTGAAAAAGCATCCTAGAACTACACGGGAGGAGTTAGTGAATGACCTCAAATTAGCAGGGACCACAGTCACCAAGAAAACCATTGGAAACACATTACACCGCAATGGATTAAAATCCTGCAGGGCTCGCAAGGTCCCCCTGCTCAAGAAGGCACATGTGCAGGCCCGTCTGAAGTTTGCCAATGAACACCAGAATGATTCTGTGAGTGACTGGGAGAAGGTGCTGTGGTCTGATGAGACCAAAATAGAGCTCTTTGGCATTAACTCAATTCGCTGTGTTTGGAGGAAGAAAAATGCTGCCTATGACCCCCAAAACACCGTCCCCACCGTCAAGCATGGGGGTGGAAACATTTTGCTTTGGGGGTGTTTTTCAGCTAAGGGCACAGGACAACTTAATCGCATTAACGGGAAAATGGACGGAGCCATGTATCGTGAAATCCTGAACGACAACCTCCTTCCCTCTGCCAGGAAACTGAAAATGGGTCGTGGATGGGTGTTCCAGCACGACAATGACCCAAAACATAAAGCAAAGGCAACAAAGGAGTGGCTCAAGAAGAAGCACATTAAGGTCATGGAGTGGCCTAGTCAGTCTACGGACCTTAATCCAATAGAAAACCTATGGAGGGAGCTCAAGCTCAGAGTTGCACAGAGACAGCCTCGAAACCTTAGGGATTTAGAGATGATCTGCAAAGAGGAGTGGACCAACATTCCTCCTAAAATGTGTGCAAACTTGGTCATCAATTACAAGAAACGTTTGACCTCTGTGCTTGCAAACAAGGGTTTTTCCACTAAGTATTAAGTCTTTTATTGTTAGAGGGTTCAAAAACTTATTTCACTCAATGAAATGCAAATCAGTTGCTATCTTTTATTTAAGGTTATTTTTTCGATTTTCCTTTTGATGTGCGATCTGCCACTGTTAAAATAAACCTACCATTGAAATAATACTGTTCTGAGACTTTTCATTTCTTTGTCATTGGACAAACTTACAAAATCAGTGAGGGGTCATATAATGATTTCCTCCACTGTATTTCAGTTCTGACAAAATGTTGTCAGAACTGGAAGGGATCATTGTCAGAAGAAAATGGTGAGCTTCTGAGAGGAACTGATGGTGAGGTAACTATGTAATGTTCATTTGAAGTTACCTCATGTGTTTATTTTAAATAATCTTACTCAGTACAGGTTCCCTTTAATCTATAATCTATAGTATTATTACTGTGTATTTATGTAGCAACAGGGGCGTTGCTAGCCACAAAGATCAGTGGCACGTGCCCTGGATCTATTCTGGGGGGCCCTGGATGTACCCCAGGGAGAGTAAAGGCACCACAGTACCCAGCATGCCCCATAGAGGCAACCCAGCTCCCAGCATGGCACTACACAGCACCCAGCATGGCACCACAACATCCAGCATGGCATTACAGCACCTAGTATGTCCCATAGAGGCACCATAGCACCCAGCATGGCACCACAGCACACAGCAATGTGGGTTATGCTAGGTGCTATGGTGGCTGTATATGGGCATATTGGGTGCTGTGATGCCATGCTAGGTGCAGGGATTACATTATGGCGGCATGCAGGGAGCTGTGGTTCTTCTATGGGGGCATGCTGAGAGTTGTGGTGCCTTAATTCGTGCTCCTCACTATTCCCGCCTTTAAAGTAAACCTGAGACAAGAATAAAGAAAGATTTGATACTTACCTGGGGCTTCCTCCAGGCCCTTAAAGAGGATCTGTAACATCAAAAGATCCCCTGGGGGGGTACTCACCTCGGGTGGGGGAAGCCTCCGGATCCTAATGAGGCTTCCCACGCCGTCCTCTGTCCCACGGGGGTCTCGCTGCAGCCCTCCGTACAAGATGACGTCATTATTTACCTTCCCGGCTCCTGCGCAGGCGCTCTGACGGCTGTCGGCTCCGAACTACACGGAAATACCCGATCGCCGTCGGGTCTGTTCTACTGCGCAGGCGCAAGTTTCCGGCGCCTGCGCAGTAGAGCGGACCCGACTGAGATTGGGTATTTCCGTCTACTTCGGAGCCGACAGCAGCCACAGCGCCCCCGCTGGAGACTGCAAAGGTAAATATTGAACTGACAGTCGGCTCTGTCGCCGGCTGTTCGGAGGGCTGCAGCAAGACCCCCGTAGGACAGAGGACGGCGTGGGAAGCCTCATTAGGATCCGGAGGCTTCCCCCACCCGAGGTGAGTACCCCCCAGGTGATCTTTTTGATGTTAGAGTCTCTTTAAGCACCGCTGAGCCCCTCGCCATCCTCCGGAGTGCCTCCGTTCAGCTGGTATCTGTTTCGATAATCTTGCTCAGCAGCACCAGTCACTCTTCTGCGCATGCACGGAGGAGTCTCGCATGCACAGAAGAGCCCGACTGACGCCACTGAGCATGATTACTGGGGTTGATTGTGGCTGAACGAAGGCACTCGGGAGGATGGTGAGAGGCTCAAAGGTGCTTATGGGGCTGGAGGAAGCCCCGGGTAAGTATCAAATCTTTCTTTATTCTCCTCTCAGGTTTACTTTAAGGCATATACGCCTTCATTGCTGCTCTCCCTCTCCCTCAGGAAACTGCAGCGGTCATTCAGGGCCAGCACAGGCTGCTTCTGGTTCAGTAACTCAATTAGTGACAGATGTTTAAATGTGTTCTTGTGCGCAAACAAACAAAACAGGAGGCCACATCTTATCTGTACTATCAGCACATTTAACTGATTGATGCATTCAGCATCAGGACCAGGCTCTGGTAAGGCGCTGCATCTCAAAGCACTCCATGTACTCATTAAAGGGAACCTGAACCAAGTAAAATTATGTAAAATAAACACATGATGAGCCTGCAAATGAATATTACATACTTACCTCACCGTCAGTTCCTCTCAGAAGCTCACCATTTTCTTCTAACGATCCATTCCAGATCTGTCAAGATTTTGTCAGAAGTGAAATATAGCAGTTCCTGTCAGTTATAAATCAGTTGCTGTCAGTTATAACTGAAAGGACAACTGATGTGCAAGGTAATGTCAATGTTTCCCTATGGCTCACGTGGGCAATATTACAGTTTAACGGTGTGCTGACCAGGAAGCTGTTATGGGGCAATGGCCATTTTGAAAATTGAGGACAGAGAATTCCATTGATCACAGTGGACAAACAGGACACGGGAGAGAAGAAAGAGACTGATGAGTAGTCTACACGGGAGGTAAGTATGACCTGTGTATGTTTATTTTGACTTTTTATTTTTCAGATTTGCTTTAAACACCCCACCACCACCGCCAGACTCTGCAGATGAGACAGATCACATAGAATAGCAGTGGTGTAGCTTAAAGAAGAATTCCAGTGAAATTAATGTAATTAAATAATTGCTTAATTTCTGCAATATTTATGTATAAATGATTTAGTCGGTGTTTGCTAATTGTAAAATCTTTCCTCTCCCTGATTTACATTCTGACATTTATCGCATGGTGACATTTTTACTGCTGGCAGGTGATGTCACTGGAAGGAAGATGCTGCCTGCTTTTTTGGCAGTTGGAAATAGCTGTTATTTCCCACAATGCAACAAGGCTCCCACAGTGTGATGTCAGGACCTCAGAGCTGTGAGGCGCTGACATCCCACTGTGGGAGGGGTTTTCACCACAAAATCAGCCATACAGCGCCCCCTGACGATCCGTTTGTAAAAAGGAAAACATTTCTCATAGGAAAGGGGGTATCAGCTACTGATTGGGATGAAGTTCAATTCTTGGTTACGGTTTCTCTTTAAGAGCTCTGGGCTCCATTGCGAGTTTTACATTGGGCCCCCTCAAACGTTCTATACATAGGAGTTGATATGTAGCACCAAAACATGCCAAGGACTGCTGCAGTGTCAGAGAGGTGCAAGAAGGGGAGGAGAACAGTCTATAAATGGTTACAGCTAATCAAGACGCATCGAGGAGTCTGTACACAAAAAGGCTGGCAACACAAAACAAAAAAATAAGCTCTTTATTAGAATGCCATTAAAATGACATAAATGTCAATAAAAGATAGGCTATGGCGCCATAGCCTATTTTTTTTATTGACATTTATGTCATTTTAATGGCATTCTAATAAAGAGCTTATTTTTTTGTTTTGTGTTGCCAGCCTTTTTGTGTACAGATGTCTGATAGGTCTCATAGGTACTGAGACCGCAGGCTTGGGCACACAAGATTTTCTCCTTATGTTGAGTGCTCCTCCATTTTCTATCTAGACCAGGAATGGGCAAACTCGGCCCTCCAGCTGTCACGGAACTACAAGTCCCACAATGCATTTGCTTTTATGAGTCATGACTGTGGCTGTCAGACTCCTGCAATGTATTGTGGGACTTGTAGTTCCTTAACTGCTGGAGAGCCAAGTTTGCCCATGCCTGATCTAGACACATAGAGGGGATAATAGGTAATCAGCATAGCACCAATAAACCGCTAAAAAAGCGGTTGAAGGATGGCCCCTAGTTGGCCCTTCTGGTACAGAGACCCTGGTGCGGTCGCTACTGTCACAGGAGCCCCACTGGCCGTGAACACGCAAAACCTTCCGATCCGATTCTAGCACACAGATTGAGAGCTATGGACGCAATCTGCGTAGAATTGGCGGAGTTTGAGCGTCACGACGCAGTAGGGAGCCTGTGAGGTTACGAAAATACACTTTTACTCCAACCCAGGGGTAGATCTGCCACCATCTCTGTTTTCTATCAGCCCAGAGAAAACTGCTAACTGGCTATAGACCTGTGAAACAAAAAAACGGTTAAAACTGTGCAATTCCTATCTATCTATCAAAACAGTAGCGTCCCTTCGGAAGTTTAGGTCTCGTCTGTGTATACTGAATAGCAGGTTTACTGAGAGGTAAAGACCTTTTAAGAAGCCTTTATTTGTTACAATATAAATAATTAATATATACAGACAATCGTGAACAATTAAACGATGAGAGACAGTGATAACACAGTACATAAAAGAAAAAGGGATAAAAAGAACGAATACTTATGATTCTGTGGAAAGTCCGTTCGGGAAAAGACAAAGTTCCTTTGTTGCAGTCCGTTCGCAATATGGCCGAACCACACGGCCGTTGCTCCGCCTACAAGATGGCCACTGCTATTTCCCCAAGCAGTGGCAGTCTTTTCGGTATGATGGAAAGTGGGGGAAAAAATCTGGGAGTCCTCATGCAATCAGTTTTGAGCACTGACATTTCTGGGCGGAGTCTCAAGCTCAGCCCAGGGGCGTGTCAGGCAGTGAGTTCTCTGGGGAGGAACTTCCAACCATCCACAAAATATGTCCAATTTCATATTCCGCCGGGGGTTTGTCGCACATGCAAACCGATTTCATATTCAGATTGGGCTGAAAATACACGTTCATAGGACATCAAACTTGCAATATTTGGGGCGCACGGGGACCCCATTATTCATATCTCAGCCCCTGCTCGGGTTACCTGGCTATGTCTAGTATCACCATCTTCTACAGAATTAGGGAAACAAAATTATGTAATTTTCATATTCCTCCCATGGATGGTATTTGCAAAATGTGACAAAGTTATCAACACCATGCATTCCATACTCAGTCTAGTCGGTGCCGTCAAGACTGGGAGGAATGTAGGTGTCAATAGACCTCATGCTGTGCTAGCTTCCCCTGTTGAATAGACTCTGTTGGTATTTCAGCTCTGCCCAATTAGCACATTAGTGTCACCAGAGCTTTTCCGGGAGCCTTAAAAGGATTTCTTGCTAAACCAGGTTGCTTTAGCAATATGCTAACGCAGGCCCATTCAGCCCTCATGGCAAAAGGGGGGGAAGGCAGGAAGGAAAAACTTCTATTTAAAAATAAAGAATGTCAGTTTTCCGATCACGGTTGCGATCGGACAATCGGCCGCGAATCCTCGGACGACTGGGCGTCGCCCGGCGTCACACCTCCCCCTTCCCGAGCTCTGCTCAGGGAGGTGTCAACAGGACGCCTTCCGTAGCAGCTATTGGCGCTGTTGGGTCGGGTTCCCCCTGACACCGCGACAGCCCATCAGCGTTCTGGTGTCGGCTGCCTGCTTTGTGTTGGATCGTAAAGTCGTACTGCTGCAATGACAGGCTCCACCGTAGGAGCTTGCCGTTGGTTCCAGCAGTACGGTTTAGCCAACTCAGGGGATTGTGATCAGTGACGATCGTGAAGGAGCGGCCGTACAGATACGACTGCAGTTTCTGTAGGGCCCACACGATCGCCAGGCACTCCTTTTCAGTTGTGGAGTAGGCTACCTCTCGGGGCAGGAGCTTCCGGCTCAGGTAGAGGATAGGGTGTTCATCCCCCTTTCCATCCACCTGGCTGAGGACTGCGCCGAGACCGTAGTCAGAGGCATCGGTTTGCACCACAAACCGACGACTGAAGTCTGGGGCCTGAAGCACAGGGGCGCTTGCGAGGGCCTGCTTCAAGGCCTGGAAGGCATTCTCGCAAGCGGGGGTCCAGCTAACAACCTTGGGGTGCTTCTTGCTAGTGGCATCGGTCAGGGGCTTCGCCAGTGTACTATAGGCGGGAACAAATTTCCTATAGTAGCCGGCGGTCCCCAGGAACGCCTGGACCTGCTTTTTCGTGATAGGTCGAGGCCATGCCAGGATGGCGTCCACCTTTCCCGTGTCAGGTTTCAGGGTGTTACCCCCCACCCGGTGACCTAAGTACTGCACCTCGGTCATGCCAATCTGACACTTACTCGGTTTAACCGTCAGATTGGCCATGGCCAGCCTCTCTAGTACCTGGGACAGGTGTTTGAGGTGTTCTTCCCAGGTGGGGCTGAACACCGCAATGTCATCCAGATACGCTACAGCGAACCCTTGCATTCCCTCTAGCAGGTCGTTCACGGCCCGCTGAAACGTGGCAGGGGCGTTCTTCATCCCAAAGGGCATCATCGTGAACTCGAAGAGGCCGAAAGGGGTGATGAAGGCCGACTTTTGCCTCGCGTCAGGTGCAAGTGGTATCTGCCAATACCCCCGGCTCAGATCCATGATTGATAGGTACCTGGCTGATGCCAGTGTATCTAGCAGCTCATCAATGCGAGGCATGGGGTAGGCGTCTGTAGTGGTGATGGCGTTCAGTTTCCTGTAGTCTACGCAGAACCGAGTTGTCTGGTCCTTCTTGGGGACCAGGACAACAGGGGCTGCCCAGGCACTACTGGACTTTTGAACCACCCCTAACTCCAGCATCTCCCTCACCTCCTTCTGCATGTCCGCCTGTACCTCGGGAGAGACACGGTAAGCTGACTGCCTGATGGGGGGATGGGTACCTGTATCTACCCCATGCACCGCCATACTGGTCCGCCCCGGGATACCGGAGAAGGTGTGCTGGTACTGGCCCAGCACCTTCTGTAACTGCTCTTGCTGGGCTGAGGCGAGCTGTGGATTGACGTTTAGGTCGCCGTCCACATCTCGTACGTCAGCCAGCAGGTCTAACAGGGGGTCTGCCTCTCCCTGCTCTAACCGGCTGCACACTGGCAGCGCATACTGGGTCCTGTCATGGTGGGCCTTCAGCATGTTTACATGAAAGCTCTTCTGCTTCCTGCCCCCCATGCTCACTAGATACGTCAGAGAATTTAACCGCTGCACTACAGTAAAAGGCCCCTCCCAGGCTGCTTGCAGCTTGTTCTGCCTCACGGGAAGAAGGGCATATACCTTGTCACCCACATCAAATGACCGCTCTCCAGCCAGCTGGCCCGTGGCATATGCAGTTAGTGGCTGAAGGCTACCATCCCTGTGGTCAGAGGAGGGGGAGGAGGCCGGAACCTCTTCCACCTGCTCTGAGCCCAGGTTCTGAGCAGCGCGGCTGCGTGTTACTGCCAGTACAGGTACACCTTCAGACTGGCACATACTGGCATTACTCACATCCTGGCTGCATGCATGAATTACAGTGACAGGTACAACAACATTTTCATCACAAACAATCGGTATATCAAACACAGGTACCTGTGACACAGGTACTATTGGACTCGGTACCCCTGGACTGGGCACATTCAACCCACCTCCCCCCTGTTCTTGCCCCTTGGTGCAAAGTACCTTAGTGTGGGCGGAGAGTCCGTCTCCCTCCTGGCAGTCTGAGGGGCTTGGGGCAGGTTCATAATAGGACACAAGCTTGCCCAGGTCGGTCCCCAACAAAACTGGGACCGGCAGTTGGTCCAGGACCCCAACAACCTTCTCTTGAACCCCCACCCCCCAATCGATGGACACCCGAGCCTGGGGAATGCGAGAAAGAGTGCCCCCCACTCCAGTGAGGGTAAGGTATTTGTCAGGGAGGATATTTTCCGTCGGGACCAGGTGCGCACGCACCAGGGTGACATCCGCTCCAGTGTCGCGGAAACCGGTAACAAGCTGGTCGTTCACTGTAACCAGCTGGTGGTTGCTCGTAGCGGAGTGGATCCCTCTCCCACCTGCGAACATGACGTTGTTGGGTGCTCCCGGCTGGGGTGCGCTGGCTGGCGGCAGTTGCCGTGGGCGAGGTGTAGGTGGTGCAGGAGCTGGCGCTGTCTGCCTCCGCTCCGGGCAGTTAAACTTCATGTGTCCGGGCTTGCGGCAAAAGTGACAGGTGATGCCCTCTGTTACTGCAGGCCTGGACGCAGCAGCTGCGCTGGATGGCCTCTGGGGCGCACGGCTCACAGAGGTAGGAGAGTCTGCAAAATTGTGGGACTGACCTCCTCTCCAGCTAGATGGGGCAGTCCTGCGGGTCTCCGGCACCCTGGTCGTTGCAAAGGTCTCAGCGAGGTCTGCAGCGACCGTCGCTGACGCCGGTCGGCGCTCCAGCACAAACTGGCGTACGTCAGCCGGGCAAATGTTCAGAAACTGCTCCAGGACGATTAAGTCCTCCAGGACACCGTAAGACCCTTTAGTGAGGCCTAGCGTCCACTGGCGGAGTGTGGTGAGCAGACTGCTGACCACATCTTGATAAGAATCAGTAGATTTTTTCTGCCAGGACCTGAACCTTTTCCGGTAGGCTTCTGGCGTCAGCTGGTACTTAGTGATTATAGCCTCCTTTATAGTGGTATAATCATTGTCCTTTTCCACAGGCAACTCTGAGAAAGCATCAAGCGCTTTGTAGCGCAGCAAGGGTGTCAGATGTCTGGCCCACTGGTCTTGGGACAGACGATACTGACGGCAGGCCTTTTCAAAAGACCTCAAAAACAAGTCAATGTCAGTGTCTTTTTCGATAATAGCAAATTTAAATTTTGCACTTACTGGAGCGGCAGTCCCTTCAGCAGGGAGGCTGGGCGTTGAACTCAGGCTGGCTTGCTGCACTTTCGCCATGTTCAGCTCATGCTGTCGTCTCTCCCGCGCCTCTGCAGATTGGCGTTCCTCTCGCTTTTGCTCCGCCATGTACTGCAGGTACTTGTCCACATCAGTTTCCATCAGCTTTTGCAATGCCTGCTGCATTACTGGATCAACATAACTGGACAGTCCAGTACTGGCCGGTTCCAGGCGAGTACTTTCAGGGGTTCTGGGGTCGGGGATCACACTGACAGCCTCCTGCGTATCTGTTGCCGCATTGCCCGCGGGTTGCTCAACCTCGGTACGCACAGGATCTTCAGTCTCTGGTTCCCCTCGACTTGCGTTAGATGAGCCGGTGTCCTCCACAGTGGACACCTCCAGCGTCCGCAGATTCTGGCTATCCCATCGGTACAAGTCCGTTATCAGGTCCTGCTGTTTCTTGCCGCGGATGTCCATGCCTCTCGCCTCGCACAGACTCTGCAGGTCGGATAGGACCATGACCTTGTAATTCCCGGACATTTCCATGCCAAATAAAAGAAAACTTAGGGGAGGGGTACTGGTTACACAGTCTCTCTGTATATATGAAAAATATATTGCACTCAGTCACTACCAACGAATTAGTTCGTCTCTCGATAGGGCTAATTCGATAGCCCTACCTGAGATACTATCAGCACACACAGATCCCAAACGCTGCCGACCACTGTCACAGGAGCCCCACTGGCCGTGAACACGCAAAACCTTCCGATCCGATTCTAGCACACAGATTGAGAGCTATGGACGCAATCTGCGTAGAATTGGCGGAGTTTGAGCGTCACGACGCAGTAGGGAGCCTGTGAGGTTACGAAAATACACTTTTACTCCAACCCAGGGGTAGATCTGCCACCATCTCTGTTTTCTATCAGCCCAGAGAAAACTGCTAACTGGCTATAGACCTGTGAAACAAAAAAACGGTTAAAACTGTGCAATTCCTATCTATCTATCAAAACAGTAGCGTCCCTTCGGAAGTTTAGGTCTCGTCTGTGTATACTGAATAGCAGGTTTACTGAGAGGTAAAGACCTTTTAAGAAGCCTTTATTTGTTACAATATAAATAATTAATATATACAGACAATCGTGAACAATTAAACGATGAGAGACAGTGATAACACAGTACATAAAAGAAAAAGGGATAAAAAGAACGAATACTTATGATTCTGTGGAAAGTCCGTTCGGGAAAAGACAAAGTTCCTTTGTTGCAGTCCGTTCGCAATATGGCCGAACCACACGGCCGTTGCTCCGCCTACAAGATGGCCACTGCTATTTCCCCAAGCAGTGGCAGTCTTTTCGGTATGATGGAAAGTGGGGGAAAAAATCTGGGAGTCCTCATGCAATCAGTTTTGAGCACTGACATTTCTGGGCGGAGTCTCAAGCTCAGCCCAGGGGCGTGTCAGGCAGTGAGTTCTCTGGGGAGGAACTTCCAACCATCCACAAAATATGTCCAATTTCATATTCCGCCGGGGGTTTGTCGCACATGCAAACCGATTTCATATTCAGATTGGGCTGAAAATACACGTTCATAGGACATCAAACTTGCAATATTTGGGGCGCACGGGGACCCCATTATTCATATCTCAGCCCCTGCTCGGGTTACCTGGCTATGTCTAGTATCACCATCTTCTACAGAATTAGGGAAACAAAATTATGTAATTTTCATATTCCTCCCATGGATGGTATTTGCAAAATGTGACAAAGTTATCAACACCATGCATTCCATACTCAGTCTAGTCGGTGCCGTCAAGACTGGGAGGAATGTAGGTGTCAATAGACCTCATGCTGTGCTAGCTTCCCCTGTTGAATAGACTCTGTTGGTATTTCAGCTCTGCCCAATTAGCACATTAGTGTCACCAGAGCTTTTCCGGGAGCCTTAAAAGGATTTCTTGCTAAACCAGGTTGCTTTAGCAATATGCTAACGCAGGCCCATTCAGCCCTCATGGCAAAAGGGGGGGAAGGCAGGAAGGAAAAACTTCTATTTAAAAATAAAGAATGTCAGTTTTCCGATCACGGTTGCGATCGGACAATCGGCCGCGAATCCTCGGACGACTGGGCGTCGCCCGGCGTCACAGCTACCTCTTCATCCCCTATGGCTACACCACTGGACATATGGTTAACATTAAAAGAACAAGGGGAGGGGATCTGTGAAGTGTTGATCTAGCTGCCTTCAATCTGTTGAGCAGCCAATCCTGACGTTCTCTCAACACCTGGCTTAATTAGCCCCAGTGCCAGAGCTGCACTCGATCCAGAGACTCCAAGTAGCACAACTGAATCAGAAGAGGGAGGGGGGGGGAGGGGGCCACAATGCCCATGCTGTGTGCACTCTGTTTTGCAGCCCCTTCCATTTCTGCCAGTGATACCGATTAGTGAAAGGAGGGACAGTAACAGGTGGTAACTCGGATCATTGAGAAGGTCACTCTGTAAAATGTTGCAGCTGCTCATAATTTTGGATTTTCTCTCCCTCCCTGGCTGGAGCTACATAGTTTGCATGTGTGGGTGTGGAGGTGAGACATCAAACATCAGTGCTGGAGGCAGACGTTAACTGAAACCCATAATGGCACTGCCACACCCAAGGGTGGGGGCGCTACACCTAACTGGACAGTGACGGAATTAATGCATTTTAGTGAGGGAGGGTTCACACTTGGCCCGCGGAAAACGCCAGTGGTTTTCTGCAGACAAATTTTCATTTTTAACCATTTCCCTACCACAGGTTTATTCCCCTTTAAAAAAAACAGAGCAATTTTCGTATCCCGCTCCTTTTTCTCCACCAAAAGTGGGGGGAAACAGTCACTGTGTCTTACAGTCCAAATGCAGGGAGTTCCTGACTTGTGAACGCCTGCCAATACGAGCCTCCAACCCGCCGCAATGTCGGGGACTCCGTGTACTGTGCCCATGCTGAAGACACAGTGCAACAAACGGAGGACACATGAGGACACAAGGGGGACACAAAGGGGAATAGAGGATTACAGAGGCGGACACATGGGGGACACAGGAGGAAACCAGGGGGGCTCTTACGGGTGGGGGATTGAGGACACAGGGAGACATAAGAGGTACAAAGGGGGCATAATCCACAAGATGCCTTTTCACCATGGATACCCCAGGTTTAGTATATATATTTTTCCCCTAGTTTTAGTCCTCTAAACCTAGGTGCTTCTTATGGTCAGAAGTGTCTTAGTCCGAAAAATACAGCATTTTATTGTATTTGCATTTTAAAAAGAATAAGGGGAAAAAATGAAAAAAAAAATCTCATTTTTTAGCCATTATTGTTTAAAAATAAAAAAAAGTGCTACTGAAGATAAACCCACACATTTTATTTGCCCATTTGTCCTGGTTATTTCAACATTGAAATTATGTCCCTACTACAATGTATGGCACAACATATTATTTGGATACTATACTATATCAATTTACAAGCCCATATTTTGCAAAAATAACAGTAATATACCATCATGACATACATATTAAAAAGCTGATTTCCTAAGGTAACTTTTTTTTTTTTTTTTCAACAAGTGTTTTATGGTGGTAACTATGTTGGAGGGGGAAATAAGAAGTTAAAAACTAATTTATTTTTTAAAATTTGTTTTAATGTATGTAGGTGCATTTTTACTTTTTGTCCAAACACATGGGGCCATATGCAATTAACTTTTTCTCCCTAGTTTTCTCCTAGGAGATAATTTTTTTTTTTATCTATTTGAAATAATTTTTCAGCACTTTGCAATCGAAAAAGTACCAAAAAGTAGGTGAAAAACCACTATCAAAATTATTTTGAGTATCTTTTTGCTCGCTGGTGGTTTAAAGGGCATTTTATAGACAAGTTTGAAAATATTACCAAGGAGAAAACTCAGGAGAAAAAGTTAATTGCATATGGGCCATGGTCCCTTACACTGATCACTTACGCCGGGTGAGCGCGTGCGGCGATCGCAACAAGCAGAGACGCAAATCTACGCCCCTAATCCGCAAGTGAAGTTTGCAGGAGCGTAGAAATGTGTCCCAAGGATGCAGAAGAGTTTAAACATGTTTTTTTCCCTCTTGTTAACCTACAGTCAGCTGACTGTACACAGTGTGGGATCTTATAGTGCAAGCAGTTTTCTCCCTGTATTGCAGGAACCGCACTTAGAGGTGCCCAGAAATTTGGATTGGCCCAATTCCCAACTACATACAACATCAACTCCAAATTACTGGCACTTCAATAACCGTCTCCACCCGTCACTGAACCTTTTACTTTTATTCCCATTATTATTATTAACCATTTTTCATTATTATTCCCTTTCAGCTGTTTCCCGCAGGTGCCATCGGTGACCTCCTGGGGAGCGCCCATCATATGGGAGGGAACCTTTGACTTGGAGAAAGAAACTAGTTTCCACCAGGAACATGGAACAGTCGTTGGACTCTCTGTGTTTGCTGTCAAACAGTAAGTTGTTTGCTGTCAAACAGTAAGTGCCTTTCCATTTGTTGTTACTTGTTAACCTTTTAAAGTCCACTGTCGGACTTGAAACCATATGACGAGAGACAATCACAAACACCGGTTCGCACGACAGCCGGGGGCCCCAGCCTCTCTCACTTGCTGGGGCCCCCAAACCACCATGCGATACCCAGAGGGAAATGTGGGCGAGCTCTGGCTCTCTCACCTCCAGGGACTTCACCCCCATCACCTCTAAACTGAATGCAAACTGCAACACACACAATTTATTACTACCAGTTCAGGCAATTTCCTACCTCTATCTGGCCAGCAGGCGCCAGTCAGCCAATCAGGTGCACGGTCATACACCCTTTGCCTGCCATACCGATCTAGCAGAATCTGCATAAATTAGCATTCAGGTGGGAGGCTTGGTTGGACGTAATCGTTGATTACATCTTTTACAGGGACCGCCGCGTGTAGGCATCTCCCACACAGTCCCCTCCCTAACCACTCACCTGTCAACCGCATCCTGGAAGCTGCAAAACAGAAATTTAAAATCACAAACACTGGTTCGCACGACAGCAGCTTCCAGGATGTGATTGACAGGTGAGTGGTTAGGGAGGGGACTGTGTGGGAGATGCCTACACGCGGCGGTCCCTGTAAAAGATGTAATCAATGATTACGTCCAACCAAGCCTCCCACCTGAATGCTAATTTATGCAGATCCTGCTAGATCGGTATGGCAGGTAAAGGGTGCATGACCGTACACCTGATTGGCTGACTGGCGCCTGCTGGCCAGATAGAGGTAGGAAATTGCCTGAACTGACAAGAGAGACAAGACAAGACACAGAACATTTATATTGCGCTTTTCCCCTGGCTGCAGCCACTAGGGGGCACTCTATAGGCAATAGCAGGAATCTTTACCAAGGTCTCCTTACTGAATGGATGCTGGCTTACTGAACATGAAGAGACGAGATTCAAATCCTGGTCTCCTGTGTCAGAGGCAGAGCCCTTAACCAGGGGTACTCGGATACCACTTTTCACTATCTGAAACTAATTCAGATCCAGATACCTAGATATCCGATCTGAGTCAGATATCCAGGTTTGCAATTTTGAAATCCGAATTGAATTAGAATACCTGACCCAAGTATTTGGCCGGATTCGGATATTCGGATTGAAAACCGGAAATGGTCTTTTAAAGTCTTCTTAACTGTTTTAGAAGCTAAAAACATACCATCACCATCTCTCGTTCCCTCTCTCTCTCTCTCTCTCTCTCTACGAGACAAATGCCGGGTGCAGGGCTGTGTGGTGAGTGATCCTATAGACAGGGCAAAGGTGTAAAAATAGCCCGTAACCCCCCCCCCCCCCCCCCCCCCCCGCCGACCCTGGTATAGGTGCCTGCAGTATAGGTTGGCTAGGTATAGGTC
Organism: Hyperolius riggenbachi; assembly: GCF_040937935.1. Classification (NCBI taxonomy): domain Eukaryota; kingdom Metazoa; phylum Chordata; class Amphibia; order Anura; family Hyperoliidae; genus Hyperolius; species Hyperolius riggenbachi. Next base: position 43,521,157 of record NC_090653.1, on the reverse strand, counting down.
CCCCCAGTATAGGTAGCTATTGATAGGTGCTCTCAGTATAGGTAGCCAGGCATAGGTGTTCCCAGTATAGCCAGGCATAGGAGCTCCCAGTATAGCCAGGCATAGGTGCTCCCAGTATAGCCATGGCATAGGTGCTCCCAGTATAGCCATGGCATAGGTGCTCTCAGTATAGCCATGGCATAGGTGCTCTCAGTATAGCCATGGCATAGGTGCTCCCAGTATAGCCATGGCATAGGTGCTCCCAGTATAGCCATGGCATAGGTGCTCCCAGTATAGCCAGGCATAGGTGCTCCCAGTATAGCCAGGCATAGGTGCTCCCAGTATAGCCAGGCATAGGTGCTCCCAGTATAGCCAGGCATAGGTGCTCCCGGTATAGTCATGCATAGCTGTTCCCAGTATAGCCAGACATAGGTAGATGCTCCCAGTATTGCCAGGTATGTGTTCCCAATATGACCAGGCATAGTAGCTCCCAGTATAGCCAGGCATAGGAGCTCCCAGTATAGCCAGGCATAGGAGCTCCCAGTATAGCCAGGCATAGTAGCTCCCAGTATAGCCAGGCATAGGTGTTCCCAGTATAGCCAGGCATAGGAGCTCCCAGTATAGCCAGGCATAGGAGCTCCCAGTATAGCCAGGCATAGGAGCTCCCAGTATAGCCAGGCATAGGAGCTCCCAGTATAGCCAGGCATAGGAGCTCCCAGTATTGCCAGGCATAGGTGCTCCCAGTATAGCCAGACATAGGTGCTCCCAGTATAGCCAGACATAGGTAGATGCTTCCAGTATTGCCAGGCATGAGCTCCCAGTATAGCCAGGCATAGGTGCTCCCAGTATAGCCAGGCATAGGTGCTCCCGGTATAGCCAGGCATAGGTGCTCCCGGTATAGCCAGGCATAGGTGCTCCCGGTATAGCCAGGCATAGGTGCTCCCGGTATAGCCAGGCATAGGTGCTCCCGGTATAGCCAGGCATAGGTGCTCCCGGTATAGCCAGGCATAGGTGCTCCCGGTATAGCCAGGCATAGGTGCTCCCGGTATAGCCAGGCATAGGTGCTCCCGGTATAGCCAGGCACAGGTGCTCCCGGTATAGCCAGGCACAGGTGCTCCCGGTATAGCCAGGCACAGGTGCTCGCGGTATAGCCAGGCACAGGTGCTCCCGGTATAGTCAGATTAAAGGAGCTCCCGGTATAGTCAGGCGAAAGGAGCTCCCGGTATAGCCATGCAAGCCATGCATGTGCTCCCAGTATAGCCAGGCATACGTGCTCCCAGTGTAGCTAGGCATAGGAGCTCCCAGTCTGTGTGCTGGGAACAGAGGTGCCTCCCCCACAGCCCCACCCCAGACAGTGTGCTGTGTACTGGGCACAGGTGTGTTTGACCCCCTCCCCTTTTTTTTTTCACCTGTCGGCAGAGGTGCTCACCCCCAGCAGGAGTGCACAAAGGTGCTTCCAACCCCCTCCCCAGACAGGTGTACTCAAACTTCTCCCCCTTCCCCACACTGAGCACAGAGGCAGAGGTGCTTCCACTCCCCCTCCGCTTCTACTTCCCCCTCCCCTCCCCAGACAGAAGTGCTCAGTGCTACTCAATCCCCCCTCTCTTTCTTTTACCTGTCGGCAGAATAGGATCCACGCAGGGGCAATCGGTGCTGCAGTTTTATTAGTTCCAGGCTGCAATGATATGCCCCGCCCCCATCCTCCGCAGCAGCCGCTTGTTCTCCATCCTTAGGTCTTCTGCACCTCACGTGTCATCAAGTGCAGAGGAACCCAGGAGTGGAGAGCAAGCAGCTGCCGAAGATGGAGTGACAGATCATTGAAGCCTGGAGTGAATGAGACTGAAGCAGCGCTGGCCGCTACGTACATTCAATTCTGCTGACAGGGACACAGGACAGGAGCAGACGGCTGGGCCGAACACAGGGGAAGATGTGGCCCTGGAGGAAATCTCCCCAATTCCCTCAGGCCAGTCTGCACATGATGCCCGCGGCAGCGCCCTTCTACCTGCAGCTCCTCCCAGCGCTCAGTGCGGTCGCACTGACCGCACGGCCCTGGAAACGGGCATGGTCTATAGGATCACTCACCACACAGCCCTGCACCCGGCATGTGTCTCGTATGACTGTCTATAGGATCACTCACCACAGCCCTGTGTCTCGTATGACTGTCTATAGGATCACTCACCACACAGCCCTGCACCCAGCATGTGTCTCGTATGGCTGTCTATAGGATCACTCACCACACAGCCCTGCACCCAGCATGTGTCTCGTATGACTGTCTATAGGATCACTCACCACAGCCCTGCATCCGGCATGTGTCTTGTATGACTGTCTATAGGATCACTCACCACACAGCCCTGCACCCGGCATGTGTCTCGTATGACTGTCTATAGGATCACTCACCACACAGCCCTGCACCCGGCATGTGTCTCGTATGACTGTCTATAGGATCACTCACCACACAGCCCTGCACCCGGCATGTGTCTTGTATGACTGTCTATAAGATCACTCACCACACAGCCCTGCACCCGGCATGTGTCTCGTATGGCTGTCTATAAGTAAGCTTTAGGTTAGCAGGAATGGTTGCATGGCCACCTAGCTTTTCATCCTTTCCACCCTTGCCCTGGAATCTTCCAGACTTCAAAGTGCTGTCGTTTGCTGTGTGTGTGGTTGGTGGTATAGTGGTGAGGATAGCTGCCCTGAAAGCAGTGGACCTGGGTTCAATTCCCGGCCAAGGTATGTGAGCTTCCTTTTGACATACTACAAATCCCTGCAAGAAAAATCCCTGCAAGGAGAGAGAGAGAGAGAGAGGGGGTGGTCCATTTTGCTAGTGAACCGGTAATCCGGGTTCGAATATCTGGGAGAAATCCGCGAATATCCACGTCAGTGGTTAAACTATCTGCAGATAGCTATCCGGGTAGCTGCCCAACTATCTGGAATCTGGATCCAGCTGGATAGGGTAAAAATGGTCGATACCCAGGTTACCTGGATACCTGCTGATTAAAGGGAAGAGATGTGGGCGGGGACCGGAGCTATGGAGGAGGCGGGGGAGCGCCGAGACAGCTGCAGTTGTAAACAGCCGGCTGCCACACTCTGTGTCGCTAGCTCGGCTAATGATTTATGGGGGCATAGCAAAGCACAGGGGGAACTTAGGGGGGATCAAGATAGCAACAGGCGCTGGGCAGTATAAGCAGACCCAGCCTCTGTATGCTGATAGCATTGTCAGAACCCACCTCGGGTTCTCTTTAAGTGTCGAGTCCTGGCTTGATGATGTCATCTACCAAAGAAATCTGATTGATTGTATGTGGCTCCACCCCTTTAGTTAGTTTAATCCCCAGTCACGCGATGACCGACTATAAAAAGTTTGAAGCTTCTGCCATTAACAGTGTAAGAATGGCAGCGGTTTAAATATTTCCCTTGAAAATCAATAGGTGAATTTTGATTGGCTGTTGTAGGCTCCACCCACTTTTCTGAAAATTAATCCCAGTTATTCAGTGACCAACTGTGCCAAGTTTGAAAACCCTGCGATTTACAGTCTGAAGGTGGCCACTGATGATCCAATCTTTTTCATCCAATCCTACCAAATCTATGTAGTAGAAGAGTAAACCGAGTGAATATATTGAATTTTTACTATAGGCAGTCTCTTATATTACATGGAAATGGTAAGATTGGATAAAAAAAATTGTATAGTTAATGGCCACCTTAAGAATAGCTGCAGTTTACATTTTCCCATTTAAAATAAATGGCTGAAATTTGATTGGCTGTTTAATGCTCCACCCACTTTTCCTGGATTTGTAACCTCTGTCACCAAGTGATCAACTGTGCCAAGTTTGGGGACTCTGGCTTGATTACTGTGAGAATGGCAGCCTTTTACATTTTTTCCATTGACATGAATGGGTGAAATCTGATTTGCTATTTGTAGCTCCGCCTAGGTGTGCAGGGGGGACGCGAGACCCCCAGAACATATCATCCCAGGTAGTAAGGGATCAGTATACCAAGTTTCATTAAAATCGGTCAAGGCATTTTCGAGTGATCGCGACACAAACATACATACAGTACATACATACATATAATTATATATATATATATATATATATATATATATATATATATATATATATATATATATATATATATATATATATATATATATAGAGATAGAGATAGAGATAGAGATAGAGATAGAGATATAGAGATATATACTAGCCACAATCATTCACAGGACTGTGCACGTACACCCACGGCGGGCGGTGATTTTCAAAGCAGGACGTCCTAAAACATGCAGCATCATCAATTAGGACGTAGGGCCAAATTTATCAAAGCATTACCGAAAGTTTTTTCTTCTAAAACTGTTCTAACCAGCAGAGGAACTGTTCTGCATGATGGTAAGAAACTTCCCAAATCCTACATAATACCAGCAGTTTAGCGTGGATTTCTACAGCTGCACTACAGTTAAGAAAAGTGCAAATCCATTCCTAAACTTCTGGAGATTAAAAAGTGCTCAATAGCAGTTCTACAGATAGTGCAGGCTAGACATGATTTGTGCAGGGTTCCTCCCTCCTGCTGAATTCCTTTTCAAAGCCTGCTGACAGCAGATGTATTGGTTACCTCAGCAACAGCAATTTCCCTCACGCACTGCCTGAGAGACCTTCCTAACTCCTCCTATTCCTAACAGTTTAGGAAGGAATCTGCACAATCTAATGATTTCTTAGGATGCCTGAGACCGTTCTGCACAGATTTCTAAAAACCTAGCAATATTTTGTCTCACTCTTGATAAATGTCCCCCTTCGTCCTGGAATGGGAAGTAGTTAAAGAGGAACTTCTGCCTAAACAAACATACTGTCATTTAGTTATATTAATGTTGATTAAAATATAATTTCTTCCCCACCTGGTTTTAAAAGAACAGGCAAATGTTTGTGATTTCATGGGGGCAGCCATCTTTTGGTTGAAAGGAGGTGACAGGGAGCATGAGACACAGTTCCAACTGTCCTGTGTCCTGATCACCCCTCCCAGCTGCACACGCTAGGTAACGAGAACAACATCAGAAATCCCATCATGCTTTGCACAGCATCAGATTTCTTTGATGGAACGGAGCTTAGCTTCTGTGCAGGTAAAAATGAGGCTTAGGTAAGAAAAACAAAGTTCTGATGATGTGAAACTGTTAAAGAAACACCACGCCTTTTCAGTGCTGCTGAGTAGATTTTTAGTCTGGAGGTTCACTTTAAGCAACTGCCAAGTCAAATTCCTTGTAAGTGCAAATGTATTTGGTCAAATAAAATTGATTCTGACGAAGTCTCATACACATAAATGAGGAATGTCACCAGAAAGGGTTCGGTACCCGATCCCTCGGGTGTCAGTTTGGAGACGAAGCTGTACAGATGTGTCACTAGACTCCAGGCTAGCAATGTGTTTCTTGCTGTGTATGGGAAAGAGGGCCGATGAGTAGGGAGAAAAATGCTGTTAGCCGAGTGGATCCAACAGGCTAATCGCTGGGCAAGGTATCATGAGCCGCGGCACTCACCCTAGAAACTCTGTAGAGGAGGTCGCTATTGGTCGCCTCGGCTGATTTTCATCTACAGTATGTACTAGGCTTCGACTTGGTATGCATTAAGTGCAGGTGTGTTTTTAAACCTTAAAGCGCAACTGTAAATACATTTTAAGCACACGGTTTCACTTACCTGGGGCTTCTGCAAGCCCCCAGCAGCCATCCTGTTCCACGCCGGTCCTGCCCGAGCCGCCGTTCTCTCGCCGCCAACTACTTTTGGTTTCTCCGCCGAGCCACTGCGCCTGCGGGGCTCTGGCCACACGTATCCTTTCTACGCGTCCCCTGCTATTGCAGAGGGGAACGCGATGAAAAGATACGCTTGGCAGGGCTGCGCTGCCGTCGACTTAGAAGTCTACTGCACGGAACGGAGCTGGCGGCGGGAGAATGGCTGGACCGGCGCAGGACAGGACGGCTGCTGGGGGCTTGCAGAAGCCCCAGGTAAGTGAAACAGTGTGCTTAACATGTATTTACAGTTCCGCTTTAACTCCAGGCAGAAAGCTGACTATCCAGCCCGGATACAGTCATGTGTGAGTAACACAACTAGCCTGCTGACTGGACAGTGCAAGTCAGCAGCTCACTGATGATGTCATCATTTTGCACGTCTCCCATTTCACCTTCCAGTTTGTGAGTGGAGTTACGCAAGGATTACATATAGCCAACACAGAATATAGCCAGGCAGTATATAAATAAAATTTGTATCAAATATATTTAACTCACACATGATTGATTCAAAGCAGAATGTTTGTTTTTCTTTTTAGTGTGAAAGGGTTAAATCATCCTTAACCACTTCAGGATTCTGCGTACGCATATATACGCCCCTGAATCCTGAAGTGGATTCCATGGAAACAGCCGCTCGCATGAGCGGCCGATCCATGTCAGCTCACGGAGGGTGCTTCGTGAACACCCTGCGAGCCGATCGGCGGCTCGCAGGGTAAATGTAAACACACGGGGAAGATCTTCCCCGGTGTTTACATGTATACGGCGCTGCTGCGCAGCAGCGCCATAGAGGAGATCGGCGATCCCCGGCCTCTGATTGGTCGGGAATCGCCGGCATCTGATAGGCTAAAGCCTATCCCATCAGGCGCAGGACGGAAATCCGTCCTGCGCCGCTCACAGGGGGAGGGAGAGGGAGGGAAGGGGAAGGAGGCCAGGAAGCACTGCGGAGGGGGGCTTTGAAGAGCCCCCCTCAAGCGCAAGCAGCCGGCGGCGATCAGACCCCCCTAGCAGGACATCCCCCTAGTGGGGAAAAAAGGGGGGGGGGAAGTCTGATCGGCCTGGCTGCAACCTGATCTGTGCTGTGGGCTGGAGAGCCCACGCAGCACCGATCAGCACAAAATAGCGTGGTACAGAAGTGGTTAAAGTTAGTTTTCATTCTGCTTGATTACTCTGTGGAAACATTTGTCCTAAGTTGGCGCAATATGCTGCAGAGACCAATCTGTGTGCAATGGTGCAGTGCGAAGCGCTGCGGTAGGGCCCTTCTACCATGCGCAAATCACACAGCACCATGTGTGCAACGATACCTAGCCAATCAAAGCACCGTGTCTCCAGCCCACTTGCTTCAACAGAAAACAGAGATCACCTGTTTTACATGAAGAAAAAAAATTCAAATAGTTTATGTACAACTTTTCTGACAGTCAGAGGACCTGTGTACTCTTGACTGATGCATTGTGGGATGTGGATGGTGGAAGTATATTCTCATGACTTGACTTTGCCTCAGGCTGCACTCAGTCTGTGTGATGACTACACGCCTTCCAACATTCTTGTGTTACGCAAGAGGTGTGTAAGGGTGGGAGAGCGGAGTTCAGAGTTTCTTCACATGACTAACCCAGCTTAAGCCTCTCAGGGTTGTATGTTGATTTGCAATCTGTTCCAAATGAACAGAACATGATTCTGCAGTAATACATTTAACACGGCTGAATTGACTACAACAATCGTAATATGATTGCAAAGTACAATTACTTGCAGACTCTCCCGCAGACATGAAAGGGTAGTTGGACACCTTGGCTGGATCTGACTCCCTCAGGGCATTGAGGTGGTGCTTTACTTATACTAAGGTCTGGATCAACAGGGATATGTGAGGGAGCAGGCTGGTGTTGTACTTTTTATACTGGTTGAACTCGATGGACGTATGTCTTTTTTCAACCAAAATCACTATGTAACTATGTAACACTGGAGGGCATCTTTGATTTAACAAACTTTAGTTGGATTTGTTTCCGAGTTGAAGAAAAATAACTTAAATGAGGTCTTTTAATGGTATCTTTCACTTTCACGTTCTTTATTGGTGAAGAAATAACTCCAGTAAGGAATGTTAAATCAAACATACAGAAAACTATATGACCTTCAGAAGATGCATTACATTTGTTGTTAAAGAGAACCCGAGGTGGGGACATAAAATAATAATAAAAATAAAAATATGCTACCTGATTCAGGGGGCTGGGCGGATCAGGTAGCCGCCATCCACGCCGCTCCTGTGGCCTGCATGTCTTCACTTTTGTGACCTCTGGGGTCATGACGCTGGAAGGAGAGCAAACTGCTCTCTGTGTGCAAGGAGGCGGGGAAGCTGCAGAGGGTGTGGCCAGGGAGAGGCAGCTGAGGAAAGCCTGCAAGAACGGTTTGAGCAGAGAATCCCTCTCCTCCCACTGTCGCTAATTTCAGGGGGTTGTTGTGCGGTGGTGGGAGGGGCAGAGGCATGTCATGAGATAGGGAACATGCCTTTGTGTCCCATTTGCCCCCCCCCCCGCCACAACGCCTTAAGTACACTTTAGTGCATCCAAACCAGAGCCACTGCCTCAGTTGCCCCTCCCCCCCCCCCCCCCCCCCCCCACACAATTCTCTGTTTCACCAGAATGCATCCCAATATACAATATGGGGGAGGAGGCACGCTGGTGTGTGTATAAAATCATTTAAAAACAGAATAAAATAGAAAAAAAGTTGAGGTGCCTACCTCAGTGATGAAAACTTGTGTAAACAAAGTTTTTTTATTTTTCACAGTCAACACGTTTCGCGGGTCTGAGCCTGCTTCCTCAGGCCAATAAAAGTGGCAATTGAAAAAAAAGCCTTCCAGAATAGGGAGCCTCCCTGATATAGGCCGCAACAACAATTAGTCGGCAGACTTTGAACTGGATGGCCTGCTCATGTGCAGTTTGTTTAGTTATGAATATGATGGGTGCGTGACAACAGTGGCATCACAGACCGAACTACGCATGCACAGGCCAAAGAAGATCGGTTCACAGATTGCCGAGTACTTGTGGTCACGCTCTATACTGGCACAGATTTCGGGGAGGCAGCGATCCTGGTCCAGTTACATTAGAGACCATGTAAGAACTCTATTTAACCATTTTTTAGGGGGCTCAGATAACTTTTAAAGTGAAATTCCTTCTCTACTGAGTAAGGCATTAGTCCTTCATTTCAGTTATACAAATCGATAGTTTTTATGCCACAAATTATTGCAGATTAGAACACTAATTAGAACAAACGTTGTTATGGCTGGGTTCACTCTACGACAGGTTCAAGCAGAGCCGGATCATCCACAAGGCAAGTCTAGGCAGCTGCCTAGGGCCTGGAGATAGTCTAGGGCCCTGGTGGATGCTAGCCAACACCAAATCTTTCTAAAAAAATAAATCTTATTAAAATAGCCAGGTGACCATCAGCCCTGGGCAAAAACTACTAAATTGCCAAGGGCCCAATTTTATCTTAATCCTTTTCTGGGTTGAAGCCATGGATGGTGACAGCACATATACTGTAAGGCCTGGGGCACACCAGAGGAATTTTTCTGAGCGTTTTGAGTTTTTAAATCTGCTGCTAATGTTATCCTCTGTGTCTGTGCACACTGGAGCAATGAGGTTTTGTAAAAAAAACCTCATAGCATTACATTGGGAAGAGCTTTTGAAACCTCTAAAAGCTCTTCCCAATGTAATGCTATGGGTTTTTTTACAAAACCTCATTGCTCCAGTGTGCACAGACACATAGGATAACATTAGCAGCAGATTTAAAAACTCAAAACGCTCAGAAAAACTCTTCTGGTGTGCCCCAGGCCTAACTGTCCACAGCATATGTCTGTTCCTTTAACCACTTTACCCTCGCCCGTACGAATTTCTCCGTCCCTTTTTCCATCCTTTAACCCCCAGGGACGGAGAAATCCGTACTTTCCGCGCTCCCGCTCGTAAACCCGCCGCTAGTAAACACGCCGCCGCCCGCTCGCCCGGAGATCAATGAACGGGAAAATCCATTCCCGTTCCTTGAATTAAGCCCCGCAATGATCCGCTGCTCTCCGATGGGCAGCGCGATCATTGTGAAAAAAAACACTCACAGCCTCCTAGTACTTCCTGCGAGCGTCCGTAATGACGCTCGCAGGTCGCAATAAACAAAAAGTTACTGTTGCCATCTTGTGGCCAAATAGTAAAGCTACACCCTAAGCATTTTTTACATAGAAATAAATTAGTGTTACACAAAAAATTAACTCATTACCTCCCACACTCCCCATTTTTTTTTTTTTTTTTTGTAATAAAAAAAAAATTTACAATTAAAAAAAAAAAAAAATAGTTACCTCAGGGACTGAACTTTTTAAATATTTATGTCAAGAGGGTATAACACTGTTACTTTATAAACTATGGGCTTGTAATTAGGGATGGACGCAAAACTGAAAAAAATGCACGCTTTATTTCCAAATAAAATATTGGCGCCAAACATTGTGATAGGGACATAATTTAAACGGTTTTATAACCGGGACAAATGGGCAAATACATTTCATGGGTTTTAAATACAGTAGCATGCATTATTTAAAAACTATAATGGCCGAAAACTGAAAAATTAATTTTTTTCCCACATTTTTCCTATTTTCCCATTAAAACACATTTAGAATAAAATAATTCTTGGCATAATGTCCCACCTAAAGAAAGCCTAATTGGTGGCGGAAAAAACAAGATATAGTTCATTTCATTGCGATAAGTAATGATAAAGTTATAGACGAATGAATGGAAGGAGCGCTGAAAGGTGAAAATTGCTCTGGTACTCAGGGGGTAAAACCCCTCAGTGGTGAAGTGGTTAAATAAGACCTGTACTGAGAAAAACCTCCCCTGGGGGGTACTCACCTCGGGTGGGGGAAACCTCCGGATCCTATTGAGGCTTCCCCCGTCCTCCTCGGCTCCCGGAACGGCAGGGATGTAAATATTTACCTTCCCAGCTACAGCGCAGGCGCAGTATCGGCTTTCCACTCGGAGACAGGCGGAAATAGCCGATTGCTGTTGGCCAGCTCTATTGCGCAGGCACAAGTCTCCTGCACCTGCGCAGTAGAGCGGACCCAACAGAGATCGGCTATTTTCGCCTATCTCCGTGCGGAAAACCACAACAGCGCCCCCGCTGGAGGCAGGGAAGGAAAATACATCAGCACTTATTTGCGCTTGTCAGGCTTGTCGAGCGAGGATTCCGGGACACTTCGGGGGAGCCAGCGCTGGGCTGCCTGCAGCTACAGGGGAGGAGGAAGTCTCATTGGGACCCTGAGGCATCCTCCTCCCAAGGTGAGTATCCCCCCCAGGGAACTTTGTTTTGTTACAGGTTCTCTTTAACCACCCTGGCGCTCTATTAACTGCGCCAGGGTGGTGACGCAGAAGTTTTTTTTAAATATTTTTTTTTTAAATCCTGTAGCTAGCCTACCGCTAGCTACATGATACCCCCCTCCCTGCGGCGTCCGGCGCGTACCTTCCTAAGGAAATCCTGTTCTGAGCGGGATGTCCTTTAGGGCTTCCCCCATCGCAATGACGTCATCAACATCGTGACGTCAGACAGAGTCACGATCCACCCCTCAGCGCTGCCTGGCACTGATTGGCCAGGCTGCGCAGGGGTCTCGGCAGGGGGGGTCGTTACGCGGCGGGTAGCGGTGCATCGGCGGCGATCAGGACCAATACGCAGCAAACAAAGTGCTTGCTGCGTGTTTTTTTTTTTTTTTTTTAATTTGTGAAAATCGGCCCAGCGGCGCCCTCCGGCAGTCATGGATGAGCTGAGCTCGTCCATACCGCCAAGGAGGTTAAAGAGGTTAATCAGGTTAGCATTGAGGGAGTTAAGAGAGAACTTTGGAAAAAATTTTAAAGATGTGGTGTATATGAAGATATTTTTGTGTTTTTAGACACATGTGTATCATCCATGTACAGCAGCCCCCTACCACTCCATGTGCAGCAGCCCCCTCCCATTCCAAGTGCAGCCCCCTCTTCCCTGTGTATCATCCATGTACTGCAACCCCTCTGTTTCATGAACTGCCACCTTCAGCATCAGTTTCCCTTTTTCATGTGTTGCTCCCCATCTTCAGCCTCCTCTTTCATATGTAACAACCCATATTTCATGTCCAGTTGCCCCTCGGGCTGCAGACGCCTAAGGCCCGGGCCTCCGTGGCCTCACCAGAAATCTGGCCATTATTGTTTGATTGGTATTTATTAGCAGATACACGTCACCACTAGGGGTCATTGGAAGTATGGTCCTCTTTGTTCATTAAAGGCGTGGGACTTGAGGCAGAATTCATCCCTCGTAACTGCCCTGCTGTTATGACCCTCACTGACAGCAGAGCTGGTGACCAATCTGTGCAGCACATACAGGAGATGAGACAGCAGATATCGGCAATAATATTCATTGAAAAGTGCAATAAATATATACAACAGTGAAAAGTGGTCACTATGAACAATACAACCACAGCGAACAATTCCACACGCACACACCATACAAGGCTACATAACTAGCGGCGACAAAACTATATACACAATATACAGATCCAGGAATGCAGTACAAAATCCTAAACAAAAGCAAGTCAAGACAAAGCGCGACGTCACAAACCAGGAGAGCAGCGCAGGACAGAATCGGAATCCAAAGACAGGTAAACAAAAGGCAAGAGGTCAGACCAGGTAAATCAGGCACAGGCAATGGGAATCTGGCAACGTCTGTAGCAATGTCTGGAACAGGAAGCTCTGCCAATGTCTGTAGCAGGGTGGAGTCTTCAAATAGGCTCTTTGCAGCTAACTGCATAATTGCAGAGAAAAGTCCCTTGAGGACATCTGGTGCCAAGTAGAGATGTCAGCGAACGGCATACCTCCTAACTTTTTGAGATAAGAAAAAGGGACACTTAAAGGGATACTGTAGGGGGGTCAGGGGAAAATGAGTTGAACTTACCCGAGGCTTCTAATGGTCCCCCGCAGGCATCCAGTGCCCGTGCAGACGCTCACTGATGCTCCGGCCCCGCCTCCGGTTCACTTCTGTAATTTCTGACTTTAAAGTCAGAAAGCCCCTGCGCCTGCGTTGCCGTGTCCTCGCTTCCCCTGATGTCACCAGGAGCGTACTGCGCAGGCACAGACCATACTGAGCTTGTGCTATACACTCCTGGTGACATCAGCGGGAACGAGGACACGGCAACGCAGGCGCAGGGGTTTTCTGACTTTAAAGTCAGAAATTCCAGAAGTGAGCCAGAGGCGGGGCCGGAGCATCGGTGAGTGGCTGCGCGGGCACAGAATGTCTGCGGGGGACCATTACAAGCCACGGGTAAGTTCAACTCCTTTTACCCCGACCCCCCCTACAGTATTCCTTTAACCTCCCTGGCGGTAAGCCCGTGCTGAGCACGGGCTATGCCACCGGGAGGCACCGCTCAGGCCCCGCTGGGCCGATTTTGCATAATTTTTTTTTTTGCTGCACGCAGCTAGCACTTTGCTAGCTGCGTGCAGTGCCCGATCGCCGCCGCTACCCGCCGATCCGCCGCTATACGCATCGCCGCAGCCGCCCCCCCCCCCCCCCCCCCAGACCCCGTGCGCTGCCTGGCCAATCAGTGCCAGGCAGCGCTGTCGGGTGGATCGGAGTCCCCTTTGACGTCACGACGTCTGACGTCATCCCGCCCCGTTGCCATGGCGACGGGGGAAGCCCTCCAGGAGATCCCGTTCTTTGAACGGGATCTCTTGATCTCCGATCGCCGGCGGCGTTCAGAGGGGCTGGGGGGATGCCGCTGAGCAGCGGCTATCATGTAGCGAGACCTCGTCTCGCTACATGAAGAAAAAAATTTAAAAAAAAAATACGTATTTGCTGCCCCCTGGCGGATTTTGACAAACCGCCAGGAGGGTTAAGCGACGCCCCTGCCACACCCAGGACCACGCCTATGTCACACCCCTAGTCACGCATACAATAAAGATTACATAAGAAAAATATGTTTTATAATTCAGACCACACTGGTCCTTTCCATCCTGGTTCATTTTCCTTCATATTCACATTTTAAAATTAGTAATATATCAATTTAAAGGATGGGAATAAAGTTTAGAGTCAATCAAACACATTTTTTTTTTTTTTTTAGTAGAGAAATGTGTATATTTACATAGAAAGAGGGACAAAGTCCTGAAAGAGGGACATATGAGGAGGAAAGAGGGACAGAGGGACAGGGCTCCCAAAGAGGGACTGTCCCTCCGAAAGAGGGACAGTTGGGAGCTATGGAACGGTTCGGGAACCGTTCGCTGGCGAACCCCTCACCCTGTGTTACTTCCAGGCCACTATGACCCGTAGTAGTACGGCTGCGCTGGGCCGGCGGGGCACGTCCTTGATCGTGTGCCTGTTGCCGGTCACTTTCTGCGCATGTGCGTGACGTCATGAGTGATGTCATGCTCAGGCACAGAGAGTGCCCGGCAACAGGTGCGCGATCAAAGACGTGCACCGCCGGCCCAGCGCAGCCATACTACTACGGGTCATAGCGACCTGGAAGTAGTACTGGCCCATAGGGATTCGCTGACGGTTCACCAACATCTCTAGTGGTGATTAGTGCCATCTACAGGTAAAACAGGGAGTAGCAGTGTTCTGTAACAGAATCAAGAGAGCCACTTGCTGGTGAGCAAAAGTCCAACAGCCAGGGGCATTGCCAGGGACGGATCAAGACCAAGTTGCGCCTGGGGCAAGGTCAGGTTTTGGCGCCTAAACTGCCATTCATTTTGCCGCCTTTTTAAGAATTCAACAAACTGTGCCTGGGGCAAGATACCCGCTTGCCCCCCACCTAGATCCGTCCCTGGGCATTGCTAGCCCCAAACGCCAGTGGCACTTGCCCCGGATCTATTCTGTGGTGCCCCGGATGTCCCCCAGGCAGAGTCAGCTGTGGTGCCTCAATGGCGGACATGCTGGGAGCTGTGGTGCATCAATCGGGGGTATGCTGGGTGCTGTGGTGCCTCTATGTAGGCATACATGGTGCTGTGGAGCCATGCTGGGTGTTGTAATGCCTTTATGGGGGCTTGCTGGGAGCTATGGTTCTTCTATGGAGGCATGCTGGGAGTTATGGTGCCTCAGTGGGAGGCCAGTGGGAGCATGGGAGGGGGTCCACTAGAGGGTCAGGGAATGCTATGGGGGACTGCCAGATAACGTAGTAGCAGGCCAGCCCATCCAGCAGAAAGCCAGACCAGCCAGCACAGAAGCCAGGGAACGCTTCATGGTTATGTTTAAGTGACACTGCGCTGCCTATTTATGTGATATGCTACATTATTTTATTAATTAATAGAGAGGGGGGCTTCATCCAACATTCTGTTCGGCAGGACAACTTAGACTGCTGTTAAAGGGACACTTAAGTAAAAAAAAAAAATGAGTTTTACTCACCTGGGGCTTCCAATAGCCCCCTGCAGCTGTCCGGTGCCCTCGCCGTCTCCCTCCGATCCTCCTGTCCCCGCCGGCAGCCACTTCCGGTTTTGGTGACAGGAGCTGACAGGCTGTTCCTGGACACAATAGCGCTATCTGTGCTGCTATAGCATATATCATATACCATATAGCAGCATAGAGGGTGCTAATGTGTCTGGGAACTCGAAGAATCACTCGCGTCCCCAGCCTGTCAGCTCCTGTCCCCGAAACAGGAGGTGGCTGCCGCCGGGGCCGGGAGGATCGGAGGGAGACGGCGAGGTCACCGGACAGCTGCAGGGGGCTATTGGAAGCCCTAGGTGAGTAAAACTCGTTTTTTTTGTTTGACTTAAGTGTCCCTTTAAGTTCATGTAAATGTTGCTCCGCCCATGACCACACCCACATTCTGGTGAGTGGCCACACCCATTTTCCAGCTGGAGTGCCCAAAAGTCCCCCGAATCTCTTAGGATCCTAGCAATGCCCCTGCCAACAGAACTTTACGTATGCTATGCCACCAGCAGGTGAGACATGGAATTGCAGGTTTCCTAACACCTGCTCTAGGAAAGTACTGTGGCACTAAAATATTAATGATATCAGAATGTTTAATGTATCCTCGAGATAAAGTTTTGAAGTGAACCAAGTGGAGATGAGGGATGTAGGTTGGGCATTATGTCTTAATTTCTGTACAGTATTTTAATACAAAATGTTGTCCTTTCCTCTCAGGTATCTGGAAAATTACCTATACAACTTCCTCGTCTCCGCCAACCTTCACTTTATGCCGGGTCTCCCCTGCGTGTTTTACATCCTCACTGACCGTCCGTCGGCTGTGCCTGCCTTTGAGCCACGCCCAGGGCTGTCCGTTGTCACCCTGCAGGTTCCCAGGCGAAACCGCTGGCAAGAAATTTCAATGCTGCGCATGCAGGACCTGCTGGAGCTGGTCTTGCCATTGGCCAAAGAAAAAGTGCATTACCTGATCTGTATGGATGTGGATCAGGTAAGATGGCTTCAATGGATTACCTGATGTGGTTATTCACAGATTGTGCTAAGTTAATCAACCCTAAATGCAAGAGGTCTTAAAGAATAGCTGTACTTATATAAGTACTAGTTGGCCTAAGCCCGTTTAAAAACAGGCTCTAGGTCTCTTCACGCCGCCAGTCAGTGCGCCTGCACCCGTCTGTCCGGCTCCCGGGCACGTCCTCCTGTCCCAACGGTTGTCTGTACTGCGCACATGCGCAGTACGAAAACTTACGGACACGCAGACGGGGACAGGAAGGATGACACAGGGACAGTTAGGTTTTATTGTATAGGATAGTTGTCTGATTGCTCCTCAAGAAAGCCAGGAAGTAGACTGGGGGTAGGGCTTCTCCCAGTCAGGATGTGGCTTCTAGTATCACAACCATAGGCTCTCATAGCCTAGCCAATGCCACAGTCACCAGAAGCCCCATCCCCTCTGTAAGGATATATGCGATGATGATGATATGTACGGTAATATGCAGAACATAGAAGCCATAATTTTCATTTTGTGTCATGTGTAGGGCTGAAGGAAGCTGCTACTTTGAGCTTCTGTATTCAGTGCCTCTGGAAGTTGGACGCTGCTAATTGGATCTCCTGTAGGCCAGAATAGTACATTTGCATCTAAAGGTGAACGCTTGTGAACAGTAGAGCAGGACCTGCTAATGTGATTGCCTGTATGCCAATGACACTACATTTGCATTCAGTTCCTTTGGATACAGGTAATTAGGTAGTGACCCTCTATTCTGTCCTGGATCTTGCATTGCTTTGAACTTTTTGTATATGTAAACAAGCAAACATACAATCCAGATTAAATGAGTCTGGACAGTTGGAAGCTAACACTGTCTAGCGGCAGCTAGTGGTGGCAGTGAGAAGTGCTTTGAGGGGCGACAGCCTTGTTGTAGCTTAAATAAGGCTGCTCCCCTCTCGATCTGGTCAAACCCGCAGTCGGGAACCATATCTGCAGGCTTGCCGCGGAGCCGGTTCCTGACATCCTGGTCTACCGCCAATATTCTTTGAGTCGACAAGAGATGACATCACTGTTATTTTGTAACTGACTGGTTGGACCTATTTGGTATTCCAACTTACTTTTGGAAACCAGGTATAGGCTAATCAAGGAGCTTTTTAACAAACAGTGGCTAGCGCTCTCGCTTAGCAGTGCTGGGTCCTCGGTTCGAATCCCAGCCAGGGCACCATCTGCAAGGAGTTTGTATGTTCTCCCCGTGTCTGTGTGGGATTCCTCCATGCACTCCGGTTTCCTCCCACAACCCAAAAACATACAGATAAGTTAATTGGCTTCCCCCTAAATTGGCCCTAGACACATGCACTACATGGTACATACATACACATATGGCTATGGAAGGGACTAGATTGTGAGTCCCTCTAAGGGACAGTTAGTGAGAAGACAATATACTCTGTACATCGCTGCTTAATATAGCAGCACTATATAAATACTAAAATAAACAAAGAGAACCTCTATCATTAAATGTTTTTCCAGGACTAAATAAATATTTATCCTTAGAGCTTACCTACTACTGGCTGCTGTGGTACAGGTCTGGCCATTATGATCATCAAATAACACTCTAAACATAGCCTAGATGAGGAATAGGAAAAAAAACCTATAAATGTAACTTTTATTTGATTATTAAAAAAACAATTAATAGCTGTCGATAATCCTACGAAAACAGCAGCTCCACAGCAGCAGCTGTTATTAAGCCAAAATGCTGTTTTTATTTCCCATACCTGAAATATATATTTAATGTACTTGTTGCACTAAGTGCTGGCACCTTATCACTAGGCACTTTATTTCCCCTGACGAAGCGACCCATTGATGGAGGGAAACATGTAGGGTTGGTGGTAGGGATATACGATATGTTATGCTGGGAATACATGGCTCGATTCGGAGCCATTTAGATGGATAATTTCTGACACATCCGATCTTCCACCCGATCGTTTTGCCGCTCGATTCTGCATTGAGGACAATGCAAAAAGATAAGAAAAAAAAGTAGAAGATAAGAGAATCGCCGGCAGAATCAAGCGGGGAATCGATCGAGCGGCAAAATGGAGCCGTGTATGCCCAGCGTAAGCCAACTAGTACTACCCCTTCACAGTATTTCCCTATAGAATTATAAGCAGCTAATACTACTTGTTTTTTAATATTGAATAAAAGTTATATTGTAAGGTTTTTTTCTATTCCTCCCTCCTCTAGGTTATATTTAGTATGTTATTAGCTTATCTCAGGATTTGTGTATTTGGATTTTGACCATCAGACAGTTGATACTACAGTACAGAAATGTCTTATTTCTCACTTTGATCAAAACACTTTTGTCCTAAACCAGCCTACTCTTACATCTTTCTCACCGTTTCTCTATCTCCAGGTGTTCACTTCCCGTTATGGTCCAGAGGTTCTCGGAGACCTGATGGCCCAATTGCACTCTGGGTACTACTTGGCGAAGAGAGAGGAGTTCCCCTATGAACAGGGCCCTCAGTCTGCTGCATACATACCTCCAGGAGAGGGACAATATTACTACCACGCTTCCGTGTTTGGTGGCACACCTTCTCATCTTATTAATCTCACTGCCAGCTGCCTGGCGGGTATCTTAAAGGACAAGGAGCAAGGAGTAGAGGCGGTATGGCACGATGAAAGTCATCTGAACAGATACTTCGCCTTGGAAAATCTTCCCCTGAAGATCTTGTCTCCCGAGTATTGCTGGGACAAACGGTTGTGGCTGAGGTACCATAGAATGGTGTGGGCCAAGAAAAATTATGAAAAACTCAGAGTCTGATGCAGACAAACAGAGATGGGCATTGTCTGCTCTGAAAGGAAGAGACGTCAGAAGCAGAAGAAACCGGAGTTGGTCCTCCTTCTCCTCGCTGGGTCATGAGTCTAACCTGATTTAGCTAAATAATATACATTAAATTATTAGATATAAAGGTAAATGCAGATGGAGGTAAGCAGGGCTGCCATCAGAAATATTTGGGCCCCATACTGGGCTGACCTACTGGGCCTCCCGTCACTCCCCTCTGTCCCCACATGGCAAATCACAATCCTTGAAGGCCTGAACACACCAACGTCCGTGTGTTCCAGCTATGAGAGCATGATGGAGGAAGCACATGGCCTGGAACAAAGCATATGCAGTGCCCTGCAACCCAGCTGGATTGTGTGGACTTCACAGAAGCACAACAGATTGGACTGGAAGGGTATTGAGGGAGCTGATAGACTACAGGGAGGCTGGAAGGAGAACCAGTATGGTAAAAATCCTGTTCTCCCATTCGTCAGTTAGGTTTACTTTAATCACTGACTAAGGTTGAGCTTCCTGACCTCTTTCACCACATTATTGGACAGCCCATGTGTGGCACTGTTTGCCAAGCCCAAGATTCACTGGGCCCCCATAGAGCAGTCCCCCCTGTTATGCCCTGAAGGCAGCCCTGGAGGTAAAACTTATAAGAATCGTCCTAAAGGCCCAGTGCAATCACCCAACCTTCACACCTCTCTGGCATTCATGGAAAAGAGGACGCTGGGACTTGACTACGTCTTCCATCTCCTGCATGCCACCTTCGGCAACGCCACAGAGATGGATGAGCGTCCTTTCTCAACCAGCACTGTACTGCAGAAGAAGTGGTCACATGGGCACTGCTTTTCCAATGACCATACCTATGGATTTTTATTTTTGGTAAATGGTATAATTACTGAACAGGGGCATTATTCTTTGTGCTTACTACTTGAAGTCCTGCTTTGAAGATCAAATTTCTTTGCAGATATAATCTTGAACCCCCCTCTACCACTCTCCCTCCCTCTTTCCATCCCACCCCTCTAACTTATTTATTCTCCTCCCAACAAAAACTTACAATAATACTCACCAGGACCACCAAAAGTTCCAGTGATTATATCACACTTGATTTCTTATCCAGGTTGATATTGGCTTCTGAAGGTCACCATATCAGCACTATGGCACGCCCACCCGCCTCTCTCACCCATTCCCTGTGACGCTAATTGGAGGGGAGCTGGATGGGTAGTCTGGATTGAACTGTCCATCCAACTCTCTGATCCAGGGGCATTGATATCAGATGACACCAGGATGATGATGAGTGCAGGATTGCAAACCCATGAAAGGCGCCTCTCAGCACACTGGCGCCTCTAGGCTCGTACCTAGTGTGCCTAATGATAATTCTGTATCTGCCTCTCACTTCAGGCTCCCTTTAACCACCCTGGCGTTCGATTAATTGCGGCCATGGGTGGCTTTTTTTTGTTTTAAATGTCTACATTGGTGTAGCTAGCACTACGCTAGCTACACTTTTCCCCCAAGTCCCCCGGCACTGTCCCCCTCCCCCCGCTCGCCGCCGGCGATATTAGTCTGGCCGCGATCCCGCGACGGCCGAGACTTCCGCCATAGCTTCAGGCATTGCTATGGCAATGATCTGGCATGATGTCTGACGTCATCAACGTCACGCGCACTTCCGATCGCCGCCATAGCGACCCCTGGAGGCTATGGAGAGGCTGCGCCGCCATGGGCTCTGGGGGGTATGTATAAAACAGCGCGATTGAGGGGATCAGAGCGTGGCAGCAGCGATCGGAGGGGTGATGTAGCTAGCCAAGTTAGCACCCCCTCCGAAAATTTGGTGTAAAAGACCCTCCAGGGGCTGAGAAATCCACTGCGGCGGTAATAGATGAGCTGGGCTCGTCATTACCGCCAAGGTTTAAACAGACCCGGAAGAAAGTATGATTCAGGTAGAAAAGGCATCTGGCTTTGCTGAGCTGATCATATGTTTATGTGCGCATACATTGCATACCAGACCGCTGGAAGGAAAGCAGAGCAGCTGAAATGGATGTCTTCTGGCTAAAAAAAAAAAAAAATGCCTAGCCAAAAGCAACTATATATGTATGTTTACACTACCTTCTGAGATCCAGTTAAAAACTGGAAGAAAAAAAATAGTTAAAGTAAAGGTCTAAGTAAAATAAAAAAAAATCCACTTACCTGGGGCTTCCTCCAACCCGTGGCAGCTGTCCTGTGCCCTCACCACAGCTCCATTTGACCTACCAGCAGGTCTTAACATTTGGTGAGTGTATCTCACTGGGGTGTGGTGAAGGCTTTCCTTTATAGTAAGAATCTAACCTCAGGATAAGGTCTCAACTAGCAGCTGAGGCACACTGAACTATACTCCAGCCTTTGATGCCAGAACTGGAACTTTGTATTACGCATAATAGCTTAAGGGCCCGTTTCCACTATCGCGAATCCGCATGCGGGCAACGCATGCGGATTCGCACAGTCAGTACAAGTGGATGGGACTGTTTCCACTTGTGCGTTTCCCCGCACGTTTTTCTGTGCAGAAAAAATCTGCAGGATAGGGGCCTCAGAATTCGCCTGCGTGTGGAATGCAGGCGAATCGCACGCAATGTATTTAATAGGGAAATCGCATGCGTTTTCCCCATGCGGTTTTTGCCGCGATTTCGCATGCGATTTCGCATAGGTACCCATGTTAATTCACACAGGCAGTGACATGGTTAAAATCGCATACAGCCTTACCTATGGGAAATCGCATGCAAAATCGCAGCAAAAAACGCATGCGGAATCGCACCCGCATGCGATTTGCCTGCGGTGATTCGCCGGCGATTTCTTAACACTATAGTGGAAACGGGCCCTTAAGCAGCTTAAATTCACTGTGGACTTTTTGTGATTATATGAGTTTTTTTATGTGACTGCGGATTATGCTAGCTATCATATAAGTAATTCTTTAGGTATTGTACCCCAACGGAAGTGAAGGAGTAAAACTTGAGGTGTATTGTATTGTTTGGGAAACTGTTGCCTAGAGAAGTCTGAGAGGGTGTGGGTTACACTGTGAGTGCCAACCTCTGGTACTACTGTATATAACCAAAATAACAGAGGGGCGAACAAGTGTTAAAGAAGAACTGTAATGAGAGTTATATGGAGACTGCCATATTTATTTCCTTTTAAGCAATACCAGTTGCCTGGCAGCCCTGCTGATCTATTTGACTGAAGTAGTGGCTGCATCACACCAGAAACAAGCATGTAGCTAATCTTGTCATATCTGTCAAAACTGTCAGAAATACCTGATCTGCTGCATGCTTGTTCAGGGTCTATGACTGAAAGTATTAGAGGCAGAGGATCAGCAGGACAGCCTGGCAACTGGTATTGCTTAAATGGAAATAAATATGGCAGCCTCCACACACCTCTCTCTACAGTTCTCCTTTAAGTGTACGCTGTCAGCTCGGAGTGTGTTTTTGTCTAGTTCTCCGCTGCAGAACCTGACTTCGCCAGGTCCATGATGATGTCGGCCGGACCACGGGACCCGCGCCGTGGAGCGCAGAAGATGCCGACCCAGAACCCGACCTGGCGAAGTCGGGTTCTGCGGCAGAGAAGACCAGAAGCCTCCGGAGCTGCGGCGAGGGCACAGGATGGCTGCCACGGGCTGGAGGAAGCCCCAGGTAAGTGGATCTTTTTTTAAATTTTACTTGGATGTTTCCTTTAAAGCACCACGATCGAGAAAAAATTAAAAAATATAAAAATACACTAAAACACATGAATAAAAAGTACATTTCTCGCAGAGTAAAATGAGCTATAAATTACCCTTCTCCTATGTTGCCGTCACGTAAAGTAGGTAGTAGAAATCTGACAGAACTGACAGGTATTGGATTAGCCCATTTCCTCATGGGTAACTCTCAAGGTTTTCTTTATTTTCAAAAGCACTTAGTGAATGGCAGTTGCACTGTCCAACTACCAGGACAGTGTGGTGGTGGGGGGCTGCATCTTTGTATAGATCCTTTCCAGGGAGTGCTTTTGTCAATAATAAATGAATCCCCCATGAAGAGATGGACTAGGCAAAAACATGTCAGTCTCTTCTGATTTCTATTAAATCCTCTACGGGACGGCATGACCGCAACATGGGAGAAAAGTAATTTGCAGCTCATTTTTACTCTGGAAGAAACACAACTTCTTAAAGCAGCACTCCAGCGAAAAAAGTAAGCAGTTAAAATCTGACAGAACCGACAGGTTTTGGACTAGTCCATCTCCTCATGAGGGATTCAAGTTTTTTTCTTTGTTTTTAAAAGCACTTCCTAAACGGCAGTTTAACTGCCATAATAGTACGATACCAGCCACCCTCCCTACTCGCTTGCACACTATTTTGTCAATTAGATTTAGCAACTGCCATTTAGGAAATGCTTTTGAAAACAAAGAAAACCGTGAGAATCCCCCCATGAGAAGATGGGCTAGTCCAAAACATGTCAGCTCTGTCAGATTTTAACTGCATACTTTTTTTTCGCTGGAGTGGTCCTTCAATTTAATGCGTTTACATGTATTTTGAATTTTTAAATTTTACGTGCCACTGGTCCTTTTAACCACTTGAGGACCACAGTCTTTTCGCCCCTTAAAGGACTTACGAGGCCAAATTAGGGAAAAAGTTAATTACCTGCATAATCTTTTACGGCACGGAGGACGCCGTCCGCGCCCTCTGTGCCGATCCGCTGGGTCCCCCCGCTCATTAGCTGGCTCCCAACCCCACGGCTTGGGTCGGGCTCCGCTGCCTCTCCTAAAATGGCCGCTTGCTCTGGCCGCGGCTGCGCAGTCCGCA
Source organism: Hyperolius riggenbachi (assembly GCF_040937935.1). Classification (NCBI taxonomy): domain Eukaryota; kingdom Metazoa; phylum Chordata; class Amphibia; order Anura; family Hyperoliidae; genus Hyperolius; species Hyperolius riggenbachi. Next base: position 43,497,432 of record NC_090653.1, on the reverse strand, counting down.
TAGCCGCGAGTGCGGCTGCGCAGTCTGCATATCCGCGAGTGCGGCTGCACAGCTCTAGGGCCAACCTCCCTGATGCACGCTACAAAGCGTGGATCAGGGAGGTTGGCCCTAGAGCTGTGCAGCCGCACTCGCGGCTATGCGGACTGCGCAGCTGCGGCCAGAGGAAGCGGCCATTTTAGGAGAGGCAGCGGAGCCCGACCCAGCCGTGGGGGGGACCCGGCGGATCGGCGTGGACGGCATCCTCCGGGCCGTAAAAGATTATGCAGGTAATTCACTTTTTTCCCTAATTTGGCCTCGTAAGTCCTTTAAGGACCAGAGCCTTTTTCTCCATTCAGACCACTGCAGCTTTCACGGTTTATTGCTCGGTCATACAACCTACCACCTAAATGAATCTTACCTCCTTTTCTTGTCACTAATACAGCTTTCTTTTGGTGCTATTTGATTGCTGCTGCGAGTTTTAGTTTTTAATATATTCATCAAAAAAGACATGAATTTTGTCAAAAAAATGATTTTTTTTTTACTTTCTGTGCTGACATTTTTCAAATAAAGTAAAATTTCTGTATACATTTTTGTCCACATTTATTGTGCTACATGTCTTTGATTAAAAAATCCATTCAGTGTATATTTATTGGTTTGGGTAAAAGTTATAGCATTTACAAACTATGGTGCCAAAAGTGAATTTTCCCATTTTGAAGCATCTCTGACTTTTCTGACCACCTGTCAGGGTTCATGAGGTGCTAAAATTCCAGGATAGTATAAATACCCCCCAAATGACCCCATTTTGGAAAGAAGACATCCCAAAGTATTCACTGAGAGGCATGGTAAGTTGATAGAAGATTTTATTTTTTGTCACAAGTTAGTGGAAAATGACACTTTGTGACACAAAAAGAAGCTTGCATTTCTTCTAACTTGCGACAAAAAAAAATGAAATCTGCCACGGACTCACTATGCTCCTCTCTGAATACCTTGAAGTGTCTACTTTCCAAAATGGGGTCATTTGTGGAGTGTGTCCTGGCATTTTGGGGGGTGCCTAATTGTAAGCACCCCTGTAAAGCCTAAAGGTGCTCATTGGACTTTGGGCCCCTTAGCGCAGTTAGGCTGCAAAAAAAAGTGCCACACGCGGTATTGCCGTACTCAGGAGAAGTAGTATAATGTGTTTTGGGGTGTATTTTTACACATACCCATGCTGGGTGGGAGAAATATCTCTGTAAATGACAATTTTTTTTTTTTTTTTTTTACACACAATTGTCCATTTACAGAAATATTTCTCTCACTCAGCATGGGTATGTGTAAAAATACACCCCAAAACACATTATACTACTTCTCCTGAGTACGGCGATACCACATGTGTGGCACTTTTTTGCACCCTAACTGCGCTAAGGGGCCCAAAGTCCAATGAGTACCTTTAGGATTTCACAGGTCATTTTGCGACATTTGGTTTCAAGACTACTCCTCACAGTTTAGGGCCCCTAAAATGCCAGGGCAGTGTAGGAACCTGACTAATGACCCCATTTTAGAAAGAAGACACCACAAGGTATTCCGTTAGGAGTATGGTGAGTTCATAGAAGATTTAATTTTTTGTCACAAGTTAGCGGAAAATGACACTTTGTGAAAAAAACTATTAAAATCAAAGTGTCATTTTCCGCTAACTTGTGACAAAAAATAAAATCTTCTATGAACTCGTCATACACCTAACAGAATACCTTGGGGTGTCTTCTTTCTAAAATGGGGTCACTTGTGGGGTTACTATACTGCCCTGGCATTTTAGGGGCCCAAAACCGTGAGGAGTAGTCTTGAAACCAAATGTCGCAAAATGACTTGTGAAATCCTAAAGGTACTCATTGGACTTTGGGCCCCTTAGCGCAGTTAGGCTGCAAAAAAGTGCCACACGTGGTATCGCCGTACTCAGGAGAAGTAGTATAATGTGTTTTGGGGTGTATTTTTACACATACCCATGCTGGGTGGGAGAAAAATCTCTGTAAATGACACATTTTTTGATTTTTTTTTTTACATACAATTGTCCATTTACAGAGATTTCTCCCACCTAGCATGGGTATGTGTAAAAATACACCCCAAAACACATTACACTACATCTCCTGAGTACGGCGATACCACATGTGTGACACTTTTTTGCAGCCTAGGTGCGCTAAAGGGCCCAACGTCCTATTCACAGGTCATTTTGAGACATTTGTTTTCTAGACTACTCCTCGCGGTTTAGGTCCCCTAAAATGCCAGGGCAGTATAGGAACCCCACAAGTGACCCCATTTTAGAAAGAAGACACCACAAGGTATTCCGTTAGGAGTATGGTGAGTTCATAGAAGATTTTATTTTGTGTCACAAGTTAGTGAAAAATGACACTTTGTGAAAAAAACAATAAAAATCAATTTCCGCTAACTTTTGACAAAAAATAAAATCTTCTATGAACTCGTCATACACCTAACAGAATACCCTGGGGTGTCTTTTTTTCTAAAATGGGGTCACTTGTGGGGTTCCTTGTCACAGGAGCCCTAGTGGCTGACCGCACTTAGCCTTCTAAACGGTGCCAGCGCACAGATCGTGCGAACTCTGGTCGCAGTCAATGCGCAGGAACCGTTAAGAATTAGCCGCAGACAACTCAGAAGGGAGCCTGTGAGACACGGGTGATTACAACTTCACCCACTGGTTCAGAGTAAACTGCCACCACCGCGGTTATCATGGGACCGTGGAGCCCACTAACTGACTGACTAATCCTGCGAATAAAACGGTTAAACACACGATATTCTGTCTAGCCAACAACAAACAAACTGTAGCGTATCTTCAGAGACCCGGGATCAGTTCTGTGTGTGCTGATAAGCAGGGTAGCGGACAGTGAATGACTTGGAGAAAGTCATTTATTCACGCAATATAAATAATTAATATATACAGACAATTATTAAAATCACAATTATTAAGACAGTAATAGCCAGTATAAAAATAAAAGAATGGAGAAAAATACTTAGTTCCTGGAAAGATGTCCTTTTTGTGGGAAAAATCAGAGTTCTGGGTTTCAATCAGAGTTCAGACCAGGTGGATGCCAGCATATCCTCAAGCTGGCACCTGATGAGTTCAAGATGTTTCAGTGTGGAGGACACTGAGTTTGGGTCCTCTGCCATTCTTATGCCCCTGATTCAGTAGGAGGGAGTGAGGGCGGGGAGCCACACACCCCCTTAGAAGATGATATGAGCCCTCCCCTTGTCCTGGGGACTAGAAATCATATCTACCCATATATGGGCTCTATCTCACAGAACCGTACAGGTCAGGGCAGATTTATTAACATTTTCAGGTCTGTCTCGATTTACCCAGCGCCCTGATACCAGACATGAGGGGTGGGACCCCTGTGGTATCATCAGGCACTTTCAAACTGCCTAACTGGCAGTCCTTACCTCAGAATGTTCTGAAACTTCCTCAGAACCAGCACCGGGGCTCATGCTACACTTCCCCCACGTTTGGCGAAGCTGCCATCTCAGGAACCCCAGAAATATGACAGATCTGGGAAGTTATGGATATGCTATGAGACTCAGGTTATTCCCAGGCAAAGGCTCTTTGAAGTTTGGAGCAGCCAGCTAGGTGTCACCTCCCCTGCTGGGAGGGAGCCAGTGGGTCTGGCTTCCCCCCAACTAGATTGCTTCTGCCATGGTGCTTGTCACCTTATACCTGATGGATGGGCCATCAGCACAGCTTGAAGCCAGGGACTCTCTGGGCCCAGGCTCATTAGCATATCAAAAGAGCCATCCAGCCTTTAGGATGGTGCTCTCTCTCTGCTAAGAAAAGGACTTCAGCTGCCCCTACACACTCAACCCAGATTGTATCGATTTGAAGCGCAATCGATGCAGGGAATCGAGTGCGATCGCTTTTTCTTCATGGGCGGTTCCAGGACACGTCTGCGGCCCCGCAACCGTCCATGACAGCCCTCCCCCTTGTCTGCAGCTTAGCCACGCATCCGCAAGATGTGTGGCGGTGCCGCTAACCTGGCTGACGGGCCTCGAGTTGCCGGTACGGCGGGAAAACCTATTGGAGCCTGTGGCTCGGTTCCCCTGGACCGGTCGCGGTCTGCTACCCTCAGGGTTGACCCGACATGGACCGTTCTGGACAGGGCGTTTGCGCCACTGCAGTCGGACGTGGTGTCTGCCGGGACTGCTGACAACGGGCAGTGGGTTGGTTAGGTCAACAGCCAGCCCACGCAGGATTCCCCTGCTAAGTGGCTGTGGACCTAAGGGAACCCCGCGGGGATCCCTGGACCTTCCCAGCTCCTGACAGACGGCACATGCCCTGCAGTAGTTTGCTACATCCCTGTTCATCCGGGGCCAATAAAACTGGTTCCGAATACCGGCAAGTGTCTTGCGGACACCCGAGTGCCCTGTCAGAGGATTACCATGTGCGGATTTCAGCACATGTCCCCTGAACGCACTCGGGACCACAAGCCATTTGGTATTCGCGTGGGATCTACCTGTAGGGGGCTGTACAGACTCACTGTACAGTCTCCCACCTTCCCAGTACACCTTGAAAGCGGCCCCGTCTGCGAGGGGCTCAGCGGCTTGCTGCCTGAGCACCTCCAGGCTTGGGTCACGTTGTAGTGCGGCTGAGAATACGGCGCTGTCAGTTTCAGCCAACTGGCTCATGTCACACAAGGCCAGCGGCTGAAAGGTCTCATCCCTGCGGTCAGAGGAGGGGGAGGAGGCCGGAACCCCCTCCACCTGTTCTGAGCTCGGGTTCTGAGCAGTGCAGCTGCGCGGTACTGCTAGTACAGGTACACTGTCAGAATGGCACAGACGGACATTACTCAAATCATCATTGCATGCAGTAATGACATTGACAGGTATAGACATTTTTTCATTACAGACAGGTTGTACAGTAAACTCAGGTACAGTTACAGCATCATCACAACAGACAGTCTGTACATCAAACTCAGGTGCCTTTGAAGCAGGCACTATTGAACCTGGTACCCTTGAACTGGGCACATTCAACCCGCCTCCCCCTGGTGCTCCCCCAAGTGTATAAAGTACCTGGTGGTGGGTTGAGAGTCCGTCTCCTTCCGTGAGCGACAAGGCGGTCGTGGCAGGTTCATAGTAGGACACAAGCTTGCCCAAATCAGTCCCCAGCAACACAGGGACTGGGAGATCCTTCATAACCCCAACAACCCTTTCTTGGATTCCTCCCACTCCCCAATCCAGCTTCACTGTCACGTGGGCTATGTGAAAAAGGGTGCCCTCTACTCCAGTAAGGGCAAGGGATCGGCTGGAGCTGATGCTCTCCTTTGGCACAAGGTGTGAGTGAACCAACGTGATGTCAGCTCCGGTGTCTCGGAATCCGGTGACAACTTTGCCGTTCACTCTAACAAGTTGCTGCTGGTCGGTTCGGTCGCGGATTTCCTTTCCGCGGGCAAACAGGACAAAATCTGATGATCCAGGCTGTGGTTCGCTGGTGGGTGTCTGTCTCCGCTCCGGGCAGTCGAATTTCATGTATCCGGGCTGGCGGCAGTAGTGACAGGTGACCTCTCCAGGTGCTGCAGGCCTGGGTGCAGCAGCTGCGCTGGTTGGCCTCTGTGGCGGACGGCTCACAGGGGCAGGAGAGTCTGCCAGAGTATTGGGCTGACCTCCTCTCCAGCTGGATTGGACAGTTCTGCGGGTATCAGCCACCCGGGTAGTTGCAAAAGTCTCAGCAAGGTCTGCAGCGACAGTGGCTGAAGCCGGCCTGCGTTCTAACACCAACTGTCGTACATCAGCAGGGCAAATGTTCAGAAATTGTTCGAGGACTATCAAGTCCTCCAGGACGCCATAAGACCCTTTGGTGAGGCCTAGAGTCCACTGGCGTAGTGTGTTGAGCAAGCTGCTGACCACATCTCGGTACGAATCAGAAGACTTTTTCTGCCAGGCCCTGAACTTTTTCCGATAGGCTTCTGGCGTCAGCTGGTACTTAGTAATGATAGCGTCTTTTATAGCAGCAAAATCATTATCCTTCTCCGCAGGCAATTCTGCGAAGGCATCAAGCGCTTTGTAGCGCAGCAAAGGTGTCAGATGTCTGGCCCACTGGTCTTGGGACAGACGATACTGACGGCATGCTTTCTCAAAAGACCGCAAAAACAAGTCAATGACGGTGTCTTTTTCAATATTAGCAAATTTAAATTTTGCACTTACGGGTGGTGCAGCTCCTTCAGCAGGGAGGCTGGGCGGTGAACTCCGGCTGGCCTGTTGAACCTTTGCCATGTTGAGCTCATGTTGTCGTTGGCGTTCCCGCTCAGCGGCATCCCTCTCCGCGTGGTGTTCAGCAGCAGCAGCAGCAGCTTGCCGCTCCCGTTCCTCCCGCATTTGGCGCTCTGTCCGCGCTTCTGCAGATTGGCACTCCTCACGCATGTACTGCAGGTACTTGTCCAGGTCAGTGTCCATCAGCTTTTGTAATGCCTGCTGCATTAGCGGATCAGTACAAACGGACAGTCCAGTACTGGCCGGTTCCAGGCGAGTACTTTCAGAAACTCTGGGATTGGGGTCCATACTGACAGTCTCTGGCGTAACTGTTGCAACAGGGCCCGCAGGATGCTCAACCTCCGTATGCGCAGAATCTTCAGTCTCTGGTTCCCCTTGACTTGGGTCAGATGGGCTGGTATCCACTTCAGCGGACACCCCCGGCTGCCGCAGTTGCTGGGTATCCCATTGAAACAATTCCGTTACCAGGTCCCGTTGTGTCTTGCGGCCGACATCAATGCCTCTCTCTTGGCAAAGATTTTGCAGGTCCGCCAGGCACATTTTCTTGTAGTTCCCGGACATTTCCATGCCAAATAAAATAAAACTTTTGGGGAGGGGTACTGGCTACACAGTCTCTCTGTATATATAAAAAATATATTGCCTTCCAGCTACACCAACGAATTAGTTCGTTTCTCGATAGCGCTAGCGCTATTGTAGATACTTTCAGCACAACACAGGTCCCAACCGCTGCCTAACACTGTCACAGGAGCCCTAGTGGCTGACCGCACTTAGCCTTCTAAACGGTGCCAGCGCACAGATCGTGCGAACTCTGGTCGCAGTCAATGCGCAGGAACCGTTAAGAATTAGCCGCAGACAACTCAGAAGGGAGCCTGTGAGACACGGGTGATTACAACTTCACCCACTGGTTCAGAGTAAACTGCTACCACCGCGGTTATCATGGGACCGTGGAGCCCACTAACTGACTGACTAATCCTGCGAATAAAACGGTTAAACACACGATATTCTGTCTAGCCAACAACAAACAAACAGTAGCGTATCTTCAGAGACCCGGGATCAGTTCTGTGTGTGCTGATAAGCAGGGTAGCGGACAGTGAATGACTTGGAGAAAGTCGTTTATTCACGCAATATAAATAATTAATATATACAGACAATTATTAAAATCACAATTATTAAGACAGTAATAGCCAGTATAAAAATAAAAGAATGGAAAAAAATACTTAGTTCCTGGAAAGATGTCCTTTTTGTGGGAAAAATCAGAGTTCTGGGTTTCAATCAGAGTTCAGAGTTCAGACCAGGTGGATGCCAGCATATCCTCAAGCTGGCACCTGATGAGTTCAAGATGTTTCAGTGTGGAGGACACTGAGTTTGGGTCCTCTGCCATTCTTATGCCCCTGATTCAGTAGGAGGGAGTGAGGGCGGGGAGCCACACACCCCCTTAGAAGAGGAGATGAGCCCTCCCCTTGTCCTGGGGACTAGAAATCATATCTACCCATATATGGGCTCTATCTCACAGAACCGTACAGGTCAGGGCAGATTTATTAACATTTTCAGGTCTGTCTCGATTTACCCAGCGCCCTGATACCAGACATGAGGGGTGGGACCCCTGTGGTATCATCAGGCACTTTCAAACTGCCTAACTGGCAGTCCTTACCTCAGAATGTTCTGAAACTTCCTCAGAACCAGCACCGGGGCTCATGCTACACTTCCCCCACGTTTGGCGAAGCTGCCATCTCAGGAACCCCAGAAATATGACAGATCTGGGAAGTTATGGATATGCTATGAGACTCAGGTTATTCCCAGGCAAAGGCTCTTTGAAGTTTGGAGCAGCCAGCTAGGTGTCACCTCCCCTGCTGGGAGGGAGCCAGTGGGTCTGGCTTCCCCCCAACTAGATTGCTTCTGCCATGGTGCTTGTCACCTTATACCTGATGGATGGGCCATCAGCACAGCTTGAAGCCAGGGACTCTCTGGGCCCAGGCTCATTAGCATATCAAAAGAGCCACCCAGCCTTTAGGATGGTGCTCTCTCTCTGCTAAGAAAAGGACTTCAGCTGCCCCTACACACTCAACCCAGATTGTATCGATTTGAAGCGCAATCGATGCAGGGAATCGAGTGCGATCGCTTTTTCTTCATGGGCGGTTCCAGGACGCATCTGCGGCTCCGCAACCGTCCGTGACATTCCTATACTGCCCTGGCATTTTACGGGCCCAAAACCGTAAGTAGTCTGGAAACCAAATGTCTCAAAATGACTGTTCAGAGGTAGAAGCATCTGCAAATTTTGATGACAGGTGGTCTATGAGGGGGCGAATTTTGTAGAACCAGTCATAAGCAGGGCGGCCTCTTAGATGACAGGTTGTATTGGGCCTGATCTGATGGATAGGAGTGCTAGGGGGGGGGGGGGTGACAGGAGGTGATTGATGGGTGTCTCAGGGGGTGGTTAGAGGGGAAGATAGTTGTAATCAATGCACTGGGGAGGTGATCGGAAGGGGGTCTGAGGGTTTGGCCGAGTGATCAGGAGCCCACACGGGGCAAATTAGGGCCTGATCTGATGGGTAGGTGTGCTAGGGGGTGACAGGAGGTGATTGTTGGGTGTCTCAAGGTGTGATTAGAGGGGGGAATAGGTGCAAGCAATGCACTGGTGAGGTGATCAGGGCTGGGGTCTGAGGGCGTTCTGAGTGTTTGGGCGAGTGATTAGTTGCCCTAGGGGCAGATAGGGGTCTAATCTGATGGCTAGCAGTGACAGGGGGTGATTGATGGGTAATTAGTGGGTGTTTAGAGAAGAGAACAGATGTAAACAATGCACTTGGGAGGTGATCTGATGGTGACGGCGGGTCTGCGGGAGATCTGATGGTGTGGGTGGGTGATCAGATTGCCCGCAAGGGGCAGGTTAGGGGCTGATTGATGGGTGGCAGTGACAGGGGGTGATTTATGGGTGATCAGTGGGTTATTACAGGGGGGATAGATGCATACAGTACACAGGGGGGGGGGTCTGGGGAGAATCTGAGGGGTGGGGGGTGATCAGGAGCCCCCAGGGGGCAGTTTAGGGCATTAAAAAAAATAGCGTTGACAGATAGTGACAGGTAGTGATTGATGGGTGATTAGGGGAGTGATTGGGTGCAAACAGTGGTCTGGGGGGTGGGCGGGAGGGGGTCTGAGGGGGTGCTGTGGGCGATCAGGGGGGGGGGGGGAGATAAGTGTGTTTGGGTGCTTACCGTGGTGGCTGCAGCCTGCCCTGGTGGTCCCTATACATTACAAAGTGTATTATACACTTTGTAGCGGCGATCGGGCAGCTAGTAACCCGCCGGCGCTTCCAAACGGCCAGCGGTTTAATGCGCAAGGGGGGCGGAGCCTGACACCGGCGCCTGATCGCGTGACGTGATCAACACATAACCATGCCCGCCACCGCCGATGGGCGTATTGTGGTCGTTTGGGCCCAGCCCTTGCCGCCGCCCATCGGCTGTGGGCGGTCGGCAAGTGGTTAAGAGGAACTCCAGGGAAAATAATGTAATAAAGTGCTTAATTGTTACAATAATTATGTATAAATGATTTAGTCAGTGTTTGCCCATTGTAAAATCTTTTAAATCCCTGATTTACATTCTGACATTTATCACATGGTGACATTTTTACTGCTGGCAGGTGATGTAGCTGCTGCTTGCTTTTTTGGCAGTTGGAAACAGCTGTAAACAGCTATTTCCCACAATGCACCATGGTTCACAGACAGAAATCTGCCAGGACCATGGTCCTCGGAGTTTCTTGTGGCAGGGGTTTCACCGCAATATCAGCCATACAGAGCCCCCTGATGATCTGTTTGTGAAAAGGAATACATTTCTCATGTAAAAGGGGGTATTGGCTACTGATTGGGATGAAGTTCAATTCTTGGTCACGGTTCCTCTTTAAGTAGATGACGCACTTAAATGTTTGGTGGGAAACACTTGGCCAGACCCACCCTGTGTCCTAACATCATTTTACAGAAGAGTTCCTGGAACATGCTTGTTCTTAGTTGGCTGATGGTTAAGGGCTCTGCCTCTGACACAGGAGACCAGGGTTCAAATCTCGGCTCTGCCTGTTCAGTAAGCCAGCACTAATTCAGTAGGAGACCTTTGGCAAGTCTCCCTTACACTGCTACTGCCAATAGAGCGCGCCCTAGTGGCTGCTGCTCTGCTCTGGCGCTTTGAGTCCGCAAGGAGAAAAGCGCAATATAAATGTTATTTGTCTTGTCTTGTCTTCTTAGCGTGCGTAAGAGAAAGAACGTGTGATCTCCATCAGGCTGGCTTATTATGACCTCATCTCACTGGGGATTCAGGTATTTCCTGAGACTCTGAGGAATTCTCTGGAGAAGTACTGGCAGCTTCCCATTAAACAAGGAATCCTCCCTTCCCAGCCATCTCTACTTTCTGTACTGCAATGCTGGCATGTTTCCATAGATACAGAATCACAGCTGTCAAGATCTGCGTGACAAAGTATTATCACCATGTAAACATGTGCAGTTTTTCAGGCCGTTCCACACCGCAGGAAGGAAGTCAGTGGTGTAGCACTATTTGTGGCACAGCAGTGTTCTGAGGGTGGACTGCTGCCCAGATTTCACACTCGCGCTTTGCTGTGAAATTGGAAACCCAGTGAATTTTATTTTATGAAAAGCCCACTTCAGGGGGCTTTTTTTCTCGAATGGTTTTGTTTTAGGCATATAGAATACCGAAGCAGCTCGGTGAAACCCAAAACTACTAGGAAAGTATAGGGAACTAAGAGACCAAAAAGCCAAAGCTCATTGTAGTTTGCCTTCTTAACCACTTGAGGACCACAGTGGTAAACCCTCCTAAAGACCAGGCTGTTTTTTACTTAATTGGGCAGTGCAGCTTTAAGGCCAAGCTGCAGGGCCGCACAACACAGCACACGAGTGGATTCTTCCCCCCCCTCCTTTTCTCCCCACCAACAAAGCTCTCTGTTGGTGGGGTCTGATTCCCCCCCCCCCTTGTGTTTATTTTTTTAAATAAATATGATGTTTTTGTAATATTTTTTACTATTTCTCTTTTTTTTCTTAATTCCCTCCCTCCCCCCAGCCGGCCAATCACGGCGATCGACTGTCATAGGCTTCCGCCTATGAGAGCCGATCCCTCTCTTGTCCCCAGTACAGTGCTGCTGCTGATCGCAGCGCTGTACATGTAGCCGCTCGGAGCCTGAAGATGGGGCGGAGCTCCGCCCCCCGAGAAGGAGATGCGCTCGCACCCTGCACGCGATCTCCTTCAGTAGCCGGCTCCAGGACCGGACGTCAATTGGCGTGGAGCGGTAGTTAAAACAGAAGGTATTTGTGATAATTCAGCTTTAAAGAGAACCTGTAACCCAAAAAAAAAACTCTCTGGGGAATATTTACCTCGGGAGGGGGAAGTCTCTGGATCCTGATGGGGCTTCCCCCGTCCTCCGGTGTCCCGGAAATCTATCATTGTGAGTTTTGTGGCCCCCTGAACAATGGTGAGGTAAATATTTACCTACCACAATCTAGCGCAAGCACAGTAGCAGGAGGGCTGAGGCAGAGGCGAGAGAGGCTCTAGCCTCAGGGCGCAGTGTAGGAGGGGGCGCACAACTCACTCAGCTATCATTCCCCTATTGTGTTTGAAGCGGAGAGAACTAAGAAAAGGGGCTACATGGTAGTGGCTGCCAGCCAGATACCTAGAGATTAAGGTGTTGGGGGGAGGGGGGAGGAGCCTGGGGCTCCTCTAGTGTAATAGCAATCAGTGTGTGACGGCTGGGGTGGGAGGGATGGGGGCACTTTGGTGTCTTAGCCTTGGGTGCTGGAGGACCTTGTTCCGGCTCCTCCATTCGGTTTAAGGCGGAAATAGCCGAGCCCGATCGTATCCGCTCTACTGCGCAGGCGCAAAGGATCGATCAAGCTTAGCTATTTCTGCCTTAGCCTCAGGGCCGGTTTAAGCAACAATGGGGCCCCAGGGCAAAATAAACCTGGGGGGCCCCCCCAACATATACCCCGGAACAAAAATCGGCATTAGGGGACCTTTTTGCAGCTGGTATAGTCAGGGTGTGAAGTCCCAATCGGTCAGAGCTCCACATTCTGGCTATCCCAGCCTGCATGGGGGACAAGGGGTTAAAAAGTTTCAGGAGGGGGGACCCCACATAATTAAAAAAAAAAAAAAAATTCCCACACTCTAAACATAAAAAAAAATTTGGGAAAATAGGAAAAAATGCCAGGGATCTTCATACAGCCATATTGCGGCTGTATAGCAATCCCTGGCCAAAGCATTGCGGCTGCGTATGGACCCCCTGGAAACCCCGTCAGGAAATGTATTGCTCTTTCTTTTTATACATGTAAAATTACACTACCGTTAGGTTTGCTACTAAAAGTGACATTTACCGCATTTAAAACTATACTTTTTTCCTTCTTAACTTTAAAATCGATTTTCTCAAAAACTATAAGGTCTTTTTGAAAAATATTTTTTTCATCTTATTCCTAATGATCTCCTTAACATATCCTGCAAATTTAGGGTTTCTAGCATTTAAGGTGGATTTGTTATTAACCATTAAAGTCGGCAGGTTTTTAAATGTGTTTTTTTTTCCTTTGAAACTTTAAAATCGATTTTCTCAGGAACTATAAGGCCGATTTGAAAAAAATTTTTTTCCTCTTGTAGCCACTGGGGGCCCCTACAAGCTCTGGGGCCTTGGGGCAGCTGCCTCTTCTGCCTTAATGGTAGCGCCGGCCCTGCTTAGCCTGAAGGTAGAAGCCTTAGGTAAATATTTACATGCAGAGGCAGAGCTGGTCGAGGAGGTTTCGGGGGAGCCAGCGCTGGACTGCCTGCAGCTACAGAGGATGGGGAAGCCTCATTGGCACCCTGAGGCTTCCCCCCTCCTGATGTAAGTATCCCCTAGGGGGCGTTTTTTTGTATTAGAGTCTCTTTAAGTGAGCGACTTTGGTTACCTACAATGCATCACTACTGAAAATGCAAATCCTCTCTTTATGCCCCTGCCTGAAGCCAGGCTGACATCCAGAACCGCTGGTATAGAACAAGCCCATAGCTTAGAAAATTTACAGAGCCACGTTGCCCCAACATGCAGACAGCCTGTTTCAGACTTTCTGGTCCTCATCAGTGCACAGCAGGGATTGCTATGGCTCTATGGGATGGGAGCTTTGCGTTCTCTGTAATGCAACCTACTTATTAAATTGATCAAAATAAGGAATCTTTATAAAAAATGTACTATTAAGGGTCATCTTTAGGGTGTGTTCACACAGCCAATTTTGATTGCTTAATTTTACTATTTCCATGTAGTTTGAGAGTTCCTCTATACGTAGTATTAAAAATCTGTTGGTCCTACTACACGAAATTGGTAAAATTGGACAATAATTGGCTAATCAAAATTGGATGTGTGTGTCCACTCTCAGGCCTAGTGCACACCAGAGCGGTTCTGCTGCGGTTTGCGATCCGCTTGCGGGTGCGGATCCGCTTGGGTAATGTATTTCAATGGGCTGGTGCACACCAGAGCGGGAGGCGTTTTTCAGAAACGAATACTCCCGGGCTGCTGCAGATTTTGGATTGCGGAGGCGTTTCTGCCTCAATGTTAAGTATAGGAAAAACGCCAACCGCTCTGAAAAACGGCACTTCAGAGCGGTTTGCCAGGCGGTTTTTGTTACAGTAGCTGTTCAGTAACAGCTTTACTGTAACAATACATGAAATCTACTACACCAAAAGCGCTTCACAAAACCGCAAAATGCTAGCTGAAACGCTGCAGAAAAATAAGAAAAAGCGTTTCAAAATCTGCTAGCATTTTGCGGATCTGCTAGCGGTTTTTGGTGTGCACCAGGCCTCAGACTATGGTAGAACATTTATATTATGACTATGGTAGGATTAGATTGTGAGCTCCTCTGAGGGCAGTCAGTGACATGACTATGTACTCTGTACAGTGCTGCAAAAGATGTCAGTGCTATAGAAATACATATAAAAATGGACCTGAACTCTTGCACAGGACAGATGGAAAACCTATAGAAATGCACCCTCTATGTATTTAGAGAGTGTAGCCTGTTTAACCCTATGTCTGCTTCCATGAAAGCAGGAAGTAGACAAACTGCAGATTTATTGCAGGATTTGTATCTGTTGTGACAAAGAAATGTTTTTCTGTAAAGGTTTTCATGCTGTTGCTTATCTTGTAGAGCAGAGAGAGGGAGTTCTGAGTTCAGGTCCGCTGTAATTAGGATTGCCGTTCTTTAGAAGACCTTATACTGCATACTATGGAGTTGTAGTCCACAACTGAACATCCTGTTACACGTTATATTATTATTTATAAAGCAATGAATTCTGCCATGACAATATTATCAACATTTTAATATCCCCTAATTTATAAAAGAGGTAAAACACTGAAATATCTCCACTCTTTCTCCTTCCCATAATCTATACATTTGGAGAAAAAGTAACTGTTAGCCCCCAAATTGAAATTTAAAACACTATTGCAATGTTTTATTTATTATATAAGTGAGCCAAAAAGCCAATGTACAAGTTAAAAATCAATCTAATTTTGTTACTATCTAACCTTTTCCCCCAGCTCCGGACGCAAGCCGCATATCAGATACTGTAGCATGCAGAGCATGCCTATGTCTGGCCGACCCCCCTCTCCCCCCCAGGACCAGGTGCCAATCTATTCGCACCACACACAGCTGACCGCTCTGACAGGGAGAGAGAGCGGCAGCACTTCCAGAGCAGCACCGCAGAGCAGCCGCCGCCATGCATCTCTCTCACATGTGATTCTCTCACATGTGACTCGGCGGCGGCTGCTCTGCGGTGCTGCTCTGGAAGTGCTGCCGCTCTCTCTCCGTGTCAGAGCGGTCAGCTGCGGTGGGGAGAATATATTGGCACCTGGTCCTGGGGGGGAGAGGGGGGTCGGCCAGACATAGGCATGCTCTGCATGCTACAGTATCTGATATGCGGCTTGCGTCCGGAGCTGGGGGAAAAGGTTAGATAGTAACAAAATTAGATTGATTTTTAACTTGTACATTGGCTTTTTGGCTCACTTATATAATAAATAAAACATTGCAATAGTGTTTTAAATTTCAATTTGGGGGCTAACAGTTACTCTTTAATAAAGGTGTAAAGGATTTTACTCCATAAAAGGGAATAACATTTGTTTTATTAGCTTGAAATTTTGTGAAAGATTCTGAAAAATAGAAAAATGTTACATCTGCATATACTGTGTATATATATATATGTGTGTGTGTATAAATAAAGTTGTTATTGCCACATTCAGGTGGAGAGGAAAAAGTTTTCTCTTTTTTTTGTGAAAGAGTTTGCAGCGGTTTTTAAATATAGCAGAAAAATGTAACAGTGGAGAGAGAAAGGGGGACTGTAGAGATTTTGTGAGAGAAAAAAGTGGTGAATAACCGCATTAAAATAGCGGAAGATAGTCACATTTTAAACTTTGTGCATGTTTCACTCCTTTTTTTCACCATTTCAGAAAAGGGTTTTAATTTTTCTCCACTCTAAAGGTAAACGCCTGTCCACACTCATGCGTTGCAGATTTCAGCAACGCAATGCATACTGCGTTCTGCGAGGACTTCAGGAGGTGCGTAGATAGCACATTCTAATATTCCACTGAAGCGGAAAAAAAATGATATAATGAATTGGTTGTGTAGTACAGATAATTACTAGAATATTGGTAGCAAAGAAAATATTCTCATATTTTTATTTTCTGTTATATCGTTTTTTTCTATAACATTATTATTCTCTAATATTTGCAGTTTACACCCTACTCAGCATTCTAAATGATTTTACAGAGCAGGCCAGTGAACTTTTAAACTGTCCTCTGCAGAAACAAAAACAATACAGTGCCAGACACTTGAGATAACAAGCTTCAGAAGACAGAGCTCTCTGCCACTTTGAAAGTCGTGGAGTTCAATGGCTCTTTTGCATAGATTACTGGAGTTTCTTAACTCTTCCTGTACTGGAAACAATATTAGACTTATTTCTCTGCTCCTAATGTTAGCTGTCCTACACATACAAATCATTGTATCATAATTTATTTATTTATTTATTTTTGCTTCAGTGTCTCTTTAAAATACATACAACAAAGAAGTATGCTTCTTCCAGAGCAAGAGCTGTAAATGACTTTTCTCCTATGTTGCTGTTGTTTACAGTAACTAGTCGAAAACTGACAGGTTTTTGACTCGTCCACCTGCTCATGGGAGATTCTCAGTATTTCATTTTTTCTTTACAAAAGCACTCCCACAAAGGGTCTATACAAAGATGCAGGTCACCCCCTCTACCTGTCTGCACACTATTTTGGCAGTTGGACTGAGTAAGTGCTTTTGAAAATAAGGAAAACTCTGAAAATCCTACATAAGATTTCAGCATGAAATCTCTCGGGAATTGGCCTTGTGACGCCGCCTTGCCGCCCCAGCACTGTCCCCCAATGTAAACTGTGCCCTGTGCAGTATGCTTGTGGGCGTCCGCCGCTGGCTCTGCGCTCTGTCCTCCGCGCACATACACGTGCCTCACGTGGGCCTCTGTGTGACTCACACACAGGCCCACTGCATGTATACCAGCAACCATGTGAGGGGCGTGTATGTGCATGGCGGACAGAGGAGCCAGCAGCACACACACAGGCCCGCTGCATGTATGCCAGCAACCATGTGAGGGGCGTGTATGTGCATGGCGGACAGAGGAGCCAGCAGCACACACAGGCCCGCTGCATGTATGCCAGCAACCATGTGAGGGGCGTGTATGTGCATGGCGGACAGAGGAGCCAGCAGCACACACAGGCCCACTGCATGTATGCCAGCAACCATGTGAGGTGCGTGTATGTGCATGGCGGACAGAGGAGCCAGCAGCACACACACAGGCCCGCTGCATGTATGCCAGCAACCATGTGAGGGGCGTGTATGTGCATGGCGGACAGAGGAGCCAGCAGCACACACACAAGCCAGCTGCATGTATGCCAGCAACCATGTGAGGGGCGTGTATGTGCATGGCGGACAGAGGAGCCAGCAGCACACACACAGGCCCACTGCATGTATGCCAGCAACCATGTGAGGGGCGTGTATGTGCATGGCGGACAGAGGAGCCAGCAGCACACACACAGGCCCGCTGCATGTATGCCAGCAACCATGTGAGGGGCGTGTATGTGCATGGCGGACAGAGGAGCCAGCAGCACACACACAAGCCAGCTGCATGTATGCCAGCAACCATGTGAGGGGCGTGTATGTGCATGGCGGACAGAGGAGCCAGCAGCACACACACAGGCCCACTGCATGTATGCCAGCAACCATGTGAGGGGCGTGTATGTGCATGGCGGACAGAGGAGCCAGCAGCACACACACAAGCCAGCTGCATGTATGCCAGCAACCATGTGAGGGGCGTGTATGTGCATGGCGGACAGAGGAGCCAGCAGCACACACAGGCCCGCTGCATGTATGCCAGCAACCATGTGAGGGGCGTGTATGTGCATGGCGGACAGAGGAGCCAGCAGCACACACACAGGCCCGCTGCATGTATGCCAGCAACCATGTGAGGGGCGTGTATGTGCATGGCGGACAGCGGAGCCAGCAGCACACATCAACGGTAAAGTATACTGCACGGGGCAACGGTGGTACATTTTAAACAAAGGTGGGCAGCGCTGGGGGTTCAGACGCTCGTCCCGATATTGCACGTCATTACCACCGCGCACCCAAGCATGTCGACCCTGCATCTTGCAGCACGTCCGATCGATACATGCAACCAATTTCAGCCTGAGCTTAGTCATATCATCGATTGGGCATGCTCTTGGCTGTACTGATTTTCATCCTATCCAATTATACCAATCTAATCGGATGGCCACCAAGTCTCCTGATGTATGGCCACCTTAATGAGAATCTGAAGCGATATTAAAAACCGCTTTTTACCTTATATTCAACAGCGGCTAAAACGCTGCTATCCCGCGGCATAACGAGGGGTCTATACCCCCCAAATCCCCTCCGTGGTGCCCACGGAGTGCTTCCTGTTGAGGCAGAGCTAATGGTCGCAGCCCTGCCTCTCAGCGCGTCTATCTGCGCTGATCACCGCCTCTCCCCGCCCCTCTGTCTTCCTTCACTGAGAGGGGGGGGGGGGGGGGAGAGGCGGAGATCCACCGTTGATAGACTCACATGCAGCCGAAAGCTCTGCCTCCATGAGCAGCAAAATCTACGACCAAGTCGGTCGTGGATTTTGCAGGGGGGGGGATTTGGGGGGTAAAGACCCCTCCTTCTGCCACGGGATAGTGGCGTTTTAGCAGGGGCAAACATGCCCATGTAGAATATAAGGTAAAAAGCTGTTTTTAAAGTCGCTTCAGAGTCTCTTTAAAGAGGAACTCCAGTGAAAATAATATAATAAAAAAGTGCTTAATTTTTACAATAACTATTTCTAAATGATTTAGTCAGTGTTGAATGATATACCGGTAGTCAGCCTATTGTAAAATCTTTCCTCTCCCTGATTTACATTCTGATATATATCACATGGTGACATTTTTACTGCTGGCAGATGTTGTCTTGCTTTTTTAGCAGTTGGAAACAGCTGTAAACAACTGTTATTTCCCACAATGCAACAAGGCTCCCATAGTGTGATGTCAGAACCATGGTCCTGACATCACACTTTAGGAGGGATTTCACCACAATATCAGTCATACAGAGCCCCCTGATGATCCGTTTGAGAAAAGGAAAAGATTTCTCATTGGAAAGGGGGTATCTGCTACTGATTGGGATGAAGTTCAATTCTTGGTTACAGTTTCTCTTTTTAAGTCCCGCCTGGTGAGAATCTGTCACTTGCAAAGCTGAATGTTAACTCTTCTTCAGACAGAGAAAGAGAAAAAAGGGAACACAGCCTTGTTATTTGTATGCTTGGCACTGTACATGTCTATTCCATCATGCCACATGTGGTCTTGGAATTCCTTTACAGGTTACCATTTATGGCGGTATGCAAATTTAGGTTGGAAATGGACAAATTAAGCTGACATGACAACTTTCATCTTTATTTCATATAGTATTGCCTCACACATTGACAGCAGCAGAGAGGATTATGGGTAAAGATACAGCCATGACAGTGTGGACTCGGTAGCAGCCCTAGTAATAAACTGTCTGGTGGTCATTTGATATAAACCTCATATTCCTCTTGTGATACACAATAAGTACACATGATCCACATACATACAGGGAGGCGGGGAGAGGCTGCGGTTTGGGGGAGGGGCTTAATAGTTGGTGAAGCGATAGTTGGGGTGAAGTTCAGCTTTTACATCGCAGACCAGGGTCAGCAGCCTTCTCAGTACCACCTCCTTATGCTTGCCATGGCTTGTCTGCACCATCTGCAGGGTCTTGCGTGTCCGGGCCTCCACCTCCGAGGACAGGTCACCCTGCGTGCCCAGGGCCTAGAGAGAGAAAGTCAAACATTAGGAATGAGAAGGAAATCAACATGAATGGAGGTCTTTACTAAGTACTGTGGTAAGCATTCTGGCCTTGCACCCTTCTGGGCCTGAATCCTTACAAGGACATTATATGCATTGGATTTGTATGTTCTTCCATGCTTGCTTTCTCTGGCGTAACTATGGGTGAACAAATTTTTGCCAAAGTCATTTTCGCATCGAAAATGCTATTTTAGATTCTGAGAAAATATTTGTGAAAATGCATTGTATTTGTGCAATATGGCGAAAAACGCAAAAAAACTATTTTTAATGCAAAAATTTGTGAAAAGCGTAAAATCCTTTATTTTCAGCGCATAAATTCCTGAAAGATGCAAAATATCACAAACCTATTACAAAATGATTTTCGATAGCATTTTTGCTTGAATTTAACATTATTTTCATGAAAATTAATGAGAAAAAAAATACTGGAATTTTCGCTCATTGGGAACAACCTCCACAATAGTGGGGAGGCCCAGCAGGGAGGAGGGGTTTAGTGGGAAGGAGGGGCCAAGACTTCTTTCCTTCTCATCCACCAGGCCCCTTTCCTGTGCTCACTAGTGATGGGAATTCCGGCTCTTCTCGGAGAATCGGCTCGTCTGAATCGGCTCCCAGTAAAGAGCCGGCTCTTACGGCTCTGAATCGGCTCTTCATTAACTATCACTAAGAATTGGAGTAGAAGCTCCGCCCCCGTCTCCATGACGTCTCTAGACTGCTTCCCTGACTGGGGCAATCCCTCCTGCTACTGCTCCGCTCCACCCCACACACTTCTACAAGCTGCAAGAGGGAGACTACATCTCCCAGCATGCCTCAGCGCCCTTTATTACAGAGCAAATCAGAGCTCTGTGGGGCGAACGACCCATCACTAGTGCTCACCTCTGCTGCCAATTGGCGCTCCTGCTGCAGCCATTAGGTGTCGCTGCCCTCTCTGATCACATGATGTGCAGAGAAATTCAGAGCGAGAGGAAGGTAGAAAGGACAGCGACACCTAGTGGGTGCAGCGGGATCGCCATAGAGATCCGATGGGGAAATAGGTAAGCTCCGCCACTCCCGCCGTGCTTATCTGTACCTCTCAGTGACAGGGCCAATGGGAGCACAGGAGGGGGGCCCTGGTGGACCAGGGAAAATTCTGGCCCCTTCTACCCGCTGGGCACCAGGGCAAAGGGGAGGGATAGGCCTGATTGTAGCAAGGGCCCCCCTAAAAGTTTTGCAGGGGGGCCTATCAGGCGTAGTTATGCACGATTGCTTTCCATCAAATACTCTTTTAGCAGCAATAGCCATAGCAGATGCCCAGGTTGACTGTAACTGTAAATGTACTTTATTTAGCCATTGCATTTACTTGGTCCATTTCCAAGTACATACAGTTGCATAGAATTCACATAAAGCTAACATCAACTCATAAATGATTACCGTCTCATGCACCACTATTAGCTCCGCCCCTGCAGGAAATGACACAGGTGGTCAATGAGATGCTTATAATTTGGAGATGGTGCAAATCTTATGCAGCTTGAAAATTGCCCGAACAAGATACCAGCTTCCAGCATTTGATTGGTCCATTGGCAAGATGCATACATTAGGATAAAGTTAAAGGGACTCCAAGCAGGGCAGAAACTATGGAAAGATGCATATCATTTTAAAGCTCTCTTTCTCCTCTTTCCAATGATATATAAACTGCCGCCCTATGCCTTTTAGTTTTCGCTATTTTCGCGATCGAATTTGCAGAGGCAGCGACTTCGATCACAAAAATAGAGAAAACTAAAAGGCGTAGGGCGACAATTTAGGTGTCGCCAGAAAGAGGAGAAAGAAAGCTTTAAAATGATATCCATCTTTCCATAGTTACATTGTATTACACAGGGCGACTTTTTCTCAAAGTCAGCAGCTCCATTCAGCAGAAAAAGTCGCCCTGTGTAATACAATGTAACTATGGAAAGATGGATATCATTTTAAAGCTCTCTTTCTCCTCTTTCTGGCGACACCTAAATCACCCTACGCCTTTTAGTTTTCTCTATTTTCATGATCGAAGTCGCGGCCGCGGCAATTTCGATCGCAAAAATAGCAAAAACTAAAAGGCGTAGAGTGGCAGTTTATATATCATTGGAAAGAGGAGAAAGAGAGCTTTAAAATGATATGCATCTTTCCATAGTTTCTGCACTGCTCAGAGTCCCTTTAACATAAAATCAGCATCAACTCAGAAGCCGTCTCATAGACCATCTCTATTGATGTGCCCCGGTTAGGAGTCACCATCAACATGTTACTTAGGGTCCTCCTCTTTTCAGTTTCCTGCTACCGATAAACTAAATGGCTTCCTGCACAAACTGTCAGTATACTGTGATGCAGAGCCGGATTATCCACAAGGCAACTTGGGACAGGTGCCTAGGGCCTGGAGAAAGACAAGAGGGTCTGTTGACGCTAGCTCCTACCAAATCTTACCAACAAAGCCAGGTGCCCACAAGGGGCGGGCCAGTTGCCATCTTGCCTAAGGCCCCATTTACCTTAATCCATCTCTGCTGTGGTGGGGACATTAGATTGTGAGCCCCTCCGAGGCACAGCTAGTCATGTGATTTATTTAGTGTTCTCTATAAAGCGCTGTGGAAAAGTGTATCAGTCCTATATAAACCGTTTATGAAGTAAATATAAATCTATTATCGTTATTAATTATTTTGTGCACTTTCAGAAACAGTCAATTCTGAGAAAAAATAAATCCTACTGTGTACGAGACTTCCTAGTCCCAAACAGAGATATATTGTAGAATTTAATACAGATAGTCCCCGACTTACGAACGACCCGCCAATATGAGCAGTGGCTGAATAGTGTACTGGTTAAAGGCTCTGCCTTTGACGTGGGAGACCAGAGTTCGAATCCTGGCTAGGGTCAGTACCTATTCAGTAAGGAGTTCAAGGCAAGACTCCCTACCACTGCAGGGTTGCCTCCTGAGCGCGTCCCAGTGGCTGCAGCTCTTGAGCGCTTTGAGTCAGACAGGAGAAAAGCGCTATATAAATGTTTGGATTATTATTATTATTTGGATTATTATTATGAACGCCATGGATTCTGTGTTTCCATGGGAACAAGTCAAAAACATTTTTTTTTTCAAATTGGACTTGTAGTTTTTGAGAAAATTGATTTTAAAAAAAATCAAAGAAAAAATGGATTTTAAAACTTGTTTATGCAGATGCAGAAGTGACACAGAGGGGGGCACTGGAGGTACAAGGGGGCACAGAGGAGGTACAGGGGACAGAAATGGCACAGTGTTCCGACTTAAAGTGAACCAGAGACAAAGCACCCTCATATATTTCACCATATATATCAGTGGGAACATTAGAAAAAACACCTACCCTGCTCTCTGTTTCATCCTTCACTGCTCAGCCTGCTTGTTATCAGCCCTGATAAAATCCCCGACTGAGCATTCAGTCTGGCTTTGCTCAGGAATTAATATAGCTGAGTCTGTCTTCTCTGATGTCTTTTCAAGCCCAAGCCTGCCCCCTTCTGGCTCTGCTTTCCCCTTTCTGTATACTTGCAGCATCACAGAGAGTTGTGATGAGATGGGAGGATGCAGGGCTCGTCCACCCATGAGGCGGGGTAAGACAAGTTCCTCAGGCAGCAAAATTCGGGGGGGGGGGGGGGGGCGCACCTGCCTGGCCGTGGGTGGGAAGGGCCGCCGAGCTGGAGGGGGTAGCAAGCAGGAAGGGAGTATAGGGCA
This sequence comes from Hyperolius riggenbachi, assembly GCF_040937935.1. Classification (NCBI taxonomy): domain Eukaryota; kingdom Metazoa; phylum Chordata; class Amphibia; order Anura; family Hyperoliidae; genus Hyperolius; species Hyperolius riggenbachi. The sequence goes on along the minus strand of NC_090653.1, from coordinate 43,474,130 downwards.
CAGTGGCGGGGAGGTGGGGTCAGACCTCACCTGAGTCCCCCTCTGGCTATTAATGCGGCAGGTATATTGTCAGGCAGCGGGTAGGGAAGACTCACCTCTTCCGCATTCCACTCGTCACTTCCTGCAATGCAGCCCACTGTACTGTAAGTGGACAGCATTGCAGGAAGTGACGAGAATGCAATGTGGAATGCATGCTGGAACGCGGAAGAGCCAAATCTTCCCCGCCCGCTGCCTGACAATATACCTGCCGCATTAATAGCCGGAGGTGGAGAGCAGATGAGTACCCCTCTTCCCCTCCACTCTGCCAAATACCCCCTTCCTGCTTGCTACCCCCTCCAGGCTACCTATCTGGGGGAGGGGGGGGGCTGTGCTAATGTAAGGGTATATTGTTAAAAAAAATTTAAATCTATATTTGTTAGTCATAAGAGGTTTTTAGAAATGGTGATTTCAGTTTGCACACAGCCCACTAAATAATATGCTTTTCTGATGAACTGTGTTTTGCGTGGAGTTTTAGTAAAAAAAGGCACACCAGAGCAGCGAAAATACCGGGTGTAGTATTTATTTTGTAAAATCTATCAGGGGATATGTTCATTTTGTGGTAAAACGTTCATCTTTGGTTTCCTTTAAGAACAGATTCAGGTTAAGAACCTACAGTCCCTATCTCGTGTTAACCAGGGACTATCTGTAATATATATATATATATATATATATATATATATATATATATATATATATATATATATATATATATATATATATATATATATATATTATGTTTACTTGGGTGCGCCTAAGTGTAGCAATCACTCATACTAAACTACGGGAGGTACGGAATATGTGTAGCTTTTTGGGGTGCAGAAGGCATTTACCTACCCACAGGTTGCTGCTCTGCAGCCCCCCCCCCCCCCCCCCCCAACCCCCATCTATACGGAAGCCTGCATCTTCTCTCCTGAATTTCTCTCTGAAATTCCAGAGAAGATATATAGTATCCCTGGCGGACGCAGTGCATGCTGGGAGACGTAGTTCATTGCCAGGCGATATAATCACAACAATGAAGACATCTTGCAGCTTAAGTTTTGTCACGTTTTATTAAAGAGAATCTGTATTGTTAAAATCGCACAAAAGTAAACATACCAGTGTGTTAGGGGACATCTCCTATTACCCTCTGTCACAATTTCACCGCTCCCCGCCGCATTAAAAGCAGTCAAAAACAGTTTTAAAAAGTTTGTTTATAAACAAACAAAATGGCCACCAAAACAGGAAGTAGGTTGATGTACAGTATGTCCACACATAGAAAATACATCCATACACAAGCAGGCTGTATACAGCTTTCCTTTTGAATCTCAAAAGATCATTTGTGTGTTTACCTTCTGTCCCCTTCTTCTCTCATGCACTGAACATTACAGGCTTCCTGCAGGCAGCTCTGCCTGTGTTTGTAATCCCTCAGTATGTGTCAGCCAGCTACTTTCACAGCCACAGAGGAGGATTTTTTATCCAGCTCTCTTCTATCACTGATAAGATAGCAGAGAAGCTGCTGGCTTATGTAAATAAAACACACACTGGAGTGTGCATAGAGGAACAGACCAGCACGGAAGAGTTGGCAGCCTTCCAGACACAGGCCGACAAGTCTGACAGGGGAAAGATACATTGATTTATTACAGAGACCGTGATAGTACAAAGTGCTGCAGTGAGCCAGAACAGATTAGAATAGGTTTAGGAACTTGTAGGATGGTAGAAAAAACGTTGTAATTTTTGTTACAGAGTCACTTTAAGTGTAAAAATATCACCTTGGAGAAAAATTTAGGAGAAAAAGTAAATTGACTATGGGCCACAGTCTCGTTACTAGAGATACTAATAAGTACCAAAAGAGCATGGGTGCCACCTACTGGAGAATTTGCAATACTGCAACCTCCATTTACAGTAACCGCCTCCATTCACAAAATATTAAATGCATGCAAAACTGGATATGTGTTGTGCGGAAGCAGGAAATTTGGGCGCATGAGGCAGGTGGACAAAAAGGGCGCCGCCATTCACTCCCATAATAAATATCGTTTAAATCGGCGCCCAACAGGAAAAAAGGGCGCCGGAGAAAAATAACGTTTTAAAAGCGGCGCCCGGAGACTTTTAATGTTTTATAACTGTTTCTCATGATTACACATTATTTAATGATTTATAATTTTTAAAACATTATTTTTAAACGAAAAACAGTACAATATTTTTTAAAACATTACTTTTAAACGAAAAACCGTACAATTTTTTTTTTTTTTTTTTGCATTTCTAAACGAAAAACCGCACCATATTTTTTTCAAACGTTATTAATGCTTATCACAGGGGGGTCTTAGGTTTAGGCACCAACAGGGGGGTCTTAGGTTTAGGCACCAACAGGGGGGTCTTAGGGTTAGGCACCAACAGGGGGGTCTTAGGGTTAGGCACCAACAGGGGGGTCTTAGGGTTAGGCACCAACAGGGGGGTCTTAGGTTTAGGCACCACCAGGGGGGTCTTAGGGTTAGGCACCAACAGGGGGGTCTTAGGGTTAGGCACCAACAGGGGGGTCTAGGGGTTAGGGATAGGTACAGGGAGGGTTCTGTGTGAGAGTAGGGTTAGGTATAGCTTTAGTAAAATTCTTATTAATGTTTTATAAAACGTTATTATAAATTTCAATTTTTAAACAGGGAAGATTAACGTTTTTAAAATTGCCGATTTTATACACATTATTTAATGATTTATAACTTTATAAAACATTATTTTTAAACGAAATATAACACAATTTTTTTTAAACGTTATTCATGATTATCTTTTAAAACCCGGCGCCCTTTTTTCCCGGCGCCCTTTTTTAACGTACGCGTGTTGTGCAGCTAAATTCACTGCACTGGACAGTCACTGGACGCAGAGAACTGTGATATAACAATATCAAAAGAGAACAAAAATAGCACTGATGGGGTGTATTGTGCAAGGTACTGTACCAGCAGCACTAGCAGTGTGTGCACACCTGTGTCTTACAGCTAAAGTCACTGCACTGGATTGTCACTTAAAGGGGAACTTCAGCCTTAACAAACATACTGTCATTAAGTTACATTAGTTATGTTAATTAGAATAGATAGGTAATATAATCTCTTACCCACCCTGTTTTAAAAGAACAGGCAAATGTTTGTGATTCATGGGGGCTGCCATCTTTGTCATGGGGGCAGCCATCTTTTTGGTTGAAAGGAGGTGACAAGGAGCAGGAGACACAGTTCCAACTGTCCTGTGTCCTGAGTGATCACCCCTCCCAGCTGCATATGCTAGGCTTCAAATGTCAAATTCAAAATGTAAAAAAAAAATAAAAAATTACACCAAAACAGCAGAACGATAACAACAAAATCAGAAATCCCATCATGCTTTGCACAGCATCAGGGGAAAAAAGCCCGGGCAGGTTTCTTCTGTGCAGCTAAAAATGAGGCTTGTATAAGAGAAACAAAGTTCTGATGCTGTGAAACTGTTAAAGAAACACCAGGCCTTTTCAGTCCTGCTGAGTCGATTTTTAGTCCGGAGGTTCACTTTAACTGTATACTGGGGGAAACCTACCTATCTATCTAGCCCATACTTGGGGCACCTCCCCATCTAACCTTTCCTGGAGGCACCTACCTATTTAAACTATACTGGGAGCAACTATACTGGCTAACCTATATTGGAGGCACCTACCGATCTAGCCTATACTGGGGGCACCTACTAGTGTTGGGCGAACAGTGTTCGCCATTGTTCGGGTTCTGCAGAACATCACCCTATTCGGGTGATGTTCGAGTTCGGCCGAACACCTGGTGGTATTCGGCCAAACTGTTCGCGTTCGCCCGAACGGCTCAATTCCTGGCCGAACCTGGCCGAACAGGGCCCCTGTTCGGCCGAAAACGGCCCCCCTATGGGGTCGCAGGCATAAAGAGGGAGCATGCCCCGATCGCGGGGGGGGGGGGGGTCGGAAATTCCCCCCTCCGCTAGCGCTCCCCCCTCTGCCCGCTTCCCCATACAAAAGTTTAAGGAAAGTACCGGTGGTAGTGGATGGCCTGGCAGTGGCACTGTGGAGTGAGGAGGAGGAGTCCGGAGAGTGACGCGTTGAGGGAGGCCGGGCAGCAGGCGTGAGGTCAGAGAAAGGGCGGAAGTACCACAAGGGTACTACCGCTGAACCGCCCGCTGCCCGGCCTCCCTCAACGCGTCACTCTCCGGACTCCTCCTCCTCACTCCACAAGGCCACTGCCAGGCCATCCACTACCACCGGTACTTTCCTTAAACTTTTGTATGGGGAAGCGGGCAGAGGGGGGAGCGCTAGCGGAGGGGGTGGGGGGAATTTCCGACCCCCCCCCCCCCCCCCCCGCGATCGGGGCATGCTCCCCCCTTATGCCTGCGACCCCATAGGGCCCCCAAAAGCGGGATGTTCGGGGAGTTCGGGGTTCGACCCGAACATGCCGAACATCGCGGTCATGTTCGGCGAACTTTCCCGAACCCGAACATCCAGGTGTTCGCCCAACACTAGCACCTACATATCTAACCTATACTGAGGCACCTACCTATCTAACCTATACTGAGGCACCTACCTATCTATACTGGTGGCAACTATACGGGCTACCCTATACTGGAGGCACCTACCTAACTAACCTATACTGAGGGCAACTATGCTTGGCTACCTATACTGGGGGGGAACAATAGCTGGCTAACCATAGTGGTGGCAACTAGACCTGGCTAACCTATACTGCGGGAGGGGGGGTGATTTCTACACCCTCACCCTGGGTGCAATTTAGCCTAGAAACTGCCCCGGGTGTGGACACAGGACAGAGGCCTGCCTAACGCTTTCCCTATCTGCAGTATAGCTCTTCTCTTTCCCTGTTCTCATTCACACACCACACAGGCTGTCATGCTGGCGTGTTTATGAGGTTTATTTACTTTACTGATCGCTTTATTATGTGAATAATAATGTTTTACAAACAGTAAGTCATAAAATTTTAAATAATGTGTTAGTTACATACAATAGATATGCTACTCATAGGAGGAAATTTCCTCTCGCACGTGCTGTCACTTATGTCAATGGGATCTTCTTTGTTATTGCCAAAGTTTGGTTCACACCACCACCACACCAAATATTGGAAAGGGACTCACCCTTCTCTAAGTTAGGTCTTAGTTGCACCTTGGGGCTATTCCCAGGTCACCCCCGATCTTAACGATCTGTGTCTTTTGTATTCCCACTGTGGGTTGTGCCAAAACTCAGGGATGTTCCCAAATGCTGATAATTAACCTCCAAACAGAAAAACTTCTCATAGCGTAAAACCGTTTCCAGTTTAAAAACTCTAAAATTTATCGCACTTACAAATTTCTCCACCCATTGCCACACCCACTCACTGTATGGCCACGCCCATTTTTTTGCCACGGCGCGCGCAAATATACTCCCCCACCTAGTGCCCACTGGTGCCCCCAAACTCCAAGGACCCTAGGAACGCCACTGGAGAGAGGCTCCAGCCTCAGGGCGCAGTGTAGGGGAGGGGCGCACAACTCACTCAGCTATCATTCCCCTATTCTGTATGAAGCAAGGAGAAATAAGAAAGGGGATACATGGCACTAACTGCAAGCCAGATAACTAGAGCGTAAGGTGTTGGGGGGGGGGGGTGCCTGGGGGCGCCTCTTAGTCTAATAGCAATCAGTGTGTAACGGCTGGCGTGGGAGGGATGGAGGGGCGCACTTTGGTGTATCAGCCTTGGGTGCTGGAGGACCTTGTCCCGACTCAGGGTTCATGGTCTGCAGTCTATGGAGGCTCTCACTTCTCCAGATCACAGGAGCAGAAATAGCAAGACTTCTACACCTGGTTGGTGTAAAAGAGATGGTGAGAATGAGTGTTGAAAGTGTGCTGTCGCCATCTGCTGGAGAATCTGCAGTACTGTTACATATCTTTACAGAACTAGAATGGTAGGTACTATGCATTGAGTGTGCATAGGGATCTGGTACAAAGAGGTGGTGTTCAGACACTGGGTAAGGGCCTTTTTCCACTAGCCTGCGATTTGCGATTTGCTTCTGATCGCAAATTGCAAGGTACATTAAACTAATGGAAACTGCAGCAGCAATTTCCATTTGTGCGATCCGATTGCGATGCGATTTTGGTCAAAGCGCAATCGTCGTCCTGCCGCATTTTGTATGCGATTGAGCTAGACTATAATGAGTATAGTAGCTCAATCGCAATCGCAATTGCATGGTGGAAATTGAAACGCGATTGCGATCGCGATCGGAATCGCGATCGCAATCGCGATCGCATTTCATAGTGGAAAAGAGCCCTAAGGGCCGTTCACACTAGCATCACATTCTTATTGAAGAATGATTGGGAAAAGAAGACATTTTTTCTATTATTACACAGAGGGAGATTAAGGGCTTGTTTCCACTGTTGCGACGCGATTCGCCGGCATTCCGACGCTTGTAAAAACGCATGCGGATGTGTTTCTGCATGCGTTTTTACCCGCGATTTCGCGTGCGATTTCGCATGGCAGGGTGCCATGCGAAATTAACCATGACACTGCCAGGGCAAAATAAAATTGAAAAAGGTGCGAAATCGCACGCGAAATCGCGGGTAAAAACGCATGTAACAAACGCATGCGTTTTTACTATTAAATACATTAGCGGCGATTCGCACGGATTCCCGACGCAGGCGAAATCGTTGCCTCTTTTGTGCGTTTTTTCTTCGCAACAAAAAACGCACAACGCCACCGCAGGAGTGGAAACAGCCCCATCCACTCACATTATATGTGCGAATCCGCATGCGTTGGACGCATGCGGATTCGCGATAGTGGGAACGAGCCCTAAGGGTAGGAACACACTAGGCAGAATCGCATATGCGGTTTCCACTATATGCTACGGAAAACACATGCGATTCTGCCTAGTGTGTTCCTACCCCAAGGCTGGGTGCACACTTGGCAGTGTGTGATAAAGGTTGTGTTTTCTGTCATGTGTGTTTGTATTGCGCTTTGTGCGTTTGTTTTGCGTTTTCTTCCCGCACATGCGTTTTCCGTGCGTTTTGTATGTGTTTTCATGCATTTTTGTATATGCATTTTATGCAAAACACTAGGAAGTCAACAGGAAGCGGAAATACATCAGAATAGTTTTTATTTACAAAACTTATAAAAACGCATACAAAACGCAATACATTGCGTCACCATTGAATAACTTTTGAATATATGCAACAAAACTAGCATTTTAAAAACGCGTATTAAAAAACGCATACACATTCGTATTTTCATGTGTCACATCGACTTATTATATGCATTAACGCTGCGTTTTACGCAACGCTAGTGTTTCTGCTTAGTGTGTTCCTAGCCTTAAAGAGAACCAGAGCTAAAGTAAAGAAAAGATTCTATACATACCTGGGGCTTCCTCCAGCCCCATATGTGCTGATCGATCCCACGCCACCATCCACCGCTGCCCGCATCTACGAGAACTGGCTCTGCGCTGTTCCGTCAGTCGGAGCCAGTCTAGCGTAGCAGAAGTGCGCTCTTTGCCTATCTCTGCAGCAGCCGCTGCAGAGATACGTAGAGGGCGCACTTCTCCTGCGTAGCCTCGCTCCAATGACGTCAGTGACAGGACCTGGTTCTCGTAGACGCGGGCAGAGGAGGATGGCGGCGTGGGATCGATCAGTGCGTATGGGGCTGGAGGAAGCCCCAGGTATGTATAGAATCTTTACTTCAAGAGAACCCGAGGTGGGTTTGAAGAATATTATCTGCATACAGAGGCTGGATCTGCCTATACAGCCCAGCCTCTGCTGCTATCCCAAGCCCCCCTAAGGTCCCCCTGCACTCTGCAATCCCTCATAAATCACAGCCACGCTGCTGACAAACAGCTTGTCAGAGCTGGCTGTGTTTATCTCTATAGTGTCAGTCTGCTGCTCTCCCCGCCTCCTGCAGAACTCCAGTCCCCTGCTGATTGGAGGGAAGGGACGGGGGCAGGGACCGGAGCTATGCAGGAGGCGGGGAGCAGCTGAGACTGACACTACAGATGTAAACACAGCCTTACAGCATGGCTGTGATTTATGAGGGATTGCAGAGTGCAGGGGGACCTTAGTGGGGTTTGGGATAGCAACAGAGGCTGGGCTGTATAGGCAGATCCAGCCTGTGTATGCAGATAACATTCTTCAAACACACCTCGGGTTCTCTTTCAGCTCTGGTTCCCTTTAAAATGAATGGGAACCAGTCTATATATATAAAATCGGATGTATGTATGTATGTGTGTGTGTGTATGTGTGTGTGTATGTGTGTGTGTATGTGCCGCGATCACGCAAAAACGGCTTGACCGATTTGAACGAAACTTGGTACACAGATCCCTTACTACCTGGGATGATATGTTCTGGGGGTCTCGCGGCCCCCCTGCACACCTGGGCGGAGCTACAAACAGCAAATCAGATTCCACCCATTCAAGTCAATGGAAAAAATGTAAAAGGCTGCCATTCTCACAGTAATCAAGCCAGATTCCCCACACATGGCACAGTTGGTCACTTGGTGACCGAGGTTACAAATCCAGGAAAAGTGGGTGGATCATAAAACAGCCAATCAAATTTCAGCCGTTCATTTTAAATGGGAAAATGTAAACTGCAGCCATTCTTAGACTGTTAATCACAGAGTTCTCAAACTTGCCACACTTGGTCACTGGGTAAATGCAATTAAGATTCAAGAAAATGGGTGGAGCCTACAACAGCCAATCAAAATTCACCTATTGATTTTCAAGGGGAATATTTAAACTGCTGCTATTCTTACACTTTTAATTGCAGAGGCTTCAAACTTGCTACAGCCGGTCATTGGGTGACTGGGGTCCAAATTCACTAAAGGGGCGGGGCCACATACAGCCAATCAGATTTCCTAGGTGGATAAACTGCTTCCATTCACACATTTTTGATGCCAGGAACCTGACAGCTCACAAACTTGGTCATTGAGTGACTGTGTGTTGAGGTTACAAAAAGTGGGCGGAGCCAAAACAACTTTTACTGGGAAAATATAAACTGCAGCCATTCTTACACCGTTAATGGCAGGGTTCTCAAACTTTGCACAGTTGGTCATTGGGTGACAGATTAAGATTTTGGAAGGTGGGTGGAGCCTACAACAGCCAATAAAAATTCCCCATTTGATTTTCAAAGGGAATATTTCATCTGCTACCATTCTCTTATACTGGTAAAAGCAGATGCCTCAAACCTGGTACAGTTGGTCACTGGGTGACTGGGGCCCAAATTCAGGAAGGGGGCAGAGCCACAAACAGCCAGATTTGTTTATTTTTCAATGGGAATATACAAAGTATTGATACCAAGGAACCCAAAGCTGATGAACTTGATAATTGAGTGACTGTATGTCAAGGTTAGAAAAAGTGGGCGGTGCCAACAACTTCATTTTTTACATTGCAGGGTTCTCATACTTTACACAATTGGCCACTGGGTGACTGGGATGAACATTCAGAAATGTGGGTGGAGCCTACAACAGCCAATCAAAATGTACATGTTGATTTTCAAGGGGAATATTCACATTGCTACCATTCTTACACTGTTAGTGGCAGAGGCCTCAAACCTGATACAGTCAGTCATTGGGTGACTGGGGTCCAAATGCACTAAAGGGGTGGAGCCACAAACAGCCAATCAGATTTGTTAGATTGATTTCAGCCATTCTGTTATTGGCAGGGTTCTCAAACGTGACACAGTTGGCCACTGGGTGGCTGGGACTAATGTTCAGAAAAGTGGGTGGAGCCTACAGCAGCCAATCAAAATTCACCTTTTGATTTTCAAGGGGAATATTTACATTGCTGCCATTCATACACTCTTATTAGCAGAAGCCTAACATTTGCTACAGTCAGTCACTGGGAGACTGGGATTTAAATTCTGAAGGGAGCGGGCCAAAAACAGCCAATCAGATTTGTTTAATTTCAAAGGTAAAATGCAACTTATTGATGCCAAAGACCCCAAAGCTCATAAACTTGGTCATTAAGTGACTGTATGTCAAGATTAGAAATAGTGGGCGGAGCCAAAACCAACTAACTTTTTACATGGGGAAATGTAAACTGCAGCTTTTCTTACACTGTTAATGGCCGGGTCCTCAAACTTCACACAGTTGGTCACTGGGTGACTAGGATTAATATTCGGAAAAGTAGGTGGAGCCTACAAGAGCCAATCAAAATTCACCTATTGATTTTCAAGGGGAATATTGAAACTGCAGCCATTCTCACACTGTTAATAGCAGAGGCCTCAAACCTGCTACAGTCGGTTGTTAAGTGTTTGGGGTTCAAATTCAGTAAAGGGGCGGAGCCAAAAAGAACCAGATTTCTTTGCTGGATAAACTGCTTCCATTAGCCCTATTTTGATGCCAGGAACCCAAAAGCTCACAAACTTGGTCATTGAGTAGTGACTGTGTCAAGGTTATAAAAAGTGGGTGGAGTTAAAAACAGATTTTTCTGGGAAATTGTAAACTGCAGCCCTTCTTCACTGTTAATGGCAGGGTTCTCAAACTTAGCATAGCTGGTTACTGGGTGACTGGGATTAATATTCAGAAAAGTGGGTGGAGCCTAAAAATGCCAAACAAAAATCACATGTCACTTTTCAAGGAGAATATTAAAATTGCTGCAATTCTTGCACTGTTAATGGCACAAGCCTAAAACCTGGTACAGTTGGTCATTGGGTCACTGAGGTTCAAATTCAGAAAAGGGGACAGAGCCACAAACAGTGAATCAGATTTGTTTCATTTCATGGGAAAGTACAAATTATCGATGCCAAGGACCCCAAAGCTCACAAAATTGGTCATTGAGTGACTGTGTGTCTAGGTTACAAATAGTGGGCGGAACCAAAACCAAATTTCACTGGGAAAATATAAACTGCAGCCATTCTTACACTGTTAATGGCAGGGTTCTCAAACTTTGCCCAGATGGTCACTGGGTGACTGAGATTAATATTCAGGGAAGTGGGTGGAGCCTATAATAGCCAATCAAAATTCACCTGTTGATTTTCAAGTGGAATATTTAAATTGCTGCCATTTTTACACTGTTAATAGCAGATGCCTCAAACCTGCTACAGTTGGTCATTGGGTGACTGGGGTTTGAATGCTGGAGAGGGGCGGAGCCACAAACAGCCTATCTGATTTGTTTCATTTCTATGGGAATATGCAAATTATTGATGACAAGGACCCCAAAGCTCACAAACTTGGTCATTGAGTGTTTGTGCGTTAGGGTTAGAAAGTGGCCGGAGCCAACACCAGTCAAATACATTCCCGGGCAACGCCGGATCATCAGTGGGTGGAGACAAATACACATTTCACTAGGAAAATGTAAACTGCAGCCATTCTTACACTGTTAATGCCAGGGTTTTTAAACTTTGCACAGTTGGTTACTGGGATTAATATTCAGAAAAGTGGGTGGAGCCTACAAAAGTGAATCAAACTTCATCTGTTGCTTTTCAAGGGAAATATTTAATTGCTACCATTCTTGAACTGTTAATGGCACAGGCCTCAAACCTGGTACAGTTGGTTATTGTGTGACTGGGGTTCAAATTCAGAAAAGGGGTGGAGCCACACACAGCCAATCAGATTTGTTTCATTTCAAAGCAGATCATTGATACCAAACTTGGTCAGTGAGTAATTATGTGTTAGGGTTAGAAAAAGTAGGCGGAGCCAACACCAGCCAAATACATACCCGGGCAACGCCGGGCAATCAGCTAGTTTTTAAATAAAAAAAAAAGTCAGATGCTCACCTAAGGAGAGGGAGGCTCTGGGTCCCATAGAGCATTCCCTCTCCTCTCCTGGTCCCCGCTGCTGCGCTGGCTCCCCCGTAGCGGTATTCGACCGTTTCGGTCAAATACCGCTGTCTCCTGGCCAAAGGGAGGCTTCGGAAATGAAGACGGGCCGCTCTACACTGCGCAAGCGTGAGCGCCCTCTATGACGCACTCGCACGTGCTCAGTATGGAGCTGCCTGTCTTCAGGAGGACTCGGCTCCCGAAGTTTCCCAAGTCCCTGCGGCGGGGGATATAAACGGGGTAGCCAGCGCAGCACGGAGGGCACCGGGAGAGGAGAGGGTAGGCTCATTAGGACCCAGAGCCTTCCCTCTCCTTAGGTGAGTATCTGACTTTTTTTTTATTTATTTAAATATGGGGTCACATTAGCTTTAGGAGGAACCTTAGCTAAAAAGGGGGAGGGAATAAATCCATACATTGCAAAGTGAGAAGTTAAAAAATAAGAGATCAAGAAATTGATATTCGCCATGTAATTTTTTTCATACTGTTTGATCCACATTGAGCCTGCAGGTCATTATTGCAGACATGAAAGAAAAAAAAAAACACAGACAGCACCAACTGCCATCCTATACAATAAAACCTAACTGTCCTTGCGTCATCCACTTTCCCTGTCTGTCTGTCCAAAGCACATGCGCAGTACAGACAGCCGTTGGGACGGGAGGTCGGGCCAGGAAGCAGAGCGGCCATGTGCAAGCGTGGCAGGCGAATGGGGGCGCAGTAATTGCACTACCTAGAGCCTGTTTTTAAACGGGCTTAGGTAGACGAGTCCTATATAATAAAACGTGTGTGTGTGTGTGTGTGTGTGTGTGTGTGTGTGTGTGTGTGTGTGTGTGTGTGTGTGTGTGTGTGTGTGTGTGTGTGTGTGTGTGTGTGTGTGTGTGTGCGCGCATGTGCAGGGCCAGCCTGTGACAGGAGCTGGACACGCCAGGGGGCTGGGTGTGTGGGTGCGCACATGTGGCGGCGATGATGGACCTAGAGCCTGTTAAGGTCACTAGTTATCTATAACCACACCAACCAACAATGCGATAGGCTAAAAGGTCGTTTTTTTTTTTATAGATATACACATGCACAGAGGGAGATACTGGTTGCTTGGCAGTTGGAAACAGCTACTATTTCCCACAATGCAACACAGTTCACAGACAGGAACAGGACCAAGGTGCTGACATCACACTGTGGGCAGGATTTAACCTCAGCATCAGCCATCCCCGATTCCCCCCCCCCCCCCCCCCGATTTTTATCATATATCAGACGTGTCCATTGGTGGATATGCTCATGGTATGTGCAGGATGCAGATGCATCCACCGTTAGTGTAGGGACCCCTCTAGGAGATTAGCTTTGATGCTGGCAGAGGGGCTTAGCTTCCTTAGCGGTACCCCCGAGCTAAGCTCGGGGTAAGCCGCCTCAGAGGATATCTCAGCCCCTGATGGGGCGATTTAAATGCGGTAAAGTGCTGTACGCGCAGCTAGCAGTTTGCTAGCCAAGCGTACAGCTTGATCGGCGCCGCCGCGCGGCGATCGGCCGCATGCAGCGGCGGAAGAGGGCCCCACCCCGCCAGACCCCTGCGCTGCCCGGACCAATCACTCCCGAGCAGCGCAAAGGGCTGGATCGAGTGCGTCTGACGTCAGGACGTCGGTCGCCATGGCAACAGGAGAAGCCAAACAGGAGATCGCGTTCTATACGCAATCTCCTGTTTGCTGTTGTTGCCAGCGGCGGTCGGACTAGAGGGACACAAGCGCCCTCTAGTGGTGTTTCATGTAGCTACCACTCGGGTAGCTACATGAAACCGAAAAAAAAAAGTTACAAAAAATGTGTAATGCAGCCTCCTTGGCGAAATAATTGAACCGCCAAGGAGGTTAATCCACATGCCTGTTGGATTTTTGGCACCAACAAGCTCGTTCATTTTGCTGCTGACTGAGTTTTGAGCCCAGATCCCTTTAAAGGACAACTGAAGTGAGAAAGCTAGAGGCTGCCATATTTATTTCCTTTTAAGCAATACCAGTTGCCTGGGTATCCTACTGATTCTCTGCCTCTAATACTTTCAGCCATAGACCCTGAACAAGCATGCAGCAGTTCAGATGTTTCTGCCATTATTGTCAGATCTGACAAGATTACCTGCATGCTTATTTCTGGTGTTATCCAGCCACTACTGCAGCCACATAGATCAGCAGGGCTGCCAGGCAACTGGTATTGCGTAAAAGGGAATAAATATGGCAGCCTCCATATTCGCCTGACTTCAGCTGTCCTTTAAATTTTGCTCAGTATACAAGACTCGCATCACTACCTAGGTTGCCATATACACAATTCAATTTTTTGATTTTTTTTTAAATCAATTTTTTTGCTTGATGTAATTGAAAATTTTAACCAATCTACCATACAATTATTATTTATGTATTGTATTTATAAAGTGCCAAAATATTACGCAGCGCTGGACATTAGTTTAGGTTACAGACAATATTTAGGGGTGACATACAGCAATATGACAATACAGGAATACAAGAAAACCAGATCACGCAGCACAGTATGAGTACAAGGTAATGCTTAGTCAGTCACTGGATGGAGCATGGAGATTAGGCAAGTTAGGTTCACTCAGATGCATAGCATGGGTGCACAGTAATGGAGGTGCATGATCAGGTAGGACACGAAAGGAGGAGGCCCCTGCCCAAAGGCTTACAATCTAAACCACATCTGTCGAACTCCAGGCCTGGAGGGCCAGATCCATGCCAGTGTTTAGGATGGACTGAGAAAAAGAGGAATGTGTTCTACCTGATGGACCACACATTTCCTTATTCAGTCCCATCAATTCATTTGAGCTGCATCAAAAATGTGTGAGGATCTTGGCCCTTGTAGGACCAGTTTGACATACCTGATCTAGAGGGAGAGTTAAGGACACGGAAGGTAGGGGACCAGAGTTCAGCTGTGGGTTTAGAGCACTTGTGAGGGGTAGTAGGCCAGAGTGAAAAGGTGAGTTTTGAGGGCTTTCTTGAAGTTGTTGAAGGAGGGGGCTGCCCTAAAGGGAGGAGGTAGGGAGTTCCATAGTATTGGAGCAGCTCTTGAGAAGTCCTGGAGGCGTGCATGGGACTGGGTGATGCGGGGGGCGGTTAGGCGAAGTTCATTGGAAGAACAGAGTAAGCGGCTAGGTGTGTACCTCTGAGTAAGATCGGAAATGTAGGTTGGACAGGTCTTGTGGACAGATTTGTAGGTCAAATTATGATCAATTTTTCCCCAAAAATTCCACACAAAAAAATAAATAAATAAAAACTTTCAGATTTTTTTTTTAATTTAATTTTCTATTTGATTTTTCCAATACATCAAAATAGATTTTTATTCGAGAAAAAAACGATCAGGTTTTTTTTTTTTTTTTCAATCACGTTTTTTAAAAAAAAAAAAAAAAAAAAAAAAAGGTCTTATACAATTGATAATTTTTATCAGAAAAGTTGAAAAATTGATCAACTTGATTGCATTGTGTATGGCAACCTAAGAGGGTACCTAGATAGATATGGGATAGATAGATAGATAGATAGATAGATAGATAGATAGGAGATTATTAAAAATATATTAACATAATTTCAGATTGAAAAAACAAACATTCCGTTTTCTCATTAAAATGTATGTTTGTTTTTTTGTTTTGTTTTTGAATTTTTTTCTAAATGACAGGTAATCAGTTTTTTTAGTTTCTCATTGCGGAAATCTGAATGCTTTTTTTTTGTATTAAAATTCAGATTCATATGCAAATTTTCACATGTGTTTTTCCAGAATAAGGAATGAAAGGCAATTGTAATTTGCAGGCCATATGCAAATTTATAAAGCAAGAAGTTCATTTTTTTCACACAAAAAGTAACTTTTTTTCACGCATGTGAAAATGCAAATTTTAGGAGAAGCGCGATTCTCCAATGACTTTCATTAGCTGTGCGGCAAATGTGTTTTCGCACATTGGCAAAACACACAAATTTTAATAAGTCTGAGGCAGGGAACACACTTGACTGTTTTCGTGCGCGTTTTCTGCACAGAAAAACTGAGAACTCAAGTTAATCAATGGGCTAGTGCACACTTACTGTGTTGTTCGTACGCAGAAAAAAAAACTGACATTCTGCATGATAACTCTGCACATTTTGGCAGTTTCCTCTAACATTTACATCAGCTGCTGTGAAAAAATGCACGCGTTTTCCTGCATGAAAACACACTTGGTGTGCAGAAAAAGTATGCAGAAAAACGTGCGCGGAAAACTGAAAATCAAGTGTGTTCCCTGCCTGAATCCTGCCTGTCCATGTTCAGTAAGATATAAAAACAAACGTGTGTGTGTGTGTGTGTACACATACACACAACCACTCTACTCTTGCATAGCGCATACACACACACACACACTTGGATACCATACACCCTGACAGACAGACAGACACACAACATACCATAGGCTGACTGACAGACACACACAGTACATACCATGCGCTGCTGGGCCTGGAACTCCCTCTCCCTTTCCAGGCGATATTGTTCGATCTCCCCCTGGGCCTCCTCCTTGGCTTGCTTCAGCCTGCGGGCTTTACCTGCAGGACAGAAGGGATCAGTTATCACAATGGCCCTCTTATATCACTGACAGACAGACAGAGGATGGATGGAGTTCTTACGTTTCCTGGCCTCCGCCACCCTCTCAGCAGCTCTCTTCTCAGCCTGCAGCAGCTGCTGGATTCCCTGGGACTGGCTGGTCATTGTGTTCAGTACAATAGAATGAGCTATGAGCCTGGCGAGGTGTCAGCCTTTATTATATGGCTTCTTGCTTTATTTCGGGTGTTAGCAGCTGTGTCCTCTGTGCAGAGCTCGTCTTCTCCTCCTCCCTCTGATCTCTGCCTGCATCCTCATTCAGCATCATCTCCTCATCCCTCCCCCATTAGGTACCAATAACAGACTTCTCCTGCCTCCAGTATCAGCATCATCCTCTCCTTATCCCTCCCACTATAGGTACCAGTAACGGACTTCTCCTGCCCCCAGCATCATCCTCTTCTGTCTCCTCCTCAATCCTCTCCTCCCTCATCTTCAGCTGCATCACTACAGTCCTCTACTTCAGGTACCAGCAAGAATCTGCATCCTCCTCACCTCACCCTGACTTCCTACGGTGGTTCCTGCATCATCAGGGTAATCCTCCCTCTCTCCTCAGCATCAATCCCTCTGTCCACACTCCCCAACCTATCACTGAGGGCTGGAACCCACTAGTGTGTTTTTTGTTTTTTTTAGCATTTAGGGAAATCGCTAGCGATTATAAGCGATCCCTAAACACTCTGCCAATGTAAATGGATGGAGCAGATTCCACCAGAGGGATCGTGACTAGGCAAATCACAATCGCAGGATATGCAGCATTTTGGGAGTGTTAACATTTTAATGTATTGTATAGGAGCAAGAAAATTGCTCCCAAAATCGCTTGCAAAGCACTACCACATATCACTAGTGATTGGGACAGCGGTTTGCACTTTCTAGTGGGTCCCAGGCCTAACACCCATCTCCATCATCCCCATCCTTGAACCAGTAACACCCATCTCCATCATCCCGATCCTTGTTCCAGTCACACATCTCCATCATCCCCATCCTTGTACCAGTATCACCCATCTCCCTATCATCCCCATCCTTGTACCAGTAACACCCATCTCCATCATCCTCGTACCAGTAACAACCATCTCCAGCATCCTCAGCCTTGTACCAGTAACACACCTCTTCTGTGTCCTATATTCATACCAGTAACGTCCAGCTCACAGTTAAAATACATTCTCTTTATTTCATTGATTGACTTAGTAATAATGTGAGGAGGAGGAATTCCACATCGCTAAATCACTAGAAGGGCAGAGCTGCATAGCAGTATACAGCTATAGGAAGGGTTTCTGATGCTAAAACCAGAAACATTATGGTAAAAGTAGATGTCCTGTATCAATTTTCAGCATTCTTCTATACAGGGCCGGCCTTAGGTTTCACAGCGTCCTGAGCGAAACCAGATTTTGTTTCCATTTAAGCAATACCAGTTGCCTGGCTGTCCTGCTGTTCCTCTGTCTCTAATACTTTCAGCCATAGCCCCTGAAAAAGCATGCAGCAGATCAGGCATTTGCCAATTTTGACAAAATTAGCCGCATGCTTGTTCCTGGTGTGATTCAGACACTTCTTCAGCCAAATAGACCAGCAGGGCTGCCAGGCAACTGGTATAGTTTAAAAAGGAAATAAATATGGCAGCCTCCATATACCTCACTACAGTTCTCCTTTAAACTGCCAACATGCATCTTCTTTCTACACTCTATGGGAATCGCAGGCGATTCGCATACGAAGCTTTCCTATGGGGAACAATACCACCTGCACTTTTTACGTAGTAAATATATTGTATTTTTCTCTATTGTGATAAAAAAAAAAAAGTGATCGCAAAAGAAACCGCATAACCAATATAGCAAAACAGACAAAACCACAAATGTGCAAGGTAGAAATCTCCTGGTTTTCTCACAGACAAGTGTGCTCTGTTTCACAATGTACACTGAAGAGTAACCAAGCCGCTCAGGATGACAATGTACACTCAGGGCCGGATTTGTACTTTTTACCGCCCAAGGCCAAATACAGTATACCATCTGTATGGTTGTTGTCTCTGTGTGCCCCAATAAGAAATCTACTTGCTTTCTATCATTGGATGTCACAGACAATAGCTATTTCAGTAATATGTGTATAGATTATAAGTTATGTTTTCCTTAAGAACTCTTATGTTATGTTTGCCATCTCATTAATGATGGACCCATTGTGTCTCCATTTGAGTTAGGCTGATGTGTACCTGCAGGATAGGCGTACGTACGAAAAGGGCGTCGGGAAAAAAGGGCGCGTGGTATAAACGATAAATGGAAATATCGTTTATAGAAATTATTGTGTAGAATTTCGTTTATAAATAGTGATTTAAAAATGTATAAATCACTAAATAATGTGTATGAGATCGACAATTCTTAAAACGTTAATCTTCCCTGTTTGTAAAGTGAAACTTATATTTTCGTTTATTAAAAACCCTCCCTGTACCTATCCCTAACCCCTAGACCCCCTGTTGGTGCCTAAACCTAAGACCCCCCTGTTGGTGCCTAACCCTAAGACCCCCCTGTTGGTGCCTAACCCTAAGACCCCCCTGTTAGTGCCTAAACCTAAGACCCCCCTGTTAGTGCCTAAACCTAAGACCCCCCTGTAGGTGCCTAACCCTAAGACCCCCCTGTTGGTGCCTAAACCTAAGACCCCCCTGTTAGTGCCTAAACCTAAGACCCCCCTGTAGGTGCCTAAACCTAAGACCCCCCTGTTGGTGCCTAAACCTAAAACCCCCTATGGATAATAATGTTTTACAGACATGAATAAATAAAGAATGTAAAGAAAAAAAATGTAAATTATTTTTTTGGGTGGATAATAATGTGTTAGAAATGTTTTAGAAATAGTGATTTATTATCTTCATAAACGTTATTCGTCACGGGCTCATTTTGTAAACTTAAATCATCACAAACATAGTTATAAATCCTTAAAAATCTCCGGGCGCCGTTATAAATCCTTAAAAATCTCCGGCGCCTTATTTTCCCCGTTCAGCGCCCATTAAACGATATTTATAATGAAAGTGAATGGGGCGCCCTTTTTGTCCACTTGTCTCATGCGCCCAAATCTACTGCTTCCGCAGGATAGAGCTTACAGGACTTGCAGGGATGACACAAGTACAGGACAGAGAGTTCAAAGGTTAAAGCTTTCCTTGTAGATAGGGATGGCTGCATAAAACAGCTTTACTGCCCCTCACTGAGCCGCCCCTAAATTTCTGGTGCCCTAGGCCATGGCCTATGTGGCCTTTCCAGAAATCCGGCCCTGTGTACACTGAGAAACCAATGCATTGTAAAGGAGAACTGTAGTGAGAGGGATATGGAGGCTGCAATATTTATTTCCTTTTAAGCAATACCAGTTGCCTGGCAGCCCTGCTAGTCAATTTGGCTGAAGAAGTGTCTGAATCACACCAGGAACAAGCATGCGGCTAATTTTGACATATCTGTCAAAATTGCCAGAAAAACCTGATCTGCTGCATGCTTGTTCAGGGCCTATGGCTGAAAGTATTAGAGGCAGAGGATGATTAGCAGGATAGCCATGCAACTGGTATTGCTTAAATGGAAACAAATATGGCAGCCTCCATATACCTCTCACTACAGTTCTCCTTTAAAAAAAACATTACAGTGCAGTCCCTTTAAAGGATAACTGTAGTGAGAATTATATGGAGGCCGCCATATTTATTTCCTCTTAAACAATACAAGTGGTTGCAGTAGTGTGTAAATAACACCAGAAACAAGCATGCAGCTAATCTCGTCAGATCTGACAATGTCAGAAACACCCAATCTGCTGCATGCTTGTTCAGGGTCTATGGCTAAAAGTATTAGAGGCAGAGGATCACCAAGACAGCCAGGCAACTGGTATTGCTTATAAGGAAATAAATATGGCAGCCTCCATATACCTCTCACTTCACTTGTCCTTTAAGAGAAGTGCATAAGACAGAGGATGTTTGATATTAATTGGCAATGGCAGAATGTGTTAGCCAATCGCTTTGTCCATGGGTACTGTGGGGAGCCTCCTTCCTCTACCCATTGAACAGTACATGGAGTGTGCATGAATGGTTACTAGCTGCCAGCAGGCAGTCAGCTGAAATAATCATGAATGATCTTTTCCAACCAGTGGAAATAAAGTGTCTGAAAGGATGCAGGGGAAAAAGCAGGACGGCATGCAGCAAAAGTAAATGGCATTACACATGCAAAGCCCTGTAACCATGCATGCTATGGCTAGAGCAGGGGTGTCAAACGCAAATACAAAGTGGCCTGATATTGTACACTGGGCCCAAGTCGCGGGCCAACCTCAATGTCTGCTGGCCACCTTCCTCCCTTATCAAGCTCCCAGCTATCTAATGGCCCCCTCCAACCCCTATAAAGTTCCCTGGTGTCTAGTGGTTCTCCTTTTCCTATATAGCTCCCTGGTGTCTAGAAGCCCCCACCCTCCTTTATACAGGTCCCTAGTGGTTAGGGCTTTCCCCTCATCCACATGTCTTCCCTGGTGATCTAGGGCTTCACCTTCAATATAGCTTCCCTGGTGGTCAAGAGTGGGCCAAACTTAATGCAAAGTGGGGAAACCACTTGGGGCCAAATTTAAGAGCGCTGAGGGCCAGATTTGTCCCGCAAACCGGAGTTTGACATGTATGGACTAGAGGGATTTTGATGTGTTATTGCATCACAGTAAATGCCAGCTTGCGCCTCAGAGTGTAAATGGGCCATAAGTGAAGAGGGGGATCCCGGTCGCCATCGAGTACCCTGCTTGGTATTTTTTCAATTGCAAAGTGCTGAAAACAAACAAAAAAGTTGAAAAATTATCTCCTAGGAGGGGAAAAAAAAAAAAAAATTGCATATTGCATACTAATAATTTTTCCACCGTCTCTGTCCACTTCCCTGCCTGAAGTTACAATAAAATGTTAATAACACTCCCATAACTTCAGTTCCCAAAGCTCGGTGCTTGGGGGTGATATTCGACTCATCTCTCTCTTTTATGCCTCATGTTCACTCCATAACCAGCTCCTGCCATCTCCAATTCAAAAACAACATCTCGCATCCATCCCTTTCTCACTCAAGACACAACTAAAATGTTAATACATGCTCTCATAATTTCTCGTCTGGACTACCGCAACGTACTAACAAACTGGCCCCGCTCCAGTCGGTACTGAACTCAGCTACTCGTCTCATTCATCTTTTTACTCGATCTTCCTCTGCTGCTCCTCTCCGTCAAGCTCTTCACTGGCAGCCAATTAACCAGAGGATTCAGTTCAAACTCCTAACCCTAACCTACAAAGCTCTCCACAATCTCTCTCCCCAGTACATATCCTCACTAATCTCCAGATACAAACCCAATCGCAATCTCAGATCGGCACATGATCTTCTGTTGTCCTCTAGAATCAACTCCTCACATTCACAAGACTTCGCACGCGCTTCACCCCTCCTCTGGAATGCCCTCCCACAACACATCCGTCACTCGCCAACCTTGGTTACCTTTAAACGCTCTCTTAAAAAAACACACTTGTTCCAACAAGCATATGCGCTACCTTAGGCCACTTCCCTTTGTACTAAGACCAAATTGCACTCCTACTAGGTATCCTAAAACACAAAGCCTCTATATATTTGCTGCATACTACCCCTCCTTCTGCCCCCCCCCCCCCCCCCATTCCCTTTAGAGTGTAAGCTCGCAAGGGCAGGGCTCTCTCCCCCTTTTGTGTCTTGGTAACCATTATACATTTTATTCATCATGTTAATTTTATCACTGTCATTACCAATTCGATAATTTGTATTTGTATCATTCTTTGTATTTTGTCACTAATTATGTATCTTGTATATTAGTCATCGGCGTAGCAATAGCCATAGCACCTGCTATGGGGCCCTGCAACATAGGGGGCCCAGTGGGTACTTAATGTATTTACCATTAACATTTTTGTGTTTCTCTACCCTCTGACTTTGTCTTGGTGCCTATGAACTATGTGTAGTTTTGATTGCATGATAATGTCAATGCCAAATTTACTCACATCCATAGGGTATGGCTAGGTGGCATTGCTTAAGAATGCCTACATCTGAGGGTGCCATGAAAGTTTTGCTATGGGGCCCCATGATCTCTAGCTACGCCACTGATATTAGTGTACACCATTGTCTGTATTATGTACCCCATGTTTGTTTCTTACTTTGTACAGCGCCACAGAGTATGTTGGCACTTTATAAAATAATAATAATAATAATAATAATAATAATAATAAGGGTCAACAGTATAAACTCACCCTTATAAAGGGCCACAGTGTGCACTTACCCTACTAACTCCTATCCTCTTCAAGCATACTCTTCCTAGTTCCTAAATTTCCTGAATCCCCAACGTATCCATTTGTGAATATATATGTATTTACTAGTGGCCTAAGCCTGTTTAAAATGGGCTAAGTCCGTTCCTAATGCGAGACACACACACACACACACACACACACACACACACACACACACACACACCTCCTGGCCCCGGCGGTGTTGCTGTGTCTTGTCCCTACACATGTGCAGTGCTAAAAATCATGGACAAACAGAGCGACACAGGGATTTTATAGTATAGGATTATTAGAAAACAAACAAAACAATCTGCAAACAATATTGTCATTTAGGTTTATTAAATCTGTAACAAAAGTTTCCCCATTTCCCACAGAAAAATAAATACTTCCCTTGCAGGCTGTGCTAAATCATTAGTAGAATCACAGGAAAATAACCAGGATTAGTGCAGGTCTCACTCACCCACACCCACTGCCCAGCCCTCTTCACCCCGGCTGCCATGTCTTCATCACTGGCAGCGAGCTCTAACTTATGAGCCTTCAAAAGCATGAAATTAGAAGGCGTAAACAACAGACTTTGGCTCAAAGTGAATTCTGCTTCACACCAATTTCAATATTTGACCTTACACGCTAAGAAAGCGCCAGGAAGGTTTTTGGGATTTGCTGGATGTTTTGTAAAAATTGATCTGGAGTCAAGTGCATTAGATTGGGGATGAGTGAAATTAGTTATCCAGAACCATAATGCCCAAATTATTCTGGCACTGAAACTATGCATAAAAAGACAAACACTGCACAAAGCTCCCTGTATAAGGCGGGGATAATGGAAGGTCATCTCCTCCTCTTCAAATAAGAAGAGCTGAATTTCTCATCCCAGATGCCCAGAGCCTGAGCCCATCCATTTTGAAGAAAAAAAAAAAAAAAAAGGCAGATGACTTTATAATGGTAGAAGAGATGAAGGAAGCTCGGTCAGTGATATAGTGGTACACAGTGGGGTGAGAAATGCAGCCTGACAGCTGTATTGCAAGAGAACTTGCTTCATCAGAGGCTACATGCTTAGCCTCTGACAAAGCAAGTTGTTTTGCGAAACAGCTGTCGGGCTGCACTTTCTCACCCCCACTGTATACCACTATATCACTGACTGAGCTGAAAGGACACCTCAGGTAAAAATTAACTAACGAAATAAATGATTGTACCCATCTTCCTGCTCCTAAAAAATGGCTTAAGATAGTCCAGTTTATTTTATGTTTAAATCTACTTTAAGTTTTTACTGTTGTCTATTGTTTTTGCTCAATGACACATTCATTGAAATATGCCAGAGCTAAAATCTATGAACTATTAACCCTTTTTATCTTGTTCCTGCTCCCAGAAGCCATTTTCTGCTAGGCAAGCGTTTTATAGTTGGAATTTCTTAGTGAGGGTCACACTGTAGTCACGACTGAGTCAGCCACTTACATACCTAATACTTAACTCTTTCAGGCAGAGAAGGAGCACAGCATAGTTAATAATTGACAAACCAATCGGTTCTGTTCAAGAACACCCTTGTCTATCCATTCTCACACAAAAAAAAAAAAAAAAAAAAAAAAAAAAAGTGCATGCACAATGCATGCCTGGATTTGTTGGCGTTTTCCAGCTAAGTACACAGGCAATTCTCATAGGTTGTATTGCTACTCATTATGCCATGTATAAACAAGCCTTACCGCAAGCCAGTAATAAGAGAAATGTGGAGGCCAATTCTATATTGTCCTCATGGCAGGTGTACTTAAAGGACAACTGTAGCCAAAAGGTATGTGGTGGCTGCCATATTTCCTTTTAAGCAATACCAGTTACCTGGCAGTCCTGCTGATCCTCTGCCTAATCCTTTAAGCCATAGCCCCTGAACAAGCATATGCAGATCAGATGCTTCTGACATAATTGTCAGATCTGACAAGATTAGCTGCATGTTGGTTTCTGGTGTGATTCAGACACTACAGCAGCCAAAAACACCAGCAGGGCTGCCAGGAAACTGGTACGGTTTGAAAGGAAATAAATATGGCAGCCTCCATAGCTCTCTTGTTAGAGTTTAAGGGAGAGAAAAACCAGAAAAGTAGGAGTTCTGCTCTGATAACATGGCCACTTATAGGAGGCTATACCCTTGAAAAGTGTAAATAAAAGCCTCTAAGCTCTGCCTACATGCTCCGGTTTTGCTGCAACTCATGTCGCAAAGGGTCATGAGGAACCGGTCAGCAGAGCATTGGTTGAAAGAATGATGATGTCACTTCCTGAGCTGTGGGGGGGGGGGCAGACTAGAGGGAAGCACTGGAGCGGACATAAGGATATTGTACAATGTTACACCTGGGCTGTTCTTCTGTCTAGTGCTCAGCAGGAATGGTCATGGGTACAGTCAAATAATGACAAGCTGATGGTAAATTTTATGGTCATTTTACAGAGTCTTAAAACAGACAAAATAAAAACAGTGGCACAAAACTCATATTGACCATCTTTCATACACAGTGATCAACAGGTCCAGATTTACCTCACAGGAGCCAATAGGAACAGATGTCCTGGCACCCTACACCTCACCCTCCATGAGCCTACAAACCCCAGGGCCGGCCCGCTCATGAGGCGGGTGAAACATTTGCCTCAGGCGGCAAACTTCTAGGGGAAGCACCCGCCGGGGGGGGGGGGGGCGCCGAGCCGGAGGGGTAGCGGGCAGGTCGGAGGTATTGGGCCTAGCGGTGGGAAGGGGGTCAGACCCCCACCCCCTCGCCTGGGTCCCCCGATCTGTGCTCCCCTCCAGCTGTAATTAGGAAGCAGCCGCTTGCAGATCGTAAGAAGCAACGGGCAGGGAGGACTCACCTTTTCCGCATTCCAGCATGCCCTCCACTGACGTCACTTCCTGCATCACCGCCCACTGTATTGTAAGTGGACGGCGATGTAGGAAGTGACGTCAGTGGAGCGCACAATGGAACGCGGATAAGGTGAGTCGGCAGCAATTTTCTCCTAAATTTGCCTCAGGCGGCAAAAAGTCTAGGGCCGGCCCTGACAACCCCCCCACCAAACTGCACCGCAAATGTGCTGGCTGGCCCAGCTGTCACTTCTCCCTTACTTCTATTGCCTGTCACAGGTAGCTACAGGTGCTCCTTAGTTTTAGATAGCCAGAACTATCCTCTGTATTAAGTAGCTAGAGATGCCCCCAAATGAAGGGAGATCTGGTCAGTAGAATGACAGTTGGGTGAGTAACCTCTAATTTACACTCCACTCAGGACTTTGTCTATGGAAAGAGGGAGGGCGGCACTAGGGGAAGGGAGTGAGCTTCTTTTCCATCATCAGGTGCCTGTAGGCATGTGCCTACAATGCCTTATGGTAAATCCAGCTCTGGTGATCAAGGACACTTTGCTCTGTGTGCTGCCTGATAGGAACCTGGCCATACAAAGATGAACCTCCGCATGTTTCCAAAACTGATGGGTCTCAGTGCAGGTCATCTATTGAGAGCAGAACACCACGGGGGAATGACACAGCATAAAACACCACCACACTCTACAGATTGGTTGTTCATGTCTACCTGATACTTACGTCTGTTTTGAGATATGACATAAGTGTCAGAACCAGGACAGTCATGGGCGCAACAATAGCCCCTGCAACCCCCACAATTGCAGAGGAGCCCCTCCTCCTCAAATCCACATGCAGAGTAATGCAGGGAGTGTTATATGTACCTGCTTCCAGCATCGCGGATCCCTGGGCATCACGGCAGCAGCAGCTTGCATCGGTCATTTGATAGAGTCGGAGAGAGTCTGCTGTGATGCACAGAGGAGACCTGCAGTACTGAAAGCAAGTAACATTACACTCGCTACCTGTTCAAGAGCTACAGGGCTCCTCCGTGCATCACAGCACACTCTCTGCTGCCATTCACTGGCTTTCTATCACATGAACGATGTGAGTTACGTGGTCGAGAGCTCAGAGAATGGCAGTAGAGAGTGCTGCTGTGAGGCACGGAGATCTGAGGTGCTGGAAGCAGGTAAATATAACTCTCCCTGCACTACTCTGCATGCTGGGAGGGGTTGGCGAGGAGGTTTGACTGGTCCCTTGGCAAAGAGGTCTATGGACCTAGGGGGCCCCATGCAATCTGTGTAGAGGATCCCCCATACATGGTAGTTACACTCCTGACGACAATAATGGCAGCACCTGTCATCTCACAAATCAGATCTATTTAGAAACCGTTTACCCGGCCTCCAATTAATTCATGAACATTAAGAGAGGAAGGAGGAGAGTTTATTGTGAGCTGGACCAGCTCAGAGGTATCTCTGATGAAGAGGGTGTGGAACAGAACTCGGGGCGTATAACGAAATTTCAATTTTGGCACCAAATGACTTCATTCATACATCGTAAGTCTTAATCGTAGATCAAGGAGATGTTAAGTAGCAGTTTATCATAGCGTTCCATAGAGGCTGACTTTGACGAAAGAGATTGATTCCGTAATGTCTTCTCTGCCTTTCTCATATACAACGAAGAGGCTATTGCTATCCTCGATGTTACGGGCTAGGGTGGTGAGGGAAGAGTAGCCGCTGGCCTGTGGCCAGATCTGATAGGTGTCCGGCTCCCATGAGGCTCCAGAGTCAAAGCTCCAACGCAGAGTGAGGTTAATGCCTGAAGTAGAAAAACTGCAGTGAGGACAAGTGACAAACGGAAAGGCATAAGTGGTGAACACACATGCAATGCAAAACACAAGCAAGTAGGGATGCTCAAATCAGAATTTGGGTGAAACCCGGATAGTTGCTATCCGGATTTCACCCGGGTAATTACAATCACCTGTGCGGGCTGGGCGGTCACATGAGTACAAACACTTCCTCCTTCCGGGTTGAAGGAGGAAGTGTTTGTAATCACGTGACGCGCGTGGACCACATCGTGGTAGATGTCGAGGGACGGACCGAAGAAGACGTCAGATAGGCAACATTGACCCCACCGCCCAGGTGATTGAAATTTACTAGGGTGAAATCCTGATAGCAACTATCCGGGTTTCACCCGAAATTCGGATTTGAGCATCCCTGCAAGCAAGCGCATGAGTGCACACTTTTCAGGGACCTGGATACTGGTAGTTTAAAGAGTAACTGTAGTGAAAACAATGAATAAAATGTATGGTTTACAATATTGAAAAAAAAAAAAGGTAGCAGCAGCACCGCTTAGTGAAAAAGTAGCACTTTATTAAACGTGCAATTAAAATTACATGTCAGGAATGGGCTGTAGTTGCCTCCAGCCCATTCCTGACATCAATAAGCAGTGCCGCTGCTACCTTGTTTAAACTGATTTTCAACTCTGTGGGCAACGAGCTCTATAGCACGCTTGTCTCCATTTCGAGTGTTGGGCCAAACATTTTTTTGCATGGCTTACAATATTCAATTATAGATTTACCGTATATATTCAAATACAAGTCGACCTTGTGTATAAGTCAACTCCAATATTCAACCCTCTTAAGCTGGAATTTTTGTATTGACTCAAGTAAAAGTCTATCCAAAGTTAATGGCTGCACTTGGGGCTCTGGAGGGATTAATGACTGCACTGCATACAGCATTACCGTCAACCCCTCGTACAGCCAATACCTCCTCCAGGCCGCCAAGTGCTGCAATTATTCACTCCCTTTTCTGCAGACCAGTATTTCCCCCCTGCCCCTTTACTTGTTTATTGTTGTGACCAGGACTTTTACACCTGTGTTTTCTTGGCATTTCCTTTATCAAGAAAGTGTTACTAACGACTTGGTAAATTGCTGCAAATGGGAATGTAGCTATTAGTACACACATTACTCTGTGCTCAGTGTTGCCTGTGACACGTGTATAAGCCGTCCCCTATACTTTTATGAAGTGAATAAGACCTAAGTTTCTAGACTTATACTCGAGTATATACAGTAGTCAGTGTTTGCCCATTGTAAAATCTTTCCTCTCTCCGATTTACATTCTGAAATTTATCACTGGTGGTGACATCTTCAGTTCTGCCAGGTGATCTAAATGGAATATTAGTTACTGAGAGTTCTATGCACAGAGGGGGGATACGGCTTTCTTGGCAGTTGGAAAAAGCCGTTATTTCCCACAATGCAAAGAGGTTCACAGACAGCAAACTGTCAGGGCCTAGGTGCTGACATCACACTGTGGGAGGGGTTTCACCACAATATCAGCCACACAGATGTCCCTGATTATCTATTAGAGAAAAGGTAGAGATTTCTCATGAGAAAGGGAGTATAGGCTACTGATTGGGATGAAGTTCACTCCTTGGTTAAAGCTCCTCCCATAACCCTTTCCAATCTACTGTCAGACTTGGTCTGACAGTTCTCCCCAGCTCCTGATGTAAAGGGGCATAAATAGCTGCAACTAGGGATGCCATTGTTGGATAAACCTAACATAGCTTCAGCCCCTTTAAACTAAGTCTGACACTTCGATCACTGCCGGCACCACGTAATATAAAATATTGCATGGGCGCATGTGGCCTCCCCGATGCCTGTGCTATCACCAGATCTAGTCTAGGTCCCTCACAAAAAGTGTCGAAGTCCACCACTTTGATCCCCTTCAGCACCACACTGTATAATTACACCAGCGCATTCAATGCAGGGCAGAGCTACAGCATGCAAACTAGTACAGCCCTCCCTCGCATTGGTGCAAAGAGATAGAGACCCCCTTGGGGTGCTGACCTGCAAAATCAATGTGGGTTAATAGGCGAACATACTGTTGAGAACCTTGGTTAATACAACTCTTGCATCATCTGTAAATAAAGCTCCAGGAGTGGTTGAAACTTACGATGGTTCTGATTGGATGGGTTCACAAAGTAGGTCACTCTATCCTTAAACAAAGCTCCGGCGGCCACAGCTGGGTCTGGTAAACCATCATCGAAGTAGACATTTTGCAGAGGTAGAGAATCGCAGCCATCAGTAGAGAAGACCACGATCCGGCACCGGCAGTGATAGAAGTACTGGTTCCGGGCATTAATGACCACTGTGCCATCTGGAAGCTCATAGGGCTGCAAAACAGCGGAGAAGAAGACAAGAGTTGGTCAGTTGGACAAGGCAGCAGATGGAATCGTGGGTGGTGGACTATATGGAGGTGGGAGATGGGAGAGACTGAGGGATCAAAGCTTGCAGGAAGGGAAAAAAGACCTGCAGTGAAGTTACGGGAGGGGCAACGAAAATACCAGCTCACCTGGAAGCAAATGTTCACGTCTTTAAAGGTCGTGATAATATAAGGGTTGCCGCAACTGTCCTACCATGGAGAAATGTAGAGTATATGAACAAACTGAACAAAACCAAAGAAAGTTGGGCACTACACACAAAAAGAAAATCTGCTGCTGTCACCACCGATACTGCTAAGGCCTCTTTTCCACAAGCAGGTGAAGGGGTGAAGTAACCGCCTGTAAGCTGCTCCCATCCACCGGCTGGGCACTTGTTAGGGCTCGGCACAGGCGGTAGACAGGTAGCCCATACACTGCATGAGAGACTTTTCACCACCTGGTAACACCGTGTGTCAAATATGAAATGCACGGTGTTACCGAACGCTGTTATTTCACTCCATGTAATTGCAGAATAATATCGCTTGTAGCCGGCATCAGGGCAGCCGAACTGCTTGACAAAATGAGCAGTTAAGCTGGATCGGTGGAGGCAAGAAGGACGGGGACTTTCCTCCTGGATTATTCAGAGGCTTCCCTTTACTTAAGTACCCATTTATTTTCCCCTTCAGGCTTAATTTTAACCCTTCAGCAGCAAATTTATTTAGAGGCTTGCAAGTGCTCCAGGACAGTTTATTTTAGCACTTTTTTTAATTTTTTGTTACATTTCCCTGCTTCTGATTAATTCTGCTGTAATGCAATGTGTATTTACAGCCACTTGTCACTAGGAGGAAGTGTTCGACAATAACAGAACTTCTGCTTTCAGTTTCTATTATCTGCTAGTGTAGAGACATCAAAGCATTCCAAGAATTTACAGCACAACTACCGACTGAGGTCAAAAGCAGAGCACTTCTCTCAAAAACGGGATAACTCTTGAAGTTAGTAATGGGTTAAAAGCATGTGTGACAGAAGCTGCTCACCTGGCATTCATCAGGACTGAAGTCCCCCATTCGTTTTCCTTGCTTGAAGGGCAGGCCTTCTAGCTTCCCTCCTTTAGTCCAGGTGGTGCCATGGTCATCACTGAGAAGGCAGAAGACTCCGTCCTCATCCAGCGTCCCGTGGCCGCACACGATCAGGCGCCCTTGCTTCGGAGAATACTTTTTCTGTGCATAGAAAATAACGGAATGTCATGCGGTGCCCCATGCAGGCAGTCCAGCACAACGATACACTGCATGCAAACGGTATGCAGCTTGGAACTGGGCCAATAAGAACAAGGAGGAAGTGTACTTGATTGGGCCAATTCCAAGCCGCATACCATTTGCATTAAAGGAATACTATCGATACCCAAGTGTTCTAAAATGACAGCGTGCAAATAATGTCTAAGTAGCTGTGTAAACATTTTCCTACTTTTCACGTTAAATATCAGAGGCAAAAGCTGTAATTTATTGAGGGTAGGATTTAGCTATATTGGGACAAATCAATTGCAGAAGGGGTGTCTGCTTCAATGCACAGCCAGAG
Organism: Hyperolius riggenbachi; assembly: GCF_040937935.1. Taxonomy (NCBI): domain Eukaryota; kingdom Metazoa; phylum Chordata; class Amphibia; order Anura; family Hyperoliidae; genus Hyperolius; species Hyperolius riggenbachi. Next base: position 43,442,955 of record NC_090653.1, on the reverse strand, counting down.
TTGCATATCAGGCTACAGAAAGCAAATATCAAACATATCAAACTCTGAAAGCAAAAACAGTATGAAAAGCTGTGACAATTAGTTACATTTCCTCTGCTCTCTTCACACAGTTCAGTCAGAAACAGAGCTCCCAACAGCTGCAGCTCCTGTGTCCTGTCTCTCTGTCACACACAGAGCTACACAGAGTTAACTGATCAAGTGTGAGGGGAATTTCCCCTCTCCTCATGGCTCAGTCAGCCATAAGTTTTGGTGTCAGTAAAGTTTAAATGTATTTTGATAACAGTAAACAAAGAAGTTGCTACTAAAATGTATACACCAGTACTTAGCACTTCCCAAACAATTCCTGTGTCAATTGAAAAAAAATAAATTGTGAATCGATCGATAGTATTCCTTTAAAATCAGCATGCAAGATTAATTATCACCTCATTGACTGGCTCTACTTATCACCTAATAGGGAGCAAAATCCAGAGATTTGCAGGGTCAGTAATGACTTTCATAGAGGAAATCTATAATGCAGGTCATTTCACTTGCTAAAGTTTTAAAGGCGCGCACACACCATGCTTCCACACGACAGGTCCGCCAGATCCTCCCACTGGGGGGGAAACTTTCAGCCAACAATAGCACGCGTGTACGCGCTGTCGGCAGACTGATAAGGCTGTTTCTGAATGATTCGCTAAGCGGATCGTTCAGAAACAGCCGTATCAGTCTCCCGACAGCGCATACACGTGCTACTGTTGGCTGAACGTCCACCCAGCTGGAGCGTCAGGCGGACCGGTCGTGTGCGGAAGTATGGCGTGTGTACACACCATAAGGTGCATACACATCCAATTTTGATTGGTCAATCACTGGCAAATTTTGCCATCAACATGTGGTATAAAGGCCAAAAGGTTTTAAATACTATGAGCAGATTAGCTCTCATACTGCATGGCGGTAGTAAAATTGACCAATCAAAATTGTATGTGTATATACCCTTAGTACTTCTGCTAAGCCAATTCTATATATTTTGGGAGGGGAGGGGGACTTGAAGCTGGAAGAAGCTTAACTCAATGATTATGTAACTGTCCTTCCTTGTACAATACAATCATACAAACATTACATGCAGGTCTTATAGAGAACTTTGAAGAACAACAACTGTATTAAAGCACAAGAACTGTTTGATATATCCTTCTGCAATATGAAGTAACAAAATTACACAGATCTGCGATCTGCTGATCAGGTCTGTCATCCATGGTTTTCCTGTCTATGGCCAGGTAACTGAAAACATTGAGTGGTTGTTCCAGAACTGGACTCATGCTGCAAGCACTTCATTCCCTAGGTCAGGTTATGGGCATGTTTTAGAGATCTAGATCATTTTTTTCCATTTCCACAGTGTCCAGTGTTTTCTGTACATATTACTGACCTGTATTCCATAGCCAGGCCCCGGAGCAAACATGGTAGTGCCAATATCCTGGGAGAGGTTCCTCGGGATACTCCAGGTTATGCCATCGTCAGAGCTGTTGGTAACCATGACGCTGGCTACGGCACACTTGAGGTAGTGGGCGCACAGGGAGTACACCAGGAAGATATTTTTGGTCTCATCATCCACCACTACAGCCCCCAGGTTCAGCCCATCTGGGGCAGATCCATCATCTATGATGAAAGCAGTGGGTCCCCAAGTGTAACCTGCAGTGGGGGAAATTATTATAACGATCAACATTCAAATAATATTACAATTTTTCTTAAATTTACCTAAATTGGGAGTTCTCTCAAATTTCTTCTATGGTCTAAAGCAGTGTTCCCCAACCCTGTCCTCAGGGCCCACCAACAGTGCATGTTTTGTAGAAAATTGCAAACATGCACAGGTGGGGTAATTAGTGTCTCGACAGAGCTGATTACCTACCTACCTACAGAAGTAGGTAATCAGCTCTGTCGAGACACTAATTACCCCACCTGTGCATGTTTGCAATTTTCTGCAAAACCTGTACTGTTGGTGGGCCTTGAGGACAGGGTTGGGGGAACTGTGGTCTAAAGCACCAAACATAACAAAAGTTAACAGCTAAACCATTTGAGTGGTTTCAGAGGTAGTGGAAGGATTAAAGATGGCCATACATCTGACGATTGTGCGGCCAATCAACCATCCGATTCGATAATTATCGAAGCGTCTGAAAACTGGTGCTGCAACAAGGCCGATCAACGATTTGACAGATTTCGGGCCAAACAGGTCAAGTATTGAGCGGACATGTTGCATAGCGCCCCCCCCCCCCCCAAGCATGCCCTTCACACAGTAACGCACTTCCTGCTGGACAGGAAGTACATCACTAGGGTTCCTGGGCCTACCCATCATTCCACTCATGTGCACCGCACTGCCACCAACATATTCAAAATTTCTGCATGATCCATTGACTCACAGGAATTTCCCACCGAAGTCCGCCGGTAATGCGTGGTTGACTTCGGTCGGTGGATCGGGCACTTCTGGTGCAACGTAACGTGGTAAGTGTGCTAGGTTCCACCCCCTTGTATTGCCGTTGCGTTACCCAGCGGTAAACAGTGTAACACAATGTGGCATTCCAATGCATGTATAAAAAGGGGCCTAAAGGTCCGAACAGAGGCTCGAAAACCATGAAAGTGACATTTCACACATGTACGCATGCCCTGGAACAATGCGTTTGAAATCTGCCCAATAGTTGCTCGAGTTGATCTGCCAGTTGGATCGGGCAGAATACCAGATATGGGTCGCTCATAGTTGTTTAGCTACTATTACTTACAACTGTCATCCGAAACTGTGAAATCTGACGTTCCGACAATTCAAAATGCACAACTCCAGGTACCCAAAATTGCCCCGACTCCACAGTCCTGGTTACAACAACTTTACCTGCAGCATAAAATGCAATATGTATATTACAGAGGTATAAAGAGAATGCTTACCCCCATCTTGTGACCTGCGGGTGGCTATGAATTTGGCTCCTAGATCAGAGGCGGAGTGTTTCCGGGCCTCGGAGAAAGCCAGCAGATGCCCGCGAGGGGTGTAAGTGATGACGGGGATCCGGTAAGTGTCCACCTCGCCGATCACTCCCCCGCTCACCCATAGTAACTGCTCCATGGTAATCAGCGGCGAGAGCTGGAGGTGGAGAAAAGAGGGAATGGGTCAAAATTGCCAAGTTTCTCCAACACAGCAAACCTGTCCTGGAGGATGAAAAATATTAAAAAGTGAGCCTCCAGACTAAAAATCTATTCAGCAGAACTGAAAAGGCTTGGTGTTTCTTTAACAGTTTCACAGCATCAGAACTTTGTTTCTTACCCAAGCCTCATTTTTAGCTGCATAGAAGCTAAGCTCCGCCCCACCAAAGAAATATACTCCAGAAAGTGCAACACATTTTGCACTGCAGGCATTTTCTCTATCAATTACATTAGCCTCTGATAAAAAAAAAAAAAAAAAAAACACACACACACACACACACACACACACACACACACACACACACACACACACACACACACACACGGTGAGCAGAAAACGCATACAGCAAAAAAGGAAGAGTGTGGGTCCCAGCCTCAGCTTATTACACTCACTCTGTCTATTTTTGATGGAACAGAACTGGCTCTACAAACTTCAACATTACTACAGTACAGAGCAATTGGGGAGGGGTAGAGCAGCACTGTACACAAGATCCTGCTGAACACTGAATAGGGACTGCCTACAAATCTTTGTATGATTCGTTATCAGTGGCTGAACAGATGCAGTCATTAGAACAATTGTGCAGAGAGCGGAAAGTTTCACTCTGTGCAATTAGTGGTCAGTCTCAGGACAGGGAAAATAATCTCCCTCCCCCCCCCCCCCCCTCCCGGAGCCCCCTGTGGCTTCTGGGGCACCAGTGGCTTCTGGGGCCCCCGGCAGCTGCATCCCTTGCATGGTCTATCGTAACGCCGCTGCATGACCTGACTCCATGGGGGGAGCCACTGTTTACACCGGAGAGTTCTAGCAAGCTGTAGACACTCATCTGGACCTTGCCGAAAGCACCCTGCAAGATTAGCAGAAAACACTAAAGGTGCTCCTATAGAGACAGATCTCTCTCTGATAGACTAGAAATCTGTTGTCTGCCCATACAACACAGGCCAATTACCAATTCATTTCAGCATGGAATCTCTTGGGACGCCACATCCGCCATCACCCGCGCTGTCACTCCCAAATGTAAAACGTACGCACCCGGTGCAGTATACTTTACCTGTCCCGTGTCCACCGCTGGCTCTGGGCTCCATCTGCAATCCACATACACGCCCCCACATGGTTGCCGACATAAACGTGGACGCGTGTGACATCATACACACACCCCCTTGTTACTCCGGCAACCAAATGGGGCGTGTCTGTGCAGATTTCGGAGGGAGCCCAGAGCCAGCGGCAGACACAGGACAGGTAGAGTATACAGCACCGGGCGCATACATTTTACATTAGGGGGTGACAGCACTGGGGGTTTTGTTGCGAGGCCACCGTGGGTAGGAGGATGGGTGAAACCTTGACAGGATCCAGGGGCATTTTTCTCTGTTACAGGTTCTCTTTAACTTCAGGTTTGCTGTAATCCAGGGGCGGATTGCTGATGACGTGCAAATGGGGTCAGAAGCATATTTTTTTGCTGTTGCCATCTGCATCCCCATCTGGGAGAATTTGTCATTTCCTAGTAGGAAGAATGTAAATCTTTCCAGCACAAAACTACAACAATTTTTCAAAGAAAAATCCTATTTTTTGGTTTTCAGCCATTACAGTTTTAAAATAAAAACTTGTGACTGTTCATAAAACCCACACATTTTATTTGCCCATTTGTCCCGGTAAATAAGTTTTAAAATTACATTATGTTCTTAGTACAATGAATGGTGACAATATTTTATTTGCAAATAAAGGTGTACTTTTTTCCCCCCATTTTGTGATTTTGGTTTTCTCATTGCACTCTAATAATTACAAGTCCTTATTTGCAAAAACAATAATAATCGACCCTCACGGCATACATATACAAAAAGCTGAGTCCCTAACGTTATGTATTCTCTTTTAAATTACATTATTTTATTTTTACAAGTTACACTTTTATATAAAAATTTGGTCACTAGATGTCGCTTGCTTGGTATGCTAGCATTCTATGCAGAACAAAGTAAAAATAATTTTTGTTTTTTTACCTGCTCCCTTTGAATGATCAGTGCTGTTCTTTACCACAATGGTCATTCATGATTTAGGCACTACAGACTGGTTTTGGGAACTTATGTTCCTATTCACCAATCTCAGAAGTAGCTGCAGGTCACGTGCCCACAGCATGCATAGAGAGGCAGTGATTATTACCTATGCCCCTGGGGCTAAGACGAAGTTCTGCGTGACGTAGATATACTGCCTCAATTCCAGGAACTAGTTAAACATAACCCTTATATTTCAGTCTGGTACCAACTAAGAACTTCCACAGAAGATATTGAACTCAAACTGCACTTTTTTTTGCAGTCATGGGACTGTACTTTGTTTGGCAAGTACGGCACATACTATTAAAGAAAACCTGAACTGATAATTAAAAGTCAAAATAAGCATACACAAGTCATACTTACCTTCCATGTAGTCTACTCCTCATTGTCTTTCTCCTGTCAAGCGTCCTGCTTGTTCACTGTGATCAAGGGAATTTTCCGTCCTCCATTTTGAAAATGGCCATTACTCATAACAGCTTTCTGGTCAGCACACAGTTAAACTGTAACATCTCCCACTTGAGCCATAGGGAAACATGGACATTACCTGGTACATCAGTTTTCCTCTCAGCTATAACTGACAGCAACTGATATATTTCACATCTGACAAAATATTGTCAGAACTGGAAGGGATTATTGTCAGAAGAAAATGGTGAGCTTCTGAGAGGAACTGATGGCAAGGTAACTATGTAAATGTTCATTTGAAGTTACCTCATGTGTTTATTTTAAATAGTTTTACTCAGTACAGGTTCTCTTTAAGAAACTCTGATATTGGCTTAGGGCAGGAGCCATAATTGCTAATTTTCAACATCTAATCATACCCACTGACAAGCACATTTCTACATGCCTATTTGCCAGAAAAAAAAAACCACTGGCTCTGCTAATTATGCACATAAGAACAAATGAGCAAGCTGCAGTGATTGTTTGTCAATCTACTTAGATTATAAAAACAGAACTAAATGTATTGTATTTGTGTTTTTTTTTTTTTTGTTTTTTTAAACCAGAGGATAGAATTTTCCATTTAAGCGCTCTAAATAAATGTGACCCAAAGTGATCCTTTTTTTTTTTTTTTTTTTTTTTTAAATAATTTTGGCTAATGTTTCACCCACAGTCATTGCTTACCAGCATGCTCTGTCATAGGGTGAGAAAGTGAAGGGAGAAGGGACAAGGGAGGGGGAAAAAAAACAAACAAAAAAAAAAAAAAAAAAAAAAAAAAAAAACCACAAAACACACACCTTAAAGAGACTCCGTAACAAAAATTGCATCCTGTTTTTTATCATCCTACAAGTTCCAAAAGCTATTCTAATGTGTTCTGGCTTACTGCAGCACTTTGTACTATCACAGTCTCTGTAATAAATCAATGTATCTTTCCCTTGTCAGACTTGTCAGCCTGTGTCTGGAAGGCTGCCAAGTTCTTCAGTGTTGTGGTTCTGTGCTGCATCTCCCCCCTCCAAGCCCCTCTCTGCACACTGCCTGTGTATTATTTAGATTAGGACAGCTTCTCTCTTATCTTTTACAAGCTGGATAAATCCTCCTCTGAGCTGGCTGGGCTTTCACATACTGAGGAATTACATACAGGCAGAGCTGTCTGCACTCTGCAGGAAGAAACAGCCTGACACTTCAGTGGAAGATAGCTGCAGGGGGAAAGAAACACACAAATGATCTCTTGAGATTCAAAAGGAAGGGTGTATACAGCCTGCTTGTGTATGGATGTATTTTCTATGTGTGGACATACTGTACATCAACCTACTTCCTGTTTTAGTGGCCATTTTGTTTGTTTATAAATAAACTTTTTAAAACTGTTTTTAACCACTTTTAATGCGGCGAGGAGCGGCAAAATTGTGACAGAGGGTAATAGGAGATGTCCCCTAACACACTGGTATGTTTACTTTTGTGCGATTTTAACAATACAGATTCTCTTTAAAGTGGGAGACACCAGCAATTGGCCAGGAGCTGTCCACTTCTAAAGGTGCCCATAAAATATGAGACATTCTTATGCTGGGTACAAGTTACGTTCTTTCGGTTGATTCTGCCGTTCGAGCGATTTTCATTTCGTTTTTCCGCTCAATTTCCTGCTCGATTCTCTTATGTTTTCTTATCAATTTCCATTCACTTCTTTGAGAATTCGAGCAGTAAAACGATCAAGCGTAATATCGGACATGACGGAAATGATCAATCGAACGAAAAAAAACACAACATGTGTATCTAGCATTAGGTGGCCATACACTTCTAGATTTGCAGCAGATTCAACCATCAGATAGATTCCTGTGAAATGCCTGTCAAGTTGAATCAGACAGGAATCCGTCCGATGTGTGCCACACCCTAGGAACGGATTGCCAAAAGATTTCAGAATGAAATCTATCTAAATGCATTATTGGTCCATTAGATCCAATGCAACTCTATGGGCCATGGAACTGCTGCCAGCAGCAGATCAACCTAGATCTTCCATTTTGTTAGATCAAATCCATCAAAATCTGCCACAAAATCTATCGATAGATTCTATAGAATCTATCGATGAAATTGACCAGTGTAAGGGACCCTTTAGATAGATTTAATCACTGATCAAATCTGCCAAGGACTGTTGCCCCAGAATGCCGCCCAACTGCAATTTCGATCAGTTTCTAGCAGAAATCGACAGACATTACCGATCAGACAGGCCAGCTGGTCGATCAGGGGCACGGTGTGGATGCAGCAATAACTATTCGGGGGAGTTCTCCTCTTCAACAATAGGGGAATGATAGCTGAGCGAGTTGTGTTCCCCCTCCTATACTGCACCCTGAGGCTGGAGCCTCTCTAGCCTCAGCCTGGGCCCTGGAAAAGCCCAATATAAAATGTTGTCTTGTCTAAAGGTGCGTACAAATGCGACTATAGTCGTTTGAAACAATCGTTCCGATCATTTCAAACAACGATCGTAAAAAAAAAAAAAAAAAAAAAAAAAAAAAAAAAAAAAAAAAAAAAAGCAGCCAACGACCATTAAGTCTAACGACAGACGAGCTAGATCGTTAAAAACGAAACGATCTAGCTTGGCGGATTTTTCCAACAACGATCGTTTGCAAAAGTAGTACATCGTTGGAAAGTGGTCGTTCGTACTAGGCTTGACATGCGCACTTCGCTATTTCTCCAGTGGAACTTTTCATTTTTATGCGCAAGCGCAATAGTTGCTTACGTAATGTGTTCGTTCTAACGATCAGATCGTTCCACACCTTTAAAAACTAACTTTACTTAGGTCATTCTCTCGTCAATTAAAAGTTTGTTCATAACGAACGATCGTTGTATGTGTGTACGTAGCTTAAAGGGACACTTAAACAAAAAAAAAAAAAAAAAAAAAAAAAAAAAAATGAGTTTTTCTCACCTAGGGCTTCCAATAGCCCCCTGCAGCTGTCCGGCGCCCTCGCTGTCTCCCTTCGATCCTCCTGGCCCCGCCAGCAGCCACTTCCTGTTTCTGTGACAGGAGCTGACAGGCTGGGGATGCGAGTGATTCTTCGCGTTCCCAGACACATTAGCACCCTCTATGCTGCTATATGGTATATGATATATGCTATAGTAGCATAGATGGCACTATTGTGGCCAGGAACGCGAAGAATCACTCGCGTCCCCAGCCTGTCAGCTCCTGTCACCGAAACAGGAAGTGGCTGCCGGCGGGGTCAGGAGGATCGGAGGGAGACGGCGAGGGCACCGGACAGCTGCAGCGGGCTATTGGAAGCCCCAGGTGAGTAAAACTCATTTTTTTTTGTTTGACTTAAGTTTCCCTTTATTACTCTGCATAGGCCCCAGGGGGGCGAACACGGTAAATCCAGCGCTGGACACTTGGGCGCAGCAGCGCAGGAGACTTGGGCGCAGCCGGCGCCACCATAGGCCGTAATAGGAACTACGGCTATCGCAGGCACAGGGAGTAACTTCAGCGCTGTCAGAAGACGGATCTGAAGTTGCTTTTAAAACAATAATTCGGCTTCCAGCAATTGCTGGAAGCCAAATTATTTCATTCCCCCACTATCTATGTCAGCCTGGAGGGGGAATAGTAATTAACACGGCCCGGACTTGTGCAGCAGCAGGATCAGCCATATACTGGCTGTGTCCTGCGCCCAAGTCTCCGGCGCCGTTCTCTCTCGTACACCAGGGGGAAAGCAGCAGTAGCAGGGGGATACCTGGGGGAGAGGAGGCAATTGATTTTTACTAGACTTCACGCTGAAATAGAAAATAAATTAAGTTCAATGATTGATCCCTCTCTTATTAGAGGTCGATTACAGAGGGATCTAATGCTGGGAATACACTGCTCCATTTTGCCACTTGATTCTCCGGCTCCAATGTTTCGTTGCTCGATTCTGCAGTCAATTCTCTTATCTGCCACTCGTTTTTCTTATTTTTTTCCATTCACGCTAATACAGAATCAGGCGGCGAAACGATTGGGCGGGAGATAGGACATGTCGGAAATTATCTATCAAGCCAAGGCTCAAAATCGAGCCGTGTATTCCCAGCATAAGGGATCTATCGTTTGGGCACGGCTGGAGAAAGCCTGACAGTGTATGGCAGGCTTCCCGAAGAGATGGCAGCACACCTAAAAAAAAAAAAAAAAAAAAACTCAGCAGACTGAGCTGAAATGATCACAGTTTACAGCATGTATGTAGTGTTACTGACCGCAATGAGGAAAGAATCAGTAAAGCAACAGTTCGTAGATTACATCTACAAGACGAGGGTGATGACTATACAGGAAGTCTGTTTTTGCCTACAATGCATCTCCTAACCACAGACACGGCAATTACATTTATATGAATGCAAAGGTAAAGAAACAATAATCTTATGAGATATTGAATTGCATGTGTAGTACAGCTAAGAAATAGAACATTAGTAGCAAAAGAGAGTTTCATTGGGGTTGATTCACTAAGACAGAACACACCTTAGAGTAGCATAGCGAGCGCTACAAACTTATGCTTGCTAATTAGCAATGACAAGAGCTCCACTCGTTCAGCCCCGAGCCCCTGCGGGTCCAATCACTTTAAGGCCTCTTTCCCACCAGGAAGTTGCATTTTAGGGGACGTTATAGGTCGCATAACGTGCCCCTAACGCAATGCATGGTGGTGTTGGAGGACGCTACCAAGAGCTGCGTTGTCCTATGCGCTGCGGAGACCACGTGATCGGAACCCTCCACATAACGTGGTCCCGCCAGCCAATCAGCGGCCGCTCCAGGAAGTAAATACTGCACGTCACACAGTGCAGTGAATATTAGCCATGTGGCTTGCTCCAATAGCGGGCTCTACCCCTCCTCACATTACTGAGCATGTGCAAACAGTCTAATGCGGCTAAAACCACGTATAACGTACTGCATGCTGCACTTTTTTTGAACGTGTAGTGTTACAATGTAACGCAACGTGGGCACTGTGAACAGCCCATTGATTTTTCATTACTGTGCGGTGGGCTCCGTTACAGGCTGCTCTAACGTGCGCCTGTAACGTCCCACTGTGAAAGCAACCTAAAGGACATTATCCCAGCACTTTCATTGGCCCAATAGGCTGCCTGTCAAGTTTCCCGTTAAGTGACTATTGGGCCAACCAAAATGTAGGGTTAGGGGGTTAATTACCCAGATGTCCGGGCGCTTCTATGCATATCACACGCATCCAATGGGACGCGTTCCACGACTTAATACCGAGTACTTCCTCCTTCCGGCCGAAGGAGGAAGTATGCATTATTGAGTCGTGGAACGTGTCCCATTGGATGCGTTTGATACGCATAGAAGCGCCCGGACATCTGGGTAATTAACCCCCTGTTCCCCATGCAGACACCTGAGGCAATTAAGACTCATTAGAATCACAGATTCGGATACTTTTTTACCCGTGAGACACACACACACACACACACACACACACAGTAACTGGCCCCGGTAAGTCGTCCAGTCAGGGCTAGTTGGCGCAGTCAGACTGTGCACGCTCCCTTGTTTCGCTCCCCCGGCAGGGAGCGTTCTGCACTTGCACAGTACTACTTCGCAGGTGCAGAACACTCCCAGCCACAGGAGCGAGACAAGGATAAAATTTAAGGTTAGGCATTTAGGCGCTAGTCTACTGTAGGACCCAACAGGAAACCTCATAGGGCTCTATTCATAAAAGGCTTTGCAGTAAAAGACCAAAATTACTTACGGTAATTTCTTTTCCAGAAGTCGGAAGGACAGCAACCCTGAGACTTGTCTCCATCCACTACACACTGGACAGGAACTAGATAAAAAGATTTGCATAATTGGTTAGGTAGCAGAACATATATAAACCCTCTCATGTCCTTACCCCCTCAGTTGGTACAAAAAGACTCCACACATAATGATGCTTCAAAATAAATATAATAAGAAACAGCGGTGGGCAATAAGGGTGCTGTCCTTCCGACTTCTGGAAAAGAAATTACCGTAAGTAATTTTGGTCTTTCCCAGAACGTCTCAGGACAGCAACCCTGAGATGATATACAAGATAATATTTAGGGAGGGACTACAGCCTGTAACACTTTTCTGCCGAAACTTAAATCAGCACTAGACAATACATCAAGTCTATAGTGTCTCACAAAAGTATTGTGACTTGACCAGGTGGCTGCCTTGCAGATTTGCTCAACTGATGCTCCTGCCCTCTCTGCCCATGAAGTTGATACTGCTCTGGTTGAATGAGCCTTCAATCTTGCTGGAAGTTCTTTCCCCTGTTGACAATAAGCCAAGGAAATAGCCTGCTTTATCCATCTGGCTATGGTTGTCTTAGAAGCCTGTTTACCTCGAAACTTGCCTGCAAACAACACTAACAGGGCATTTGAATGTCTCCAAGAACCAGTACGCTCTAAGTATTCTAGAACACATCGTCTGACGTCTAGATGATGCAGTCTTTCTTCCTTTTGATTTGATGGTGTATTGCAGAAGGAAGGAAGGAATATTTCTTGAGACCTGTGAAACTTTGATACAACTTTTGGTAGAAAAGCCGGATCCAATCTAAGCGTAATTCTGTCATCTGATATCGTACAGTATGGCTCTAAGATTGACAAAGCCTGTAATTCTCCCACTCTTCTAGCTGATGTTATGGCTAAGAGAAACGCCGTTTTAAGAGATAGATGCTTATCTGAACTCTCTTCCAGAGGTTCAAAGGGAGGATCACATAAACCCTGGAGGACTGTGTTAAGATCCCAAGGAGGTACTCTGTTCTGAACTACGGGGCGAAGCCTCTTCAGTGCTTTAAAGAATCTTATGACAAATTCTTCCTCCGCTAATTTTCTGTCAAGGAAAACACTTAATGCTGACACTTGCACCTTTAAGGTACTGATGCTTAAACCCTTCTGAAAACCCTCCTGAAGAAATTCTAGAACAGAATTTGATTGTGCCGTATCTCTGGAGTTGGTAATACACCAATTACTGTAAACTTTCCACGCTTTATAGTAAATCTGACGTGTAACCCTTTTCCTGCTTTGTATAAGCGTTTCTGATAGTCTATTAGAGAAGCCTTTATTCTTCAATAGACTCCATTCAGGCTCCACGCGGAAAGCCGAAGGAGCTTCAGATTGGGATGACATGCTGGGCCTTGCATCAGTAAGTCCGATTGATCCGGGAGCAAAACATGCTCCGACGCTAACCACCGTAGCGGCGCAAACCAAGGTCTCTTGGGCCAATATGGGACAATCAGAATTGCTTGAGCCCTGTCTCGATAAATCTTGTTGACCACCTTGGAGATTACATGAAGAGGGGGAAAGATGTACATCAAATGATGACTCCAGCTGATTGAAAATGCGTCCAGAGCCCACGGCTCGTCCTCGGGACACAGGGAGCAGAACAGATGGCACTTTGCATTGTTTCTCCTGGCGAACAAATCGACCTGAGGTACCTTCCACCACTTTATCAGATGTAGAAATACTTGGTCGTTGAGACTCCACTCGTCTTGTGAGAGACTCCGTCTGCTCAGATAATCCGCTAAGCAATTCAGGGTTCCCTTCAGGTGCACTGCTCTCAATGATTGCACATTCCTCTCTGCCCAGTGCAGCATCCTGGAAGATTGAAGTTGTAGTAACCTGCTTCTTGTGCCCCCCTGATGGTTTATGTAGGCCACCACCGTGCTGTTGTCTGTGCGGACTGTCACATGTTTTTCCAGGATTTGGGCACTGAAAACTTGAAGAGCCTCCCAGACTGCCCGCAACTCTCTGCTGTTTGAAGACTGAAGTCGAACTCTGTTTGACCATTGTCCTTGGGCTGTCTGAGAACCCAGATGAGCACCCCATCCCCAAGAGCTCGCATCCGTTGTGATGATACATTGTGTTGGAAACTCCCATAGATTTCCTGCCAGGCGATTGTGAGGTTCGATCCACCATAGTAACGACTGTTTGACACTCCATGGAATTAAGAATTTCTTGTCCAGAGAGGAGAGGCGTTTGTCCCATTTGGATAGGATCCAAGTCTGTAGAACTCTGGAGTGCAGCTGACCCCAATGAACTGCTGGGAATGAAGAGGTTATTGTCCCCAATAAAGCCATAGCCTTCCTCAGTGATATTGCCTTCTGGTTCTGAAAAGAGAGAACAGATTTTAGCAATAATGTCGATTTCCTATCAGGCAGGAAAAGTCTTACTATTCGTACAAATTAGAAACCCCAAATATTCCATTTTCTGTAGGGGAAATAAGGATGATTTCTCCCAGTTAATCAACCACCCCAGGGACTGAAGGAAGTCTATAGTGATATACGTCTGGGAACTCACAATATCCACTGAAGGGCCCCATATCAGAAGGTCATCCAAATAAGACATAACTTGGATGGATTGAAGTCTAAGGCCTGCTAAGATTTCAGCCATAACTTTTGTAAAAAGCCACGGAGCAGATGACAAACCAAAGGGGAGGGCAACAAACTGAAAGTGCCTTACCTCTCCTTGTAATTCCACTGCAAACCTCAGGAACTGCTGTGATTGTAGATGAATAGGCAAGTGCAGATACGCATCTTTGAGATCCAACGATGTCAAGAAGCTTCCTTCCTGCAGTAGGTTTACTACTGAACGGATATTGTCCATCCAAAATTTTCTGTAATTGACTACTTTGTTCAATTTCTTTAGGTTTAAGATGAATCTGAAGCTTCCCTGAGGTTTCTTTATGAGGAATACAGGCGAGTAGAACCCCTGTCCTTCTTGACATCTTGGCACTCTTCGTATGACCCTCTTTTCTAACAAGGAGTTTATTTCGTCTTGGAGAGCTTGGGCCTGGATCGGTAGTCTTGGGGAGGGGGTTATAAAGAATTGGGAGGGTGTTGGAGCTACAAATTCTATCCTGTATCCCTCTAAGACAATGTTCAAAAGCCACCTGTTCTTGAATTTTGTCTGCCACTGTTCGTAGTAGTGCGCTAGTCTGCCCCCCACTGGAATCCTGGCGTCATTGCTTTGGTTGCTGCACCGAGGAAGAGTACTGAGGGTTATTTCTTGGTCTCTGAGTCTTGTTAGGGACCCATTTCCTTCTTTGGGAACCTCTATTATTCTGTTCCGTCTTTTCTGAGGGACGAAAGGAACGATTGGGACGAAAAATTTTCCTTTTATATGGAAAATTTTTCTTCTTATCTGCTGATCTTTCCAGGGTCTCTTCCAACTTAGACCCGAACAGCAAGCCCCCTTCACATGGAATACTGCATAACTTAGACTTAGATGACGTATCTCCTTGCCAGGTTTTCACCCAGATTCCTCTTCTGGCCGAGTTAACCAGGGCGGTAGTTCTTGCTGTAAGCCTAACAGAATCATCTGCTGCATCAGATAAATAATTAGTTGCATGTAAGATCTTTGGAAAAAAGTTCAGAATTTCTTCCCTAGACGTCCCTGAAGCAATCTGGGATTGTACCTCAATTAGCCACAGCTTTAATGATCTCGCTACTGCTGTAGAGGCAACAGAAGGCTTGAAGTTCAGGGATGCTGCTTCCCAGGCCCTTCTCAAGATGTTATCCATCTTCTTGTCTATCGGGTCTTTAAGACTTCCAAAGTCTTCAAATTGAAGATCTGACCTCCTGGACACCTTGGATAAGGATGGGTCTAGCTTAGGTGAAGCCCCCCAAAACTTTTGGTCTTCTGGACTATAAGGATACCTCTTATTCAAGGATTTTGGCCAAAAAGCTCTCTTATCAGGATTATCCCATTCTTTTTTGATAATTCCCTTAAGACTACTATGTACTGGTATAAAAGCAGTTTGAGGGTCAGACAGAGTTTCATACATCTGGTCAAGCGGAGACAAAGTTCTTTGTTCCGTGGTAATCCCCATAGCCTGGTGCATAGCTTCTAACAACTCCTTCATAAAGTCAGTGGAAAAAGCAAACTTCTTATTTTTAACAGATTTATCAGTAGACTTTTCAGTTTCTGATGGAATTTCTTCAAGAGAGGAAATTTCCAACTCCCCTTCTGACATATCTGATTCTTCTGAATCATCTATTTTCCTTTTCCTCTTTAGATTAGGGTCATCTACTAAAACTGAACCTGATGGACCTGGCAAGTCTGAAGGAGGTGCAGGGTGTATAGCAGGAGAAGGGGTAGGAACAACATTAACTGTAGTCTCGGGTGTCTTAATCGTCTGCACTGCAGAGGAAATCTCAGACCTAATCCAACCCTTTAACTCTTCCATCATAGTAGGTGTTTCATCTCTGACCACCTTCTGTGTACAGTCCTGACATAGTATCTTAGATGATGAGGACATTTTATTCCCACATATAGCACATTTCTTAGGGGTTTTATGCGCAGATTTTGAACCTGAATGAGGTACAGATTTGTCAGGCTTATCAGGCTTCTCAGGCTTATCAGCTCTTTCTTGTCTTGATCCAGACTTGGATTCAGCTTTAGAGTCTGATTTATCCATTTTTGGCTGAAACAACAAACAAATACCAGCCATTAGCACAAAGAAGCCTAATAAACCTCTCTTACAAGATATGTAGCAATAACTAATGCACATACCAGAGAGGGAACGGAGCTTGACTCCACAGAGCCCTGGGAGGAAGATCCAGCGGCAGCCTCCATGGTCACCAACAGCCAAATGGTGACCATAGCCCAGCTTAAATAGCTCTTAACCATTTTGCCCGCCCCCTTTCCCACAGGAAATTGCTCCATACCTTAAACGAACTACTGCTCCCAGAAGCGCTTCCTCCATCGCTTCTGCCGTCTAGTCAGCAGCCTGCTGACTCCATGCAGCATCGTTCTCCGTGGAGCGCACGCCGGCCAGGAACTTCCTGCTTCCGGCGTCGGGTCACGTGCGGCGCCGGTCACATGACAGGTGGGCGGGACTTCCTGAGCGCTCGATCCTCTTCCGCAATACGCTCAGTTCACTAGGGGGAGGCAGAGCGTGCTGCATGATCCCGCGCCCGGACAACTAGCCTGCGCAGACCCAGGGGATCATCCAAGCCGCGGCTCCTGCAACTAGCATGGGTGGCCAGCACTCCCCTCACATCTAGCATCCTGCTGGACAGGAAGACAACTGAGGGGGTAAGGACATGAGAGGGTTTATATATGTTCTGCTACCTAACCAATTATGCAAATCTTTTTATCTAGTTCCTGTCCAGTGTGTAGTGGATGGAGACAAGTCTCAGGGTTGCTGTCCTGAGACGTTCTGGGAAAATATCTTGGAGGGAAAATACCGCATTTGGTATTTTAGACTTTTCTGGGCCAATTCATAAAAAATGTTTACAGTTGTGATAGAAGTTTGGGGATTTCCCGAACTAGGCTGGCGGTAACGTAAGAAGCTGCCTGATTTGATACATTTTCTTTGTGCAGAAAAAGCCTTACAATAAAAGAGGCAGACCCAACTTCCCTTTAGAACACACACACACACACACACACTTCAAGAAATGTTACACATGCAGACTTCCTGATGTGAAATAGATCTAAAAACAGGTACCCAAGGGGTTAAAAAAAAAAACCAGCCTGGGGTATTCTGGAAAGTCTTTTTTGTCCCCTCCTCCCTCTCAGCTGCTGATGGGAGATCTGTCTCCATTAACTTTTATCCACTCTCTTTATGAATTGACATTTACTGACGTGTTGAGATCATCACCGCACAAGGCGGTAATTTACCTCACTGCTCAGGAATTTCAGCTTTTCATGCGGTAACAGCTTTTATAAATAGACATTTTGCTAAGTGCTCGGTACAGTCAGCTGTTTTGAGCATTACCGCATGAGGTAATGCTTTATGAATCGAGCCCAAAGCGTTGTGATTGGTAAATAGCGTGGGCATAGTTTAACTACAACCAGTAGGAAAACTGTCAAGAGGGTGCTGTCCATCCAATCTCATTAGCGGAACATCCTTGTGAGGTTTTCTACTGGGTCCCCAAAAGTAGACTGGCACAGCTGTTTATTTTTTTAGCAAGATATTACATTTCTTGCCTCAAGAAAGTGAGAAAATCAATCCAACAGTAAAGCCTGATACACACATCCAATTTGGAATGGCCAATGATTGGGCAACTTTACCAACTTCATGTAGTATAAGAGCCAATAGATTTTGAATACTTTGGAGACAAGCTCTCATAATAAATGGAAGTGGTAAAATTGGCCAATCAAAATTGAATGTGTGTACACACCCCAACACAAACCACAATAAAAACCTGATAGGTACACTACAGCATGTAAGTTTTCCCTTTTTTTTGTTCTGTTTTTGACACACACACACACACACACACACACACACACACACACACACACACACACAGTGCAAATGGGGGTGGGTCCTTAACACCAGAATTAATTAAGCATGACTCCAAACTATTAGGGCCAATTAAAGGGATACTGTAGGGGGGGCGGGGGAAAAATGAGTTGAAGCTACCCGAGGCTTCTAACGGTCCCCCACAGACACCCTGTGCCCGCGCAGCCACTCATCGACGCTCCGGCCCCGCCTCCAACTCACTTCTGGAATTTCAGACTTTAAAGTCTGTAAACCACTGCGCCTGCGTTGCCGTGTTCTCGCTTCCCCTGATGTCACCAGGAGCGCACTGCGCAGGCACAGACCATACTGGGCCTGCGCAGTATGCTCCTGGTTGCACCAGCGGGAGTGAGGACACCGCAACGCAGGCGCAGTGGTTTTCTGACTTTAAAGTCTGAAATTCCAGAAGTGAACCAGAGGCGGGGCCGGAGCATCGGTGAGCGGCTGCGCGGGCACAGGATGTCTGCGGGGGACCATTAGAAGCCCCGGGTAACTTCAACTCATTTTCCCCCGACCCCCCTACAGTATTCCTTTAAATTCAGAATAATAATGATTAGTCAGATGCCCTGTGCAAAGCCCTCGGCACTAGTCTACTTTAGCAGTTCCAGCTGGAAACCTCATAGGTAAATTCAGCTAACGTGATTGAATAGAGGGCACCTCTCCATCATATAGGCTTCCAATAGGTTGTAGGAAACCATACCCACACTATTCAATCACAATGCTTTAAACAGTAAAGGGGGCCATACACTAGGCGACCAACCAATCGACCATCCAATTCAATTATTATAATCGAATTTGATGAAAATTGGTGCTGCCAAGTGCATGCCCGACCAACAAAGCGACCAATTTCAGAACAGAAATTAGTCACACCGTCCATCGCGCATGTTGGAAAATGTCGGGCAGAGGTTGGTTGGGTGCGTGGCGGTACGGCGGCCGAATTGCAAACAAGCGACTAGAAGACAAAACCCCCGCCACTGCAATGTATAAATGTATGTAGTGTATTTATACATTACCTGTCCGGTGTCGGCCGCCACGCGGTTTCCATCCATCTCGCCGGGTTCCGCATACACGCCAGTGGCGCTCTGCCATCATGAAGGCGCATAGCGGCTGACGTCAGACGCTATGCGCCACTAGTGTGTATGCGGCTTACCGGCGAGATGAACGGATGGACCCGGCGATCTGCTACAGGACAGGTAATGTATAAATGCACTACACACATTTATACATTTTGGGGGCAGCGGCAGGGCGGTCGCGGCGGCTCAGCCAATTCCATGATGATTTCATGCTGAAATCAGACAGGAATCAGCCTGTAGTATATGGGCAGATTCGATTAGAGACAAATGTATCTCTAATCAGATTCGATTAGAGATAAAACTTGTCTCTTGGTCGAATCTGCCCATATTCATTCTAATGTATGGGCAGTAGACTAGTGCCCAGCCTCCAGCTCCTGTAGAGCAAAAAGTTGACATCATGTCAAATGTTAAGTTCATCTATAGTTATCACTGTCATTCTACACACAATTTCACCAATGTATGGTTTAAAAAATCTTGGCAAAACCGGTCTGATATCTAGGTGTACCCCAACTCACAACCAGTAGTCCACTCCACAATCCCCTCTTCCCATCTCAATGGCCATTTATCTGTTCACAATGTACCCAACTCCAAAGTTAGATAAAATTACTTTGAGGGTTTACAGGTCCTCCAAGGTGACAAGGAATAAAATCAATTTTTTGAGACAAACTAGTTTAACCTAGAAATGCACTCCTTTATGCGGAGGCTATGGAAGCAGAATACTGGAGGGAAGAGGACACTCATTCAGCAATTAGTCAACCAAAATATCTGGGTGTAATGAAACAAACGAATTTCTAATAACAGACTCTTATGTCAGCCTGGATTCATCCAACACAGTCCCGCTGCTGTGACTGAGCATACGCTCAAATACAATACAATCACCCTGCTATTAGTAGCGCCCTATTGCCTGCACACCTACCTTCTTTAAGGGGGCAGAGCATGCCATGGACAGCAGTGCCAGCACAATGGCCGCCCAGCAGCTGCCTGTCCCCCTGCAGGCCATGGTGATCAGTGCGCCCTCTGACAGCTCCTCGCACCGGATCAGCAGCTCTTCCTCTATCTACAACATCTTCCTGGAAGATCTCATAATAACTGAGCTCTGTCACATGACCTGCCCTGATCAGCTGATCTCTGGATGCGTGTCAGCTGCATCGGGGAGGGGCTGAGGAGTGACGTCACCCGCACATGCTAAATACAAAAACACAGGGAGATGGCTGGAGTAGTCAGAGCTTTGCTCCTTCCATAGCTCCCAACTGCTCCGCTTTTGGAGGGACCGTCCCTCTTTGGGAGCCCTGTCAGGCTGTCCCTCTTTCCTCCTCATTTGTCCCTCTTTCTATGTAAATATATATATATTTCTCAACTAAAAAAATGTGTTTGATTGACTTTAAACTTTATTCCCATCCTTTAAATTGATATATTACTAATTTTAAAATGTTAATATGAAAGAAAATGAACCAGGATAGAAAGGACTAGCATGGTTCGAATTATAAAACAACATATTTTTCTTATGAAATCTTTATGGTATACATGACTAGGAGTGTGATGGGGGCGTGACCAGGAGTGTGTCAGGGGCGTGGCTTAAGTGTCCCTCTTTCTCATCTCAAAAAGTTGGGAGGCGTGTGTTTCTAGAGATTCTCAGGAAACAATTCAATCAGTGATGATAAGAGATGTCAGAAGTCTTGGACTATAAGAATAAGCTTGTTTTAGATTTGCTTAAAAATGCCACTTTTATGACAACTGAAAGTGAGAGGAATGTGAAGGCTGCCATATTAATTTTCTTTTAAGCAATACCAGTTGCCTGGCTATCCTGCTGATCATCTGCCTCTACCTGTAGGCCTCCTTTCCACGGACTGCTGAGCTGTGTGCTCAGCAAGCAGTTGCCAGGCTGCAGTGAGCAGTTACCAGGCAGCAACAAGCAGTTTCCAGGCAGCAGCAAGCAGTTGTAAGAGTTTGAGAGGCATTTCACTGCCTATCAACAGTTAGTGGAAAGAAGCCTTAGCCATAGCCCCTGAACAAACATGCAGCAGATCAGGTGTTTCTGACATTATTGTCAATCTAAGAAGATTAGCTGCATGCTTGTTTCAGGTGTGATTCAGACACTGCTGCTGCCAAATAGACCAGCAGGGCTGCCAGGTAACTGGTATTGTTTAACAGGAAATAAATATGGTAGCCTCCACATACCTATCACTACAGTTGTCCTTTAAGGCTCCTCTGCGTTCTCCTGGTCCCTCAGTTGTGCCACTTTTAGCCCCGGTAAAGTCCAAGAGTCAGCTGGGTTGTATACGCTGATCTAGCGGGCACCTCCTCAATCACGCCCCCGTACTTAGTAGTCTTGGTAAATTTAGTGCGGAGAACGCTGCTGACCATGAGACCGTGATCAAGGAGGTGCACTGCTGGGTCAACGCATGCACAGAAGTGTGTGACCCTACCAACCGGGGCAGGGGTGGGATTGGGGGGGCGGGAGGGAGGGAGCCTACAGCAGATCGAGGTGACCGGCCGAATCCTGAGGGACCTTTAAGACTATGATGGGCTGGAGGAAGCCCCAGGTAAGTAAAAGCCAACTGTTTAATTTCTCCTCGGTTTCCTTTAAAGGGAAGGTCCGAGCAAATAAAAAAAAAAATCTATTTGCCCTCACCACAGCTCTGCTCCCAGCCTGTGGCCCGGAGTCCCCTCCGGTGCAGATGCCGACCTTGCCAGGTCTGCATCTACTACGCATGCGCGAGAGCCGCTCCTGGTCGCGCTCACGTAGTCTGGAGTGTACTGCGCAGACTTACATCCAGGGCTCTATTCATAAAAAAGATGTGGCGAAAAAACTCCTGGAGGTAAAATACCGCAGCGGTATTTTACACTTCTGGGTGGTCATTCAAAAAAATCTTGAAAGCTGCGATGCAAGAGCGGAGATCTCCCGCTGAAAGCTGGCGGTAAGCTGTCGGAAGGCATGCGGAAACACTTCAGCCGGCAGAGTCCCTCCGTGCACTGCTCTCTCTGGGAGGTCTGTCCCATTCACTTGTATGTAATCCGCAAAATCAGAGGAAGCAGTATTTCCCGTCCACATACCGCTTCCTCTAATCTTTATGAATGGCCATTTTGTTACTTTTTTCTAGATAAATCTAGAAAAACACTGGAGAAGGCGGAAATTTCTCGCTCTGCTGGGGGATTGTAGATTTTCATGCGGGAACAGCTGTTATGAATGCCCACTTTGCTAAATGGACGGGAAAATCCGCTGTTTTGAGCGGAAAACTTGCGGTAAGGTTTTATGAATAGAGCCCTATGATGGGCTGGAGGAAGCCCCAGGTAAGTAAAAGCCAACTGTTTAATTTCTCCTCGGTTTCCTTTAAAGGGAAGGTCGGAGCAAATTAAAAAAAAAATCTATTTGCCAGGGCCGGGCCGAGGCATAGGCTGGAGAGGCTCCAGCCTCAGGGCGCAGTGTAGGAGGGGGCGCAGAATTCATTCAGCTGTCATTCCTAATTGTGTTTGAAGCAGAAAGAAATAAGAAAAGGGGATACATGGCAGTGACTGCAAGCCAGATAACTAGATATTAAGGTGTTGGGGAGGTTGTGGGCAATGTGGCGCCTCTTAGTCTAATAGCAATCAGTGTGTGACAGCTGGGGTGGGAGGGATGGAGGGGCGCACTTTGTTGTCTCAGCCTTGGGTGCTGGAGGACCTTGTCCCGGCTCTGCTATTTGCCCTCACCACAGCTCTGCTCCCAGCCTGTGGCCCGGAGTCCCCTCCGGTGCAGATGCCGACCTTGCCAGGTCTGCATCTACTACGCATGCGCGAGAGCCGCTCCTGGTCGCGCTCACATAGTCTGGAGTGTACTGCGCAGACTTACATCCAGTGTCCAGGAGAGTCATGCTGCACAGGACTTTGTATTTTGTTACTGCAGCAGACACAACGGTTACGTCTGAAAGGATCCTGTATTTAAAGGACCGTTGTCGCAAAAAAATCATAAAATTTAAAATGCATGTAAACGCATACGAATAAGAAGTACATTTTCTCCCAGAGTAAAATGAGCCATAAATTACTTTTTTCCTATGTTGCTGTCACTTACAGTAGGTAGTAGAAATCTGACTGAACTGACAGGTTTGGGAATAGCCCATCTCCTCATGGGGGGTTTTAAGAGTTTTTCTTTATTTTCAAAAGCACTTAGTGAATGGCAATTGCTCCGTCCAACTGCCAAAAAAGTGTGAAGTAAGCAGTGAGGCTGGCCAGCATCTTTGTAGAAATCTCTTTTAGGGAATGTCTTTATAAAGAATAAAAGCCATGCCGAGAATCCCGCATGAAGGAATGGGCTAGTCCAAAACCTGTCAGTTCTGTCAGATTCCTACTATCTACTGTAAGTGACAGCAACATAGGAGAAAAGTAATTTATGGCTCATTTTACTCTGGAAGAAAGGTACGTCTTACTTTTGTGTTTACATGTATTTTAAATTTTAAAATTCTTCACACTAGCGGTCCTTTAAAAGATACCCGAACTGACATGTGACATTATGAGATAGACTAGTGTATGTACAATGCCTAGTACACAAATAACTATGCCTGAAAAAGTTAAATATCAGGTATGCAAGTGGCTAACTCAGTCCTGACTCAGACAGGAAGTGACTACAGTGTGACCCTCACTGATAAGAAATTCCAACTATAAAACTCTTTCTTAGCAGAAAATGGCTTCTGAGAGCAGGAAAGAGATAAAAAGGGGAATTTCTTATCAGTGAGGGTCACATTGTAGTCACTTCCTGTCAGGACTGAGTCAGCCACTTGCATACCTGATATTTAACTCTTTAAGGTAGAGAAAGAAAAAAAGGAACATAGCAGTTATTTGTGTGCTAGGCACTGTACAAACACATGTCCATCTCATCATGTCACTTCGGGTATCCTTTAACATAGAATCTGTTGACATGTCTGTTTAGCCAATGCAGTTTGTTGCAGAGAACTGTGTGCCAACGGCCTAATGTGAACCCAGCCTTAGTGGTTCAGTGTAAACATTGAGGCTCCTTTTACACTAGGCCTCTTTCTTTGTGTTGCCCTTTCTGCACACAGAGTAACGCAACAGCAATGAAAGTCTATGGGGTCTAGTACACTAACCCCGTTGGGACGTGCCGAAAGTGCCCAGATCGCCGCCGACCTGCCGCAAAGTCAACTGCGCGTTATCATCTGACTTTCGTGGCAATGGAATGCATGTGAGACAATGGGGGACGCAGAAAATTCCAATACGTTGGCGGCGGTGGTGGCGCATGCCGGAAATCACAGTGATGTACTTCCTGTCCAGCGAGGAGTACGTAACTGGGCAAGGGGCGGCGACGTGTGTGAGGGCGCAGCGCTATGTACTGTATATGACCCTGTCGCACATCCTTCTCATCGTTCACATTACCTGCTGTTTTGCATCCGCCCGCTCAACACAACACCACTGTTCAATTCAGGGAATAGCCGGTACAGATTGGCTGCCAGCAGGAGCATGGGGCTCCCCACTGGTTTACAATAGACCATAGGAACAGGGAGAATCTTTGTTGGTCCACCAATTCTGAGGATTCACATTGGTCTTTTGCAATCGAATGGTGTGTCCAAAGCTTCTGGCGGGCACCAACCAGTTTACGGACTTCGTGACTGAGCAGGGGGAGTCAGCGGCAGCAGAACCAAGACACGTACTTGCGTTTCACATGCGGAGACACGCCTAGTGAGAACTGACACTGTCTGTTCTCATAGGCTTTCATTGTGTCCATGCACTGGTCAAAAGACGCATTAGGTTAGGATCTGCTTCCTGCATCTCTCTGAGGTATAAAAATCGAAATGAGCATCTTCTACACAGTAAGAGCCCGAGCCATAAAAAATAGCATAACATTTAAAAGGAGGGATATGGAAGCTGCCATATTTTTTTCTTATCTCTTCCCCCTCAGCAGTGGCGGCGTGTGATGTCACGTGTGTAGACCTAGGCTGTACTGCACTGTGCATGCTTTGCAGTGCACAGCCTTGCTCATCCAGACTAGTATCGGACTCCGCTGGCAGAATCAGCAGCAGGGAGATGTAACGGAATGCTACCCGGGCTGCTGCTGCCTGTAATTACAGCTCTTCATGCAGTGGTGCAGCTAGAGACTATGGTGCCCCATAGCAACATTTTTATGGGGCCATCAGATCTAGGCCCTCATGCGCAATGCCACGTCTACTGTATAACGATGAGTTGAGTGGGCAATTTACATTCCCATGCAATGTACACTGTGTATAGTCGATGGGTACAGAGACAAAGTAAGTGGGTGAAGAAACAAAGTGAACACATTAAGTATCCCCTGGGCCCCCTCCTCTCCAGGGCTCCATAGCAGTTGCTATGGCTATTGTTATGCCCCTGTCTTCATGTGTTGGATGTGAGCAAGCGGGCTGAGCACTACTAGGGGGCAGAGCTGCTCAAATCCGGATCCGGGAGACATCCGGATAGTTCTATCCGGATATCTCCCAGTTACCTGTGCGGGGGGGTCAAGCTTACCTGTCTGACGTCTTCTTCGGTCCGTCCCTCGGCGCCTCCCACGATGCGGTCCAAGCGGCGGTCACGTGATTACAAACACTTCCTCCTTTCGTGTTGAAGGAGGAAGTGTTTGTAATCACGTGACATACGTGGAGCGCATCGTGGGAGGCACCAGGGACGGACGAAGAAGACGTCAGACAGGTAAGATTGACCCCCCCAGGTTTACTGGGAGATATCCAGGTATCTCCCGGATCCGAGCAGCTCTACTAGGGGGACCTCAGGTTCTATCATAACTAGTGCACTGCTGAAAGGTTGGACAGTCGACATTATTGAGCCTGCATGGGACGACAAGAAGCAGCCAGGGACCTAAACGGTTTATATTGCAGTTCCTATCTCCTCCTATTATATAAGTTGAAGATGTACCGGCACAAACTCCTAAAAACATGGTTCTTGAAAAGAAATTTGGCTCTCAAAAAAAAAGTCTTAATCATTGTATTGCTGATCTTTGGCTGTTTTGACAAATGAGTTTGAAAGAGAAAACCTGTAATGAAAAAAAACTCCCCTGGGGGGGTACTCACCTTGGGTGGGGGAAGCCTCCGGATCCTACTGAGGCTTCCCCCATCCTCCTCGGTCCCACGGCGGCGGTGAACCCCCCACGAACAGCGGGGATATAAATGTTTACCTTCCCGGCTCCAGTGCAGTATCGGCTCTCCGCTCTGTGATAGGCAGAAATAGCCGATCGCTGTCGGTCCGCTGTACTGCGCAGGGGCAAGCCTCCTGCACCTGCGCAGTAGAGTGGACCCGACAGAGATCAGCTATTTCCCAGGGTCGTCTCCAGGACAGCAACCCAGATGAGAGATGATCCCTTCCATTCACTGCTGGACAGGAAAAGGTTAAAAACACACAGCACCAGTAGGGTATATATAAGGATACTCCAGCTTACCCCTTTGAACCAATTGAGGAAATTTCAGAAAAGATTCTAACAATTAAGACTGCCTTTTTACTAGCTATTTCTTCTGCCAGAAGGGTGGGAGAAATTCAAGCTTTGTCCATCTCAGAACCCTATTTAATAATTGCTGATGACAGAATTACACTCCGCTTAGATCCTGCCTTTATTCCTACAGTATGTTCCCGGTTTCATCGAGGTCAGGAGATATACTTACCATCTTTCTGTGATAATCCCAGTAATGAAAAGGAAAGACAGTTACATTGTTTAGACATTAGACGTTGTATACTTCAGTATCTGGAAATGACTAAAGTATGGAGAAAGACTAGAGCCTTATTTGTACTGTTTTCAGGTCCAAACAGGGGTAATCAGGCATCAAAAGCATCCATTTCTAGATGGATAAGACAATGTATTTCCATGTCATATCAGGTCAAGGGTCTTCAGGTTCCGTCCCTATTGAAAGCTCATTCTACACGGTCAGTTTCTGCCTCTTGGGCAGAGAAAGCTGGTGTTTCTATTGACCAGATCTGTAGAGCAGCCACCTGGTCAAGTAAAAATACTTTTATAAAGCATTATAGGTTAGATGTGTCGGCAAGTTCCGATCTGTCATTCGGTAGAAGGGTATTGCAAGCCGTTGTCCCTCCCTGATACGGTAATCTCTGTATCTCATCTGGGTTGCTGTCCTGGAGACGACCCTGGGAAAGACACTAGTTACTTACGGTAACGTCTTTTCCGGGAGTCGGAAGGACAGCACCCAAACTACCCACCCATTAGTACGTTATTAGTATTAGCATATAAGTTTAGATTAGGTGGTCATCTCTGTTATTACTGATTAGGGTAAGCTGGAGTATCCTTATATATACCCTACTGGTGCTGTGTGTTTTTAACCTTTTCCTGTCCAGCAGTGAATGGAAGGGATCATCTCTCATCTGGGTTGCTGTCCTTCCGACTCCCGGAAAAGACGTTACCGTAAGTAACTAGTGTCTTTTTGTCTATCTCCGTGCTGAGAGCCGCAACAGCGCCACCCGCTGGAACCAGGGAAGGTAAATAAATCAGCGCTTATCAGGTTTGTCGAGGGAGGATTCCAGGCCACTTCGGGGGAGCCAGCACTGGACTGCCTGCAGCTACAGGGGAGGGGGAAGCCTCATTGGGACCCTGAGGCTGCCTCCTTTATAGTAACTGTCTCTGCACAGAAAAAATGTAACAACTAGTGTGGGAATTCCCCGACCTTTCATCGCAAGTGTAAACCTTTTTATGAATTAGCACACAAAAGTCTAAAATACCGATGCAGTGTTTTCCCTCCAAGATTCGTTTTTTCCACAAATGTTTTATGAATAGAGCCCAATGTGCATTATTTAAAAAAGGTAATAAACAGGTCAGTCTCCATATCACTCTCACTTCAGTTTCCCTTTAAGAGACTAACATTTATAAATGTGTAAGTATAGAGAGAGCGAGAGAGAGAATCGGCATAAAACACCACACTAGGAAGACAAATAAATAATGATTTAATATGATGAGGAAAGGGGAATGGCACAAGTTTGTGGCAGTTCATGTGGAATAGTTTGTTCGGAGGTTTTGGTGTACGGCTCAGATAGAAGTCCATCAGTAGCAGTGTTGTGAAGGCACGAGGGAGGTGAGAAGGGCGGAGCTACGTGTCTGATATTCGCAGGAGGGTCCCAGATGCTGTAGGAATGCTGAAAGAGAGAAGACATAATAATAATTCCAACATTTGTATAGTGCTTTTCTCCTGTCAGACTCAAAGCTCTTGGGAGCTGCAGCCACTAGGGGCGCACCAAATAGGCCACCCTTGGGGCCCGTTCACACTAGGGGCGTTTTTGGAGTTTTTTCAAGCGCAGGCAATTTTTAAGATCGCCCACAAAACGCTTGTGCAATGATTCTCTATGAGAAGGTTCATATCAGTGTGGTTCATGCACTGTGCGTTCAGCAAAGCGGTGCCTGTACCATTTTTGGGGCGATTTTCGTACAATGGAAAGTATAGGAAAAAGCGCTAAACACTCACAAAACCACTTTAGGCAACGTTTGCGGGGCTGTTTTTAGAATAAATACATTGTATTTATTATTTTCCGGGTCAAAGAGTTAACTTCCTCACTTGCGTCAGGGAGTGAATCTCAAAACCGCTCTGGCAATGCACTTAGGAAAGCGCTTTTTCTAAAAACGCTTGCGTTTTCGTTTTTAGGTGTGAATGAGACCTCAGGGAGTCTTGTCCAAGGACTCTTTACTGGCTTAATTCATTAGGAAGAGCCTAGATTTGATTCTTGGTCTTCTATGTCATATGCCACTCATAGTTCACACACTAATACCCCTTCTCCTCAAGCTACACCCTCTCACCAGCCCTACACACCACTCGATCATCCTTTACAAACTCCCCGGAAAGTCCTCATTTATGAGATCACATGGGGCGTAGATTTAAAAAGGTGCCGCAGTAATTTGGGTACTTGGGACAGGGTCAAGTAGAATATTGGTCATTTTTACAAATATTTGGTCATTTTTACAAATATTCAATTACAGCCCAAACTAACCTTATTTGCACACAAGTCCTCCCTCTACCGATGAATAACCCTAAGGCAGAGGTCTCAAACTCAATTTACCTGGGGGCCGCAGGAGGCAAAGTCAGGATGAGGCTGGGCCGCATAAGGAATTTCACAATCGCAGCGCATCGCCGCCTCTGCCCGCCCCTCTCACTCTTCCTTCACAGAGAGGGGCGGGGAGAGGCGGCGATCCGTGCAGCGATTGACGTCAGGAGCTTTCAGCTCTGCCCCTTCCAGCAGGAAATGCCGGCGGATTGCGCCCCCCCCCCCCCGGGCGATTTGGGGGCTCTGCAGCCCTCGTTTAGCAGCGGGGAAGCGGCAGATTACTTCAGAGCACTGAAGCGAACTATAACAAAGCTTTTGCCGGCGAAGGCCACAAAATATTGTATCGAGGGCCGCAAATGGCCCGCGAGTTTGAGACCCCTGAAGGGCTCTTTCACATCAGAGCTTGCGTTGGAGAACGCTCAAAGCATACGTTTTGTTGTATGCGTTTTAATGCGTTTTGATATGCGTTGCACTGCAGTGAGTGTGCGTTTTTAATGCGTTTTCAATGCGTTACAGCACATAGGAAAACGCAGGTAATTTTTTATTCTTTTTAGTTTTCAACTTTCTACATTGTTCCTCTGTTGCATTCTGGGACTTATTGCCTGCGTTAACGGTTTAAAAAACGCGCATAGTGTGCGTTTTACATTGACTAACATTGTAACGCATAAAGCTAGCGTCGGCCGAAAAACTGCGCCTGGGTGCAGTGTAACTCAACGCACAAAAACGCAGCGTTAAATGTGAAAGCTAAAATGAAAGTCTATGGACTTTCATTTTACCTTGGGTGACGCAAACTTTACCCGTTGCGTTGAAACGCAGAAAATCTGCTCTAATGTGAAAGAGCCCTAACTGATCCCCTCCACCCCTGCTGATGTCTAACCCTGAATGAACATGTGGAAAGTGAACATTTCATCACTGCAACAGCTCAGCCTCCAGGGAGCACCCTGATGACGGCAGGATGCCAAAACTTGTCGGACTAAGAGCAGGCGAAGACGAATCTGATGTCCTGTGCTGGAGTACAACTATAGTGGGAAGCATAAGCAGTTTTTCTCCTGAGACTGTCGGCAGAGCTTCATCTGAACTTCTTAACAAGTAAGATAGCTTATGTCGATGGTTCCTGTGATTGTAACAACCCTAGGTTCATCTAAAAGACAAAAGGAGCCCAATGGTGCAGAATCGTGTAAGATTCAGAAAAGCAAATTGCTAAGGATGTATATACACTCACAAAAGGTGGGTTGCAAATCCTTGCAACCACCGTCAGAGCAGGCAGGAAATTAACCGTACCCGCTCGGTTTTCCAGGCCTGTGACAGGAACTGGGTGGTCACTCTGGAAGTTCTTTAGGACAACTAATAAACAACTATCACCTCTAAAAGAGGTATGACAAGCCACTTAATCTCCCTGGCATTCTGAATCCCCCGGCCCTGCTGCCGCAGGAAGGGTTTTTTTGCATAATTTTTTCTTTCCAGCATGTAGCTAGCCTAGCGCTAGCTACATGATGCCCCCCTCTCTGCGGCGTCCCTCCCACCCCTCCGATCGCCACCAGCGCGCTTGCACATAAGGAAATCCCGTTCTGAACGGGATTTCCTTTAGGGTTTCCCCGTCGCCATGGCGACAATTACGATGACGTCGTGACGTCACAGGGCGTCCCGATCCACCCCTCAGCGCTGCCTGGCACTGATTGGCCAGGCTGCGCATGGGGTCTCGGGGGGGGGGGGCCTGTTACGTGGCAGGTAGCGGCGCAACGGCGGCGATCGCAAACAACACGCAGCTACCAAAGTGCTAGCTGTGTGGTTTTTTTTTTTAATTATTCAAAATCGGCCCACCAGGGCCTGAGCAGTGCCCTCCGGCGTCACTGGATGAGCTGAGCTGGTCCAGAACGCCAGGGAGGTTAAAAACAGGGGTGGAGGTGCCAGATGTATAAAAGATAGGCTAATCAGCCTTAACCTTACAAACAGAGAGGTAATCTTACCGCTCGAAGAATTTGGACCAGTATATTGAAAGAGGTCTTTTATTTGAGCACATAAAATTGACAGCGAGTTTCGCGGGTGCTTGCCCGCTTCCTCAGGTCAGAGGACAATGCAAAATGCATTGTCAATTTTATGTGCTCGAATAAAAGACCTTTTTCAATAAACTAGTCCAAATTCTTCAAGAGAGGTAGCATTCACTCTCTGTTTATAAGATTATTAGCTTATCTTTTATGCATTGGGCGCCTCCACCTCTGTTTTACGTTTCTTAACAAGTAAGATGGACATATACAATATGTCTGCTGCAATTGTGGCCAGCGTCTGATACGCACCAGTCTACAAGTCCCGCCCCTATGATGTCATGGATGTGATACTCCATTCCTAAGCGCAGGGTGGGCGGACATTTCCTCGTGGAAAGATCTGTCAGGAGGACTTCTTTATATCGAGCCTTGTTAATCTGAGAGAGAAGAGCTTTTCTCCCTGACAACACACAAAAGACAAATGGTTAGGACTTGTTTTATGAGAAGCTAAAAGTTATTGCTATTATTATGAATGTATACACCATTGTAAGCGCAACAGAGGATGTACCATCTACGGCAGCTGAAGAAGTTTGGCCTACCTCAAAATCTAATGGTGCAGTTCTACACTGCAATCATCGAATCCACCATGAAATCATCTATGACTGTATGGTTCAGCTCCAGCTCAGCATTAGAAAAGGGGAGGCTGCAGCGCATCATCCGATCAGCGGAAAGGATAATTGGCTGTAGCTTACCTTCCCTGCAGGATCTTTACGCTAGCAGGTGCAGAAAGAGAGCAACCAAAATTGCCTTTGACCCCTCTCACCCAGCTCACTCCATCTTCCAGCACATGCCTTCAGGAGGAAGATTCCGGTCAATCGCTACCAAAACCTCCAGACACAGGAACAGCTTTTTTCCTCAAGTGGTAGCCATGCTTAAAGAGAACCTGAGGTGTGTTTAAAGAATGTTATCTGCATACAGAGGCTGGATCTGCCTATACAGCCCAGCCTCTGTTGCTATCCCAAACCCCACTAAGGTCCCCCTGCACTCTGAAATCCCTCATAAATCACAGCCGTGCTGTGAGGCTGTGTTTACATCTGTAGTGTCAGTCTCAGCTGCTCCCACGCCTCCTGCATAGCTCCGGTCCCTGCCCCCGTCCCTTCCCTCCAATCAGCAGGGAGGGAAGGGATGCAGGCGGGGACTGGAGTTCTGCAGGAGGCGGGGAGAGCAGCAGACTGACACTATAGAGATAAACACAGCCAGCTCTGACAAGCTGTTTGTCAGCAGCGTGGCTGTGATTTATGAGGGATTGCAGAGTGCAGGGGGACCTTAGGGGGGTTTGGGATAGCAACAGAGGCTGGGCTGTATAGGCAGGTCCAGCCTCTGTATGCAGATAATATTCTTCAAACCCACCTCGGGTTCTCTTTAATGCAGAACCACGCTAGAGCTGCTAGGACTTGAAAGTAATCAGCACAGAACTGTAAATGAACAATTCTCACTTCACTTACTGCCACTATACTCACATGCTGTCCTTGACTTGTAATATACACACTGTCTGTTCTTGTATGTTTTTTGTTTGTGTTTGTTAAGCAACTGCCAAGACAAATTCCTTGTAGGTGCAAACTTACTTGGCGAAAATAAACCGATTCTGATATTGTGCAGCACTGTACAGAGTACATAGTCATGTAACTGCCCTAATCTAATCTTGTAGCACCTGAGTGTTTAGTCATTAACCAGCTGAGCGGTCTGGACGAGCTCAGCTCGTCCAACACCGCCAGCGGCTGCCGCTCAGGCCCTGCTGGGCCGATTTTAATGAAATAAAAAGCAGCACACGCAGCCGGCACTTTGCCAGCCGCGTGTGCTGCCTGATCGCCGCCGCTCTGCGGCGATTCGCCGCGAGCAGCGGCGAAAGAGGGTCCCCCCAGCCGCCTGAGCCCAGCGTAGCCGGAACAAAAAGTTCCGGCCAGCGCTAAGGGCTGGATCGGAGGCGGCTGACGTCAGGACGTCGGCTGACGTCGATGACGTCACTCCGCTCGTCGCTATGGCGACGATATAAGCAAAACAAGGAAGGCCGCTCATTGCGGCCTTCCTTGTTTATTCTGGGCGCCGGAGGCGATCGGAAGATCGCCTCCGGAGCGCCCTCTAGTGGGCTTTCATGCAGCCAACTTTCAGTTGGCTGCATGAAATAGTTTTTTTTTTATTTAAAAAAAACCCTCCCGCAGCCACCCTGGCGATTTAATCAGAACGCCAGGGTGGTTAATAACAGCAATTCATTTGTAGTTTTATGCATAAAGAGGTCATTTTCATATTCAGGACTGATGCATCATGGGAAACTACAGTTGCTCACTTCAAGCTGTATTACCGGTATTGCAAATACCTTCTGTTATAAGAAGGAAAAGCACACTGAGCGTTGCTTTTTAGTAGGAGGGCTTTGCGATCTCCTTGGACAACTGTAGTGAGAAGAATATGGAGGCTGCCATATTTATATCCTTTTAAAGTGGATCTGAACTCAGAATGTCCTCTCTGCTCTAAAACATACACAACCTCATGATAATCTTTAAACAAAAAAAACAAAACAAAAAAAAATTGTATTTGTTACAGCTGATACAAATCCTAATATAAATCTGCACAGTTTCTATTTCCTGATTCACGGATCTCCGCCTCTCCCCCGCCCCTCTCTGTGAAGGATGATTGAGAGGGGCGGGGAGAGGAGGCGATCAACGGGGATTGATGCGCCAAGAGGCAGAGCTACAGCCATAAGCTCTGCCTCTATGAGGAAGCCCAGGGGATTTGGGGGGTATAAACCCCTCGTTTTGCCGCGGGATAGCGGCGGTTTAGCAGGGCTTATAGCTCTTAACATGGCTGCATGTTAAAAAAAAAGTGAATTTAGACTTGCTTCAGAGTCTCTTTAAGTGTGGTTATTTTGAAGTAAGTCCTGATATCATTTCCTCCCTTACTCTCCTCTGCCTGATTTGCCCGCCCTCCACTATAGAAAGTGCACTGTCTCAGCATGAGAAATACTGGCCAATCAGAGAGGAACAGAGGTGTGGGAGGGGAAAACAGGAGGGAAAGAGGCTTCAGCCAATCAGGCTGCATTATTTAAGTCTGAGGGGAAAGTAGAGAAGCAAAAAAGGACAACCCAGCATGCCCTGCAACTTCCTTTTTGTGTACCAAATAAGAGACAGGTAAACTGGGGAATGATCATTTATTAACAAGAAAAGTAATAGTGATTTTAACTTTGGATTGCCTGATTAGCATCCTTATTACTAGTTTACCAGATAAAAATAAAGAATTGATTTTTGATTTTATGCCCGACAGTTACACTTTAACAGGCTGAGATTTCAAATGGGCTTATCTGCCATCTCTGCCATGGCAGTCATGTGACACAGGGGAAAGATCAAATTACAGCTTGGGATTAGACAGGCTACTGTAAACTCTCTAAATACATACAGGGTGCATTTCTCTAGGTTTTCCTTCTGTCCAATGCAAGAGTTCAGGTCCACTTTAAACAATACCAGTTGCCTGGCAGTCCTACTGATTTATTTGGCTGCAGTAGTGTCTGAATCACACCAGAAACAAGTATGCCGCTAATCTTATCGGATCTGACAATAATGTCATAAACACCTGATCTGCTGCATGCTTGTTTAGGGTCTATGGCTAAAAGTATTAGAATCAGAAGATCAGCGGGACAGCCAGGCAACTGGTATTGCTTAGAAATAAATATGGCCTCCATATCCCTCTCGTTTTGTCTTTTAAAAGACTCACGAGGCCCAAGGAAAAAAAAAAATGTAGCTTTACTTACCCGGAGCTTCTTCCAGAGCCTTAAAGTCAATTGGGTCCCGCGGTCCAGCTCCTTTCCGGGGTCCTGCTGATCAGTGCGCCCGTGCGCTGGCACAGTGCGCTCCCGGTGACATGGGCACACAAAGCAGGGCGGCCGCATGCACAGAAGGTGCTGACCCATCGGGGAGGTGGGGGGGCGGCGATCCTTGATGGCCCTTTCACACTGGGGCAGTGCGTTTTTTAACCGCATTCCTACCATAGAGCAATGTACGTCTATTATAGCACATTGCCTGCAGTGCGGTGCGCTGGAAGTCCCCCATATAACACAAGCATATACAGTACCTACATGCCGGAGATCGTGCAAGTCTATGGCAACACAGGTTTAAAAAAAAAAAAAAACAGTACGGGGTGTCACGCGGAAGTGTATTTTTACACTACGCTTCCATGCACTTCCATATTTCCAAAACAGGAAGTGAGCGCAGGCACACGTCACTTCCAGTTTGGCTATCAGCCAGAAGGAGATTACTGCATATTAACCGGTTTTTCACACTGCTGCCGCCAATTCTCAGTCTGAAACCAGCCTGAGGGTGCCAGCGAGACCTCAGAAAGGACCGGAGCTGGGCTGAGGGGCCCAAAAAACTTCTACAATCTGAAGAAGCCCCAGGTAAGTAAAGCTACATTTCCTTTTGGCCTTGTGAGTCCTGGGTCATAGTTCCCAACTGTCCCTCTTTTGGAGGGACAGTCCCTCTTTGGGAGCCCTGTGTCCCTCTGTCCCTTTTTCCTTCTCATTTCTCCCTCTTTCAGGACTTTGTCCCTCTTTCTATGTAAATATATATATTTCTCTACTGAAAAAATGTATTTAATTTCCTCTAAACTTTATTCCCATCTTTTAAATTGATAGATTTCTTATTTTCAAATGGTAATATTAAGGAAAATGAACCAGGAGAGAGAAGACTAGAGTGGTTTGAGCTATAAAACATATTTTTCCTATGAAATCTATATAATGTAAGCGACTAGGGGTCTGGCGGGGGCGTGATCAGGGGTGTGGCAGGGGCGTGGCTTAAGTGTCCCTCTTTCTCATCTCAAAAAGTTGGGAGGTATGCTGGGCAGGGGTGGAGAACAATGGGACACTGTGGGAAGCCTCTATAGGATCCAGAGGCTTCCCTCTCATTAGGTAAATATGATTTTTAAACCCCTTATACCCTCCTCGTGGTTCTGGGTCACCATGAGCTAGCTGAGTACATGATCACCTGAATGTTTTCTTGTTTTTTTTTACATTTAAAGCTTTATTTTCATTGTCAAAGTTACAATATGAACAAATCTCAGCAGAGATAGCATAAAAAAGACATACAATACAGCAAAAAAAAACAAAAAAAAAAAACATTGTAGATGAAAACCAATGGACCTTTAAGAACATCCTGCTGAAGTTAAATAAAAAGGCTGTATAGGAGAGAGCTCTGACCTTTTATAAAATGTGAGATAAATTTCCCAGAGCCGGGCACAGCCAGCCACCAGCTCCCAGCATCCCTCACTGTCAGGAGACCAGAACGCACCAGCTGCCTGCAAGAAAGACACATCTGTAGTCACATGACTCAGCCACGCTTATCCTTGCCCAATCCACAGGAATCACAGGCTGCCTCGTCCTCCTGTAATGAGAATTTCATGCAGCAGCATCAGACTGGGCACGCTATAAAAGGAACTCCGCTAATGTGTAACAAATTGAATCATTTTGTCCTTCACACCCTTAATAGTGGTAAAAGTTTATCTCCGGGCATGGAGAATACAATAATATCTCTGTATGTGGCCAGGCCAGGACTGGATTTACCATCAGACACTGTAGGCACGTGCCTACTGGCGGCTGATAATGGAAAGGCAGCTGACTCCCCTCCCCGAGTGCCTCCCTCCTTCCTTCCCTATACAGAGTCCTGATAAGAGTGTAAATGAGAAGCTACTCCCCCTGATCTCTACACTCCACTGACAAGATCTCCCTTCAGTCAGGGGCACCTCTAGCTACTTAATACTGAGGTTCCACTAGCTACCCAATACTTGTGGGCACCTCTAGCTACTTAAAATTGATGGTACTTCTGGCTACCTAATACTCAGGGGCACCTGTATCGACCTATGATGGGCAAGGGAAGTAAGGAAGAAGTGACAGCTGGGGCAGCCTGCAAACTTGTGGTGCAGTTTGGTAGGTTCATAGAGGGCAAAGTCCAGGGTGCCAGGAAATCTGTGCCTATAGGCTCCTGTGAGGTAAATCTGGGCCTGGGCCAGGCTAGACTGATGTTGCCTGACAGGGCTCAGAACCTAATCCCTCGGAGCGACATCACTGGGCCAATGTGTAGGCAGCCTATAGGCTGGCTGACAACGTGTTCTGCTGCAATGTGGGGGAAGGAAGAGCGCAGGGCTGATGCTGGAAAGAGTAGATGTGACATCACACGACGGGTGAGGCAAGCGGAGAGAATAAACCTATCGTCCGTCACTCGGCTGAGGTGATCCACCTGACGGATCGCTGGTCGGGCAGCAGTCGAAGGCTGCTGTACACACGTCAGATTATCGGCAGAGGCGGTCATTCTTGGCCACCTTAGCATGTGTATGGGCCTCTAACCCATTAGCAACTTCAACAGAGTTATCTTGTTTGAGATAAGTGCACTGCTTTTCACCGTCGGCAGAACTGGTTGTGCTGTAAATTCTTGGAATGCTTTGATGTCTTTCTACTAGCAGAAAATATAGAAACCGTTATTGTCTCACACTGCCCCCTAGTGACAAGTGGCCATAAATACACATCACAGCAGTACTAATTAGAAGCAGGGAAATGTAACAAGTAAGAAATAAAAAAAAAAAAATGTACTAAAATAAATTGTCCTGGAGCACTTGCAAGCCTCTAAATAAGTTGGCTGCTAAAGGGTTAAACATGCTAGCCTAAAACAGGTTAGCCTATTATTAAAAACTATAAACATTATATCCCGATAATGTGATCCTCAATGGCTATCCACTCTGCTTTAGCCAAACACTAATTTCTGCCTTTGTTCATTCAGAAAATAATCAAGTCAGAGCAATGCACCGCTAGCTTTTTTTATACTGCTAAGTCCTATTTAATCTGAACAATGTTCTGCGGCTTTTCCCTGCATAGGTGATAAGTCAAAAGGGGAAAAAGAAAGAGTACGAGTATACTTCCATACAGATGTTTTCTGAGCTCTGCTCAGATCCTGCAAGAAAGTAGAGGCAGAAAAATATCAGCGAAACCCTCTATAGCAGGGGTCTCAAACTCGCGGCCCGCGGGCCATTTGCCGCCCTCGATACAATATTTTGTGGCCCTTGCTGGCAAAAGCTTCCTTATAGTTTGCTTCAGTGCTCCCAAGTAATCCGCCGCATCCCCGCCGCTAAACGAGGGCTGCAGAGCCCCCAAATCACCCGGGGGCAATCCGCCAGCATTTCCTGGAAGGGGCAGAGCTTTCGGCTTCAGCTCTGCCCCTCCTGACGTCAATCACCGCACGGATCGCCGCCTCTCCCCAGAGGCGGCGATGCGCCGCGATTGTGAAATTCCTTATGCGGCCCAGCCTCATCCTGACTTTGCCTCCTGCGGCCCCCCAGGTAAATTGAGTTTGAGACCCCTGCTCTATAGACTGTGAATGATTCCCCCATAAGCATCTCTCTAGTGAGTTTTCTGATCACCTCCCTGCCGGTAACTGGACCTCTGTGAATGCTGGGACATAAGAAAGAACACAGCATTCTCTAAAGCTGCACCCAAGCATAGACCTGCCCACTCCATTGTTTTTGAAGCAGTCAACCATGTATTTAAAGGACATCCGTGATGTCAAAGTTAAAGGGAACCTGAACAGAGTAAAATTATTTAAAATAAACACATGATGTACCTGCAAATGATTATCACATACTTACCTCACCGTCAGTTCCTCTCAGAAGCTCATCATTTTCTTCTTACGAGGATTCCCTCCAGTTCTGACAAGATTTTATCACAACTGAAATATATCAGTTGCTGTCAGTTATCTATCAGTTATAACTAAAAGGGCAACTGATGAGCAAGGAAACGTCCATGTTTCCTTATGGCTCAAGTGGGCGATATTACAGATTAACAGTGTGCTGACCAGGAAGCTGTTATGGGGTAATGGCCATTTTCAGAATGGAGGGTGGAGAATTCCATTGATCTCAGAGGACAAACAGGATGTAGGAGAGGAAAAGGAGATTGATGAATAGACTATACGGGAGGCAAGTATGACGTGTGTATGTTTATTTTGACTTTTCATTTCCAGTTCAGGTTTGCTTGATGCCGGTTTCACACTATAAACAGAGGTCAGCGATGCAGTGCTTCGCGCCCGCCACACCGCATCCGCATCGCAACGCCAGAAACAGGCCTTCAGGGAACAACACTTTAGTATGCGGAGTTCCGTCTGGCCACAAGCCAAGCAGGAAGTGATGCGTGCTTGCGGTCACTTCCTGATTCAGGGTATGCAGAAGTGCACGGAAGTGTAAAAATACGCTTCCGCACAGGTGTGCCGCAACATCATCTTTTTTTAAAAAACCCACTTCGCCACAGACTACTATGACTTCTGGGCCGACGCAGATCACCACAGATCCCACACGGTAACGTATTCTGCGTTAGATTAGGGACGGCGTAGCGTAGCCCAACGTGGGATGTATGAACTTCCCCACAGGGTTGCATTAGGCTTCAGCAGCAGTGCGGCAATTTGACACTCAGCACCGCCCCTGTGTGAAAGGGCCCTTAAGCTTTACTTACCTGAAGCTTCATCCAGCTAGAGTTGGGCCGAACGGTTCGCCTGCGAACGGTTCCATGCGAACTTCAGTGGTTCGCGTTCGCGTCCCGCAGGCGAACCTTTGCGGAAGTTCGGTTCGCCCCATAATGCACATGGAGGGTCAACTTTGACCCTCCACATCACAGTCAGCAGGCCCAGTGTAGCCAATTAGGCTACACTCGCCCCTGGAGCCCCACCCCCCCTTATATAAGGCAGGCAGCGGCGGCCATTACGGTCACTCATGTGCTGCCTGCGTTAGTGAGAGTAGGGCGAGCTGCTGCAGACTGTCTCTCAGGGAAAGATTAGTTAGGCTTAACTTGTTCCTGTCTGGCTGCATACCTGTGCTGTAAACCCACCACTGCATACCTGTGCTGTGAACCCACCACTGCATACCTGTGCTGTGAACCCACCACTGCATACCTGTGCTGTGAACCCACCACTGCATACCTGTTCAGTGAACCCGCCGCTGCATACCTGTTCAGTGAACCTGCCGCTGCATACCTGTTCTGTTCAGTGGACCCGCCACTGTATACCTGTTCATTGAACCCACCACTGCATACCTGTGCTGTGAACCCACCACTGCATACCTGTTATGTGAACCCACCACTGCATACCTGTGCTGTGAACCCACCACTGCATACCTGTGCTGTGAACCCACCCACACTACCTGATTGATGTATACACATGCAAGATGTTTGAAAGCACTTTAGGCCTGTCATTTAGCATTCAATGTGATTTCTGCTCTTAAAACGCTGCTTTGCGTCAAATCCAGATTTTTCCCCGGGACTTTTGGCATGTATCCCACTCCGCCATGCCCCCCTCCAGGTGTTAGACCCCTTGAAACATCTTTTCCATCACTTTTGTGGCCAGCATAATTATTTTTTTTTTTCAAAGTTCGCATCCCCATTGAAGTCTATTGCGGTTCGCGAACTTTAACGCGAACCGAACCTTCCGCGGAAGTTCGCGAACCAGGTTCGCGAACCTAAAATCGGAGGTTCGGCCCAACTCTACATCCAGCCCCTAGAAGTCTATCTGGTCCCCTTCCCCCCGAGCCTGTGGTGAGTGTAGAAGCGGTGTAGCTCACCTACCTGCCGCTGTGTGTGCTCTGTCTCTTCTCTACATTCCCGGGGGAGACTGTCCTGTAACCCCGCTGCATTTACTGATGACCCATACATGTGGTGGAGTCATGGGGTGCAGGCGCCCCCTGGTGGCAGTTGGAGAAAGACACGTACCACAGGAGGAAGCAAACCTGCAACACTTGCCACGGGCCTGGGGAGGTACGTACGCATTTACATGGGGAGGGAGACCGGCTGGGGATCCATTGGTAAATCTAACGCCGCAACCTCCGCATGCCGGACCAAACCATTTTGATTGAGATCTTTCCAGAAAGTCGGATCGACTGCTCCAATCACTTTCGGCTGGAAACTGATCAAAGCGATCGATTGGGTGGCCACGTTGCGGCATGGTTCTCTGCCAGATTCGATCATTATGATTGAATCGGCCAGATAACCATGCCACAAATCGAATGATGTATGGGCAGAGATACAGGGATTACCAGAAACAATAGAGGAGAGAAGCCTGCCCATTCAGGTTCATAAACAGGTTTTGTTTTTGTAACTATAGCTCTGCTTTAAAGCGGACCTGAACTTAGAACGTCCTTTCTGCTCTAAAAGATAAGCAACAGCGTAATAACCCTTAAAGAAAAACATTTCTTTGTTACAGCTGATACACATCCTGAACTGTGTCTACTCTCTGCATTCATGGAAGCAGACATGCATCTTGTGTTTACAAATTAGTTACTCTGCTGTGGCAGAGGAGATTCCTTAGCTGACAGTTCAGATTACAGTTGTCATAAGTCACAGATGAGAGGGTATTAGGCTGAACTCTCTAAATACATACAGGGTGCATTTCTCTAGGTTTTTCTTCTGCCCTGTGCAAGAGTTCAGGTCCACTTTAACTATAGACATAAAAAAAAATGACCGTCTATGGACTTTTGTTCACATGATCCACCTCTTCTTAGTACAAAGTTCCTTCAAAGAAACCAGTTAGAGATGAGGATTTATTAACACAAAAAAAAAAAAAAAACCCCACTAAATCTCCTGAAATTGGTTTGGCAGGAAAATTTACCAACCTAGAAGCACCTTTTGTCCTTTTATTTTCATGCATTTTTTTTCCCAGACCCAGCTCAGCTGTCCGACTGAAAGGACCCCAATCATGCTGTCTATCTTCCTGCCTGTGCTGCTAACCTAATGCTAGGTACACGCGATGTAATTTTCTGACAGATTAACTTATGTAACTGATTGTATTTCCAACATGTCCGATCTGATTGATTTTCTGTTCACTTCTTTGGAAAATCTCCCAGAAATCAGATCAAATAATCGATCGGACAGTAAACCTTTTTCTGAAAATTGCATCCTATGTACCTAGCATTATTCTTTGCCTGTTCATAAAGACTTTTGTTTGTTTTACACATATAACCAGAGCCGGGACAAGGTCCTCCAGCAACCAAGGCTGAGACACCAAATTGTGCCCCTCCATCCCTCCCACCCCAGCCGTCACACACTGATTGCTCTTACACTAAGGCCCGGATCACATTGCGTTTCTGAGCCAAACGGATACAGTCCGCTTCACCAGACCCGGATGGCTCTATGCACACTGCAGAATGGAAGTGAAAACGGATTTGATCAATGATTGATCTGATCAGTTTTCACTCAAGTTTTGCTGCAAGTACATCCCTAATGTTCTGTAGCAGCCGGCGGTAGAGGCTTCCTCTTCTTCCGCTGACTAGTCACATGACACGGAAGAAGACAGAAGCCTCTACCGTCGGCTGCTACAGAACATTAGGTATGTTTTTTACCCTCCATCACCCACCTGCCCGGCTGCTGCACCTTCCAGTCACTCAGATTTGCGTCTGCCCATGCCCCCATCCCCCGTGGAACGGTCCGTTTCTTCAGTAGTGTGAAGAAACATTTTTCCATTGCCCCCAATGCTGCAGCATTTTTTTTCCGGATCCATTCCACTGGTCATAACGGTCTGGAAAATTAGGGCATGCAGCAATTTTTAGATCCGGGCACCGGAATGTATCCGTACCAACGGACGCATGTGAATGGATCTATAGGTTAACATTGGATACTTTCACATCTGTTCCGTTTGTACAGTATACGTTCCGGTTACGTTCCGCAGAAAAACGCTAACGTGAACCGGACCTTAGAGGCACCTCAGGGTCCCCCCCCCCAACTCCCTCAGCACCTTAATCAGTTATCTGGCTTGCGGTCACTGCTATGTATCCCGTTTTCTTATTTCTCTCTGCTTCACACACAATAGAGTAATGATAGCTGAGTGAGTTGTGCACCCCCTACTACACTGCGCCCTGAGGCTGGAGCCTCTCTCGCCTCTGCCTCGGCCCTGCATATAACGGACAGGCATCTGTGAAACGTGACATTTATATGTAACCGGCTCAGGCAGCAGATAAGTCACCTCTCCATTGTACTATACTCTATGTACAGTGAGGCTATTCTTCTCACGTGATCTCTCGGTCGCTGAAGCTGTGCTTGTGCATGATCTCCTCTCGGTCGTAGCTGATCTTGGAGTAGGTGAAGAGGCTGGAGTCCAGGAATTTTTGAACAATGGCAGCTCTAGAGCTCTCGTCCATGCCTTTCACCACAGCGCTGCGCAGGTCTTCTCTCATCACCACCAGGAAGGTGTCGTGGTCAAACCCGGGCTGAACAAGGCACACCTCGCCCTTCTGCTGCAAGGAGCTCTGCACAGGAAGGAAGAGGAATTATGCAGCAAAGCATGCTGGGACTTGGAGTAAATAACAAACACAGCTTTTATAAGCTGATCACGCCAGCATTTCTGTTATCAAATCTGATGTATCAAGGACTGAGTTTAAAGAGAAACTCCAACCAAGAATTTTACTTTATCCCAATCAGTAGCTGATAGCCCCTTTTACATGAGAAATCTATTGCTTTTCACAAACAGACCATCAGGGGGCGCTGTATGACTGATATTGTGGTGAAACCCCTCCCACAAGAAGCTCTGAGGGCCGGGGTACTTTTGACAGTTTGCCACAATGTAAAGCCCAGTGCACACCAAAACCGCTAGCAGATCGTCAAAACGCTAGTGGTTTTGGGAGCAGAGAGCCGATATTTGCCGGGTGCACACCGAGCGGATTTTGTATGTGATCCGCCGGCCGCATCCGCGTGGCTAATGTATCTCTATGGGCTGGTGCACCCCGGCGGTTTGAGGTTTTAAGCAAACCGCAAACGTGCAGCAAGAGGCACCAGCCCATAGTGCACCAGCCCATAGAGAAACATTAGCCACGCGGATTTTCAAGCGGATGCGGCCGGCGGATCCGCCCAGTGTGCACTGGGCCTAACAAGGTTCACAGACAGGAAATAGCTGTTTACAGCTGTCTCCAACAGCCAAAATCGCTAGCAGCAGCTACATAACCTGCCCACAGTAACAATGTCACCATGTAATACATGTCAGAATGTGAATCTGGGAGAGGAAAGATTTTACAATGAGCAAACACTGACTAAATCATTTATACATAACTATTGTAAAAATGAAGCTCTTTTTTTTATTACATTATTTTCACTGGAGTTCCTCTTTAAAGACTATCTACACAATTAGGTTGGGTGGAGGAGGCACCTCAAAAAATATACAGTAGAGTACCCAGTATCCGTCAGGGATCGCCTGATGCTGATTACATGTGCTTGCGGGTCGCTTAAAGCAACTGGCCAAAAAACCCCACAGACCTCCCTGTAAATACTCACCAAGCCTCCAGTGACCTCTTATAGACTTCCTGCAGCTCCTAGTTGTCCTCCTTGCACGGAAGCTGTTGTGTCACCTGACCTGAAGCCGGAGTCTCACCTGACCTCCAAGCATGGAGGATGCGAGAAAGCCGCAAGGAGCTGCAGGGAGGAGTCACTGTAGGCTTGGTAAGTATTTTAATACAGTACCTCCAAACCCGCCCATCTGTTATCTCTCAG
Source organism: Hyperolius riggenbachi (assembly GCF_040937935.1). Taxonomy (NCBI): domain Eukaryota; kingdom Metazoa; phylum Chordata; class Amphibia; order Anura; family Hyperoliidae; genus Hyperolius; species Hyperolius riggenbachi. The sequence goes on along the minus strand of NC_090653.1, from coordinate 43,398,543 downwards.
GCATGCTGGTTAGTTGAGACTTCTGGTTGCAGTAGTGTCTGAATAACACACTTGAAACAAGCATGCGGCAGATCCAGTCAGACTTCAGTCAGAGCACCTGATCTGCATGCTTGATCAGTATGAGTAGGACAGCCAATACATTTGCATTATTGAAATAAATAAATATGGCAGCCTCCATATCCCTCTCACTTCGTGTGCTTTAATAAAACAATAACCGATACACTGACAGCCTTGAAATATATATTATATACGGGACACAAAATTAGAGGAACTGTTAAAATGAATCAGGAATTGATAAAATCTGCAGAGAATAATATAACCCGCACTTCCCTACTGGTCAGTGAAGCTGTGCGTCATATTAAAGGAGCAAATGGAAATGTAAAAGAGGACGGGTTTCCTCTTGACACTGGAGAATTTACTCCTGACATGCTTAGCAACAATACTATTCTTCTGGGTGTAGCTCTGGAACAATGAATCATTTTGGCATGCAGTTTGCATTGAAGGAATCCTCTGATTATGTACACTTTCTCCCTATGCCCTGTTGCTGGATTTATTTCAGTATATACTGTATAAAGACACCTTCATCAAGATAGCTCTGCAGATCTAGTGTGGTTGTTTATATTTGTGAACAGGCTTGCATTACCGGGCAATGGAGGATTTCCTAAGGCTTGAAAAAGGTATTAAAGCCCTCTAACTGTAGACACCAGGTGCTGATAACTAGACCAGCTTAAATGCCTTTGACCTCAGCCTATTAAATAATTCTGCCTTTCCTATCTCAACTTCAGCCTATTCAATGACTCTGCCTTGCCTGCCTCAACTTCAGCCTGTTCAATGACTCTGCCTTGCCTGCCTCAACTTCAGCCTATTCAATGACTCTGCCTTGCCTGCCTCAACTTCAGCCTTTTCAATGACTCTGCCTTGCCTGCCTCAACTTCAGCCTGTTCAATGACTCTGCCTTGCCTGCCTCAACTTCAGCCTGTTCAATGACTCTGCCTTGCCTGCCTCAACTTCAGCCTGTTCAATGACTCTGCCTTACCTGCCTCAACTTCAGCCTATTCAATGACTCTGCCTTGCCTGCCTCAACTTCAGCCTGTTCAATGACTCTGCCTTGCCTGCCTCAACTTCAGCCTGTTCAATGACTCTGCCTTGCCTGCCTCAACTTCAGCCTTTTCAATGACTCTGCCTTGCCTGCCTCAACTTCAGCCTATTCAATGACTCTGCCTTGCCTGACTCAACTTCAGCCTATTCAATGACTCTGCCTTGCCTGCCTCAACTTCAGCCTATTCAATGACTCTGCCTTGCCTGCCTCAACTTCAGCCTGTTCAATGACTCTGCCTTGCCTGTCTCAACTTCAGCCTGTTTAAGGTCTCTGCCTTGCCTGACTCAACCTTCTTAATGACTCTACCATGTCTGCCTTGACCTCAAACTGCTCAATGACTCTGCCTTGCCTGCCTCACCCTCAGTCTGTTTAATGACTCTGCCTTGACCTCAGCCTGTCAAACACACTCCCTTATCATCCAAATTACAAGCAGTGTCCACTCATGCAAGGGAATTTCTAGGAAGCCTGTACTTGAAAGAGAATACAGATTCTAGGCTTACACAGCCAGCTATACACTCACCAGCAGTCGATCTACAGTAGTGCGGTCCTGAATGAGGCTGTACATCTGATGGCGCAGGAACATTGGCGGCAGGGCGTCATTGAAGAGCTTGCGGGGGAAGAGAGCACACAGGTACGGTATGGATTCCTGAGGGTTCTCTGTGAAATCTGGGAAGATTCAGACAAAAAACACGTGAGCGGAAGAAGAGCAAAGTATTAAATGAACTGAACTAAGAACATTCAAGCGTTTTCACATCCAAAAGTCCATATACATTTTTTTGCCTCCTCCCTTCCATCTAATCCTAATGCCCCCCCAATTATACTAATGGGGGCCCGATAAGGTTTCTGAAGGAGGGATTCCATGTCATCACAGCAGCTCTGTCACTTCTGGGAGCAGAAGTGGCACCTACACCACTTACCCCTCTGTTTCCAACCAATTAGAGGAGGGTGTTTTTATTACATGCACTAATACTTTTACTGAGTCTATTGGTCACTAGGGGGCGCATTTATTGAGTAGGACATGGCAGAAAGCATGGGGGGTTGGGGAGGAAAACGTTATTCTATTTACTCCCTAATTACGTCTCTCGGAGTTCATCTGATAATTTGTTCTGCAGCCAGCAATAAAATCAGTCAGCTTCATTGAAGTGAAAATATGCAAATCGAAAGACATCAAAGCAGTCGCATAGTGTTTCATGTTCATTTTTTACTGTGTTGAAAGTATACCCAAGATGGGGATAACGGCAATATTTATACTTACCTAGGGCTTCCTCCAGCCACATGGGGTCCGTGGGCTCCCTCGCCGTTGTCCCCGGGCCCTCTGTTCTCCCGTGGTAGTTGCCGGTATTTTTGTCAGTTGGGGCCAGTCTGGTTCTTCTGCGCATGCATGGCTCGGCCACAAGCACGTCCCCATCATGCTCCCGTGGCTAGGAGCATTCTGTGCATGCGTGGCTCGGCCACAAGCACGTCCCCATCCTGCTCCCGTGGCTAGGAGCATTCTGTGCATGCGTGGCTCGGCCACAAGCACATCCCCATCATGCTCCCGTGGCTAGGAGCATTCTGTGCATGCATGGCTCGGCCACAAGCACGTCCCCATCCTGCTCCCGTGGCTAGGAGCATTCTGCGTAGTAGTACTGCACAGGCATGGCATGTCCCCATCATGCTCCCGTGGCTAGGAGCATTCTGTGCATGCATGGCTCGGCCACAAGCACGCCCCCATCATGCTCCCGTGGCTAGGAGCATTCTGCGTAGTAGTACCGCACAGGCACAGCACGTCCCCATCCTGCTCCCGTGGCTAGGAGCATTCTGCGTAGTAGTACTGCACAGGCATGGCACGTCCCCATCATGCTCCCGTGGCTAGGAGCATTCTGTGCATGCATGGCTCGGCCACAAGCACGCCCCCATCATGCTCCCGTGGCTAGGAGCATTCTGCGTAGTAGTACCGCACAGGCACGGCACGTCCCCATCATGCTCCCGTGGCTAGGAGCATTCTGCGTAATAGTACCGCACAGGCACAGCACGTCCCCATCCTGCTCCCGTGGCTAGGAGCATTCTGCGTAGTAGTACTGCACAGGCACGGCACGTCCCCATCATGCTCCCGTGGCTAGGAGCATTCTGCGTAGTAGTACCGCACAGGCACAGCACGTCCCCATCCTGCTCTCGTGGCTAGGAGCATTCTGCGTAGTAGTACTGCACAGGCACGGCACGTGCCCAGCTGCAGGAGCTTAATGAGGCACGTGGCCGGGCTGTGCATGCGCAGGAGAACCAGGCTGACCCCAACCGACAGAAATACTATGGCTACCACAGGAGAACAGAGGAAGGCAAGGGAGCCAACTGACCACATGGGGCTGGAGGAAACCCCAGGCAAGTATAAATAATGCAGTGTGAACCGTCTCAGGTTCACTTGAAGAAAAAAAAATGATGACAATACCACTCAGGGCATCGGCTTTGAGAAAGTGCTTATCACAGGAATCCTCTGACCCGCCCATATTACCTGGATAGGGCGACGGCCCCAGGCTGGAATCAGTTTTGTCCACACTGGTGTCTTCTCTCTGCTTCTTTACTTTGAAGGTGTCACAGATCAGCTTGCGCTTGCGATCCATGGGGGAGAGGGAAGGGGGGAGGGAGGGAGAGATCTGAATTATTGCTAAACAGAAAAGGGAAAACCAGGATTATTATTATTAACTATTTATATAGCGCCAGTATCTTCCGTGCTGCTGCACAACAGCATACAAGGTATAACAATGCAATGTCAACAAAACAAGACAAAACAATGGTGGATTACAGCTCATGCAGTGAACAAATACATATACAAGATATGCAGGCACATTCTACAGCACTGAGAAACAATACGGAAGAGAGCCCTGGCCAATCAGCCTAAAGTTGGCCATAAAGCCTCATCTACATGGGTAGATGAGGCTCCGATCCGGCGGCTAATCGCCTCTTCCGCGTCCCTGCACGTGCCCGCCACATCCCCGCTCGCTGCGCGTGCACCGGATTCGATTCCCCGCCAGCGCCGCTTATCTTCCGCTCGATTCCCTGCCATTGTCCCCTCGCGGGGATCGAGCAGGGAATCGGAGGTGGGGAGATCCGTCCTGTCGGATCTTATCAATCGAGCCGCATCAGCGGCTCGATTGATAAGGAACATTGCCGCCGCATCTACGCGTGTAGATGCGGCTTTAGTCTTGCGATTTTCTGGCCAAACAATCATCCAATTTGATAACTATTATAGAATTGGATGTAAATCGGTGCAGCAACAAACATGCCCCATTGACAATTCTTTGAGAACTTTTTCACCTACTTTTGAGACTTTTTCAGTTACAAAGTGCTGAAAATTTATTTTAAGGCTGCTTTCACAGTGGGACGTTACAGGCGCACGTTAGAGCAGCCTATAAGCAGCCCAACTCACAGGAATGAAAAATCAATGGGCTGTTCGCAGTGCCCACGTTACGTTGCACAGTAACGCTGCAAGTTCGTTTGAAGTGCAGCATACTGTGCGTTCTAGCGGCTTAAGCCGCGTTAGACTGTTTGCACATGCTCAGTATGGGTGGTTTTTTTTATTTTGTGGGCGGAGAGGAGGCGGGGAGAGGCCGCTACGTAGCCAGGCACATGGCTACTTTATATTCACTGCACTTGCAGCGTTTACTTCCAGGAGCGGCAGCTGATTGGCTGGCGGGACCGCGTGATGCGGAGAGCTCCGCTCCCGTGGTCTCCGCAGCGCATCCGACAGAGCAGGCACACCTAGAGCTGCTTTTAACGCAGCTCTTGGTAGCGTCCTGCTCCAACACCACCAGGCGTTGCGTTAAGGGCACGTTATGCGACCTTAACGTGTCATCTAACGCAACGTCTTAGTGAGAAAGAAGCCTAAAAAGTGGTATGAAACTCAGCATTTCTTCTTTGCTCTTAAAGATTATTTACAGCATACAATCTACTGCCACAAAAAAAAAAGAAGAAAAATTGTAGCAGAACTGCATTCAAACAGTTAAACACAACACTTTGTTCTTCAGTGGAAAGCTCCTAGCTTCATAGGGCAGCTTCTGGCCACATCCAAAGAGGTAATAAGGTTATGGTTTGTTTACAGTCTTTTATCTGCTACAATTAGTATACAATCCTAGCTGTGCTGAAAAGGAGCTCTCTCTGCTGTAGAAGCAGAGAGCTGAGAAGTGATCAATAGATAGATTTAAATATATAAATACAGCAGCTATGCAATAAAATGCAATGGCAGCTTTCAGAGCACATAAACTGTACTTTGTGAACTATTTCTAAACAGACAATGTTACTTGTGCACAAAAGCAAATGTGGCAACTGTATGGGTAATAAAAAGAAGAAAACACATTTTTATTGAATGATGTGTCAGAATTGTATCCCACTTTAAGATGAAAAATTCTCTCCTAGTAGAAAATTCAGAAGAAAAAAATAATTGCATATGGGCCACAGTCTGAGCTCTTACAGGGAACCTGAAGTGGGAGAGATATGGAAGTGGTTATATTAATTTCCTTTTAAACAATACCAGATGTCTGGCAGCCCTGCTGATTATTTATGCATCAGCAGTGTCTGAATCACCTACCTGAAACAAGAAGATTCTTGTCAGAAACATCTGTTCTGCATGCTTGTTCAGGGTCTATGGCTACACGTATTAGAGGCAGAGGATCAGGAGGACAGCCTGGCAACTGGAAATGCATGTAGCAGCCTCCATAATCCCTCCCACTTCAGGTTTCCTATTAAAGATGCCCACACCTTGATGAGTAAGAGCTATTCTGGTAGCAGAAGCGCAACCTGCACAATATTAGTATGGAGGTATAATTTGGCTGATCGGTATATTTCTGTCACAGAAGATACACATACACTGATTTTATGTATTCCTTTACATATGATCTCACAGGTTCTGCTGTTCAGAACTCATTGTAGTGGTCTGATTTGGTGAGTTCTGTTGCCAGTGAACTACCAATCAAAAATAATAAAACCTAACAATACCTAAAAAAAATAAAACCTGACAATAAATATTGACATATTTATTTCCTTTTAAACAATCTCAGTTGCCTGGCTGTCCTGCTGATCTCATTGGCTGCAGTTGTGTCTGAATCACACACCTGAAACAAGCATGCAGCTAATCTTGTCAGATTTCTGTCAGAAACATCTGATCGGCATGCTTGTCGGGGCTTGTTCACACATAGGACAATTTTACCTTTTTTTTTTTAAGAGCCGGCGATTTTCACAATCGCCCTAAAAACGCTTGTGCAATGATTCCCTATGAGAGAGTTCACATCTGAGCGGTTTGATTCAGATCCGCTCACCGAAGCTCTGCCTGTACCATTGTTGGGGCGATTTGCCTCAATGGAAGGTATAGGGAAATCGCAAAACGCTTGAAAAAGTGCTTTGTGTAGCGATTTCCCCAGCACTTTTAAGAATAAATACATTGAATTTATTCTTTTCCGGGTCAAAGAGTTCACTTACTGACTTGCGTTAGGACAAGTGAACAAACAAATCGCTCGGCAAAAGCGCTTTACAAAAAAAAAAAAATATATATCAAAGCACGCAGGTAAGCGCCAGGAGGCGCCAAAGAAAAAAAATCACTCAAAATCACAAAACACTGGCCTTAGCGATTGCGATTTTAGAGTATCAGAGGCAAAGGATCCGCAGGACAGCCAGGCAATGTGCATTGTTTAAAAGGAAATAAATATGGCAGCCTCCACTTCCCTCTCACTTCAGATTCCCTATAACCATTGTACTTTAAACACCTTGATGATGAGTAAGAGCTATTCTGGTAGCAGAAGTGCCACCTACACAATATTAGGCTGGCAGTATTAATGTTTTGGCTGATCAGTATATATATTTCTTGTAACTGAAGATATACACAGATTGAATGCATTATTTCACATAGATCTTACAAGCTTTGCTGTTTGGAACTCATTCTAGTGGTCTGATTTGGTAGTTAGTAAACTACCAAATAAAATAACAATAAAACCAATAAAGCAAATAGACAATAAAACCTAACAATATTTTTTTTTAATATAATATTTTTTTCCATTATCACTAAGCCAAGTAAATCAAATCTCAACTCTAGACCTTCCATGGAATAATGACTGTATTCTATGTTATGTTATATTATGAACATGTAATCCCCATATGGAAATAGCAAAGAGAACTAGACTTATCCTTATAACGGGACACATGATTATTGAGAGAAATTAGATCTTGAAAAAAATAGATGTGTAATTATCAATTAATTGAATCAAAACAAATATAACAGCCCTCCAGCTCTCACCAGCAGACCTTCCTCCTCTTCAGCCTTCACTGTCTCCCCAGCCCGAGTCTGACATGTCTCCCTTATGTAGGGCTGATTCCTGTCCGGCGGCCATTTTCCCGAGGACCACCTGCCATAGGAACAGTGCGGAGCCGGCTACAGCAAAATGGCGCCTGAACCGCGGACACACGTCACTGCGACTTATATAGCCATGCTTGAAAGAATGCTAAATATAGGAAGGTTTCCACTTCCGGGGGCTTTTCATGAAACGTCATCATGTGTGAGCTACACAAATAGAAGACACAACAGAGGGCTCTACAATCAATGGAGGCCAGAGGAGGTGGGAGCCTGGCCCAGGCAATAATAGGGGCAGCAGTTAGTGTGCATGACGCAGTCTCTGCTCAGTGAGCAGCTGCAATGTGTGGCAGGACTGTAAAGAGCACCTGTCATTAGAGTATATGGTGTACAGTTAGAGTATATACTGTAGTTAGAATAAGGCCTTGTTCACATTGCATTCGGCTCGCGTGTCTGTCTGCGTTGGGCTGTTTTTGAGGTGTCTTTTTATTCGAATCGTGGCGCTTGGGTGGGCGATTCGTTTTTGTGCTTAGCGGTTTTCTAACCGTATTTTCTAAGCGGTTTTGTAATTTACTCCCTGGCGCAAGTCAGGAACTGAACTCTTTGACCTGTATTCATTCTTAAAAACCGTGAATGCAATCGCTACACAAAGCGATTTTGTGAGCATTTTGCGTTTCTCCTATACCTTCCATGGAGGCGGAATCAAAAATGGTCCACGCACCACCTTGCTAGCCGCACAGCGCACGTCCTGCGCTGATATGAACCTTCTCATAGACCTTTATTGTCCACGCGGTCGGGGGGGGGGGCGTTTTTAAAAACCGCACGCGGGCGGAAAAAAAATGGAAACGCCTGCAGTGTGAAAAAGCCCTGGTTTAGGCTGTCAGCATCTGTACCCGGCGTTTACTGCCGGAATCCGCTGCGTCGCGTATTGAGATGATTGGGAGTGTTCGTCACAATCCGTTTATTGTTGGTTGCACAAGCGCTGCACGCAGCTTCTGTATTTGCCGGCGCTTGCGGTCACGTTATCATTCTAGGGCTCTCAGAATCGGCATTATTCACCAATCCTTCTTGAGTGGCAGAACCCACAAAGTGTCTATGGGGCCCTTCCTGTCCACCCCTGTAACACTTAAGTATGGGGTGCCCCATGGCTCAATCCTCTCTCCCCTGCTTTTCACGATTTACATGCTACCGTTGGGAAAACTAATCCAAAAATATGGCCTGACATACCACTGCTATGCAGACGACACCCAACTATATCTTTCCTTCAAGCCTGGTGTGACAGACCCAACTCTAACTATAAACGCCTGCTTACGTACAGCAATGGATGAATGACAACTGGCTGAAACTAAATGCAGACAAAACTGAAGTCCTTCTGATTGGAGGGCAGAGCATGATAACAAAACAACTTAACTTGCAGTCTTCACCACTGGGAATAGGAGGCACGGATCTACACAGCTCTGATCATGTGCGTAGCCTGGGAGTTCTAATTGATGGGGATTTAAACTTCAGAACTCAAATCTCTGCTGTGGTGAAATCATCCTATTTTCACCTGAAGAACATTGCAAAAATCAAGCACCTCATACCCCCAGAAGATCTGCCAACCTTAGTCCACGCCTTCATCACATCCCGACTGGACTACTGCAATGCTCTCTACACTGGCCTTCCAAAAAAGGTCTTGTACCGCCTACAGCGGATACAGAATACTGCTGCCAGACTGCTAACCAACCAACCCCGTCACTGCCACATAACGCCAGTCCTGCATTCCCTTCACTGGCTACCTATAGAATGGAGGGTCCTATTCAAGATCGGCCTACTGACATTCAAATCCCTGAATAATCTAGGCCCTGGATACATGAAAGATATGTTACAGCTGCGTAGCAATCCCCGCATTCTCAGATCCACAGGTTCTAATAATCTAGTCATACCCAGAGTCCACTTGGAAACTTTTGGTCCCAGAGCCTTCTGTCATGCTGCCCCTACGTTTTGGAACTCCTTACCTCAACAGATCAGGACAGCCCCATCCCTGGACGTGTTTAAATCCAGACTGAAAACCCACCTGTTCAGTCTGGCATTTGCAGAAATATAACTTTTGTTGTGTGAATGCTTCATCCTACTAATTACTGAATCTGAGAGAGCCTAAGCGCTTTGAGTCCTATGGGAGAAAAGCGCTATAGAAATGTTATTGTATTGTATATTGTATTAAGTGCGACCGTTATCGCACCCAGAATTATTTGTGGTACAATCTGCATTGGTCGTAAAAGTGCAATGTTAAGTGTATAATGAACATATTAGACATATAGACACTAAGCCATAGGTATCGGTAGTGCAGAGATACTGGCAAGGCGAGTAAAGGGGGCGCTAGTCTACGTTAGGGGACCCAGCAGCAGGGCTGTGGAGTCGGTCCTAAAATCCACCGACTCCTCAGTTTAGGATTCCACCGACTCCGACTCCTCGACTCCGACTCCTCTAATTTGCATATTACAATTTTGTTGATTAAAAGTATGTAACATGAAATTCGTCTCTTAACTGCCAACGCTTAGGAATTTTACAAGACAACTGAAGTGAGAAGGATATGTAGACTACTATATTTATTCCCTTTAGACTAAAACTAGTCCTTGGTAAGAGTACTTGTAAAAGGTACAAACCGGAACAAAGAACATCTATCAGGCCCTAGGCAATGTAAGTGTGGGTACATGTAAGAATGATGTGCAGGTACTCTGCAGGGGAATGAGGAGATTGTAAACAGACAACACCTCTGTGTTCAATGTGCACAGCATTCTCAGTGGATTCCCTGCAGCTCTGTGGGGAGTGCATATGTAGAGTATAGTACTACTGTGTAACAAAGTAAACCTGAGACAGATTAAAGTTTTATACATACCTGGGGCTTCCTCCAGCCGCCTTCAGGATAATCAGTCCCTCGTTGTCCTCCTCCACCACCTGGATCTTCTGCTATGAGTCCAGGTACTTGAGCCAGTCGGGCGTAGTGCGCATGCACACACTCCGCCGCCAGGAGCATACTACACCTGTGCAGCATTATTGCGCAGGTGCAGAATGTTCCTGGCTGTGGGAGCGGCATGCGGCCGGACAGCGCTGACTGGCTGAATTACCAGGACTCCTAGCAGAAGATCCAGGTGGTGGAGGACAGCAAGGGACTGATTAGCCTGAAGGGGGCTGGAGGAAGCCCCAGGTATGTATAAAACTTTACTTTTCATCCGTCTCAGGTACCCTTTAATTTGTAGTCACTAAACCAAATTTTAACAACCTATCAAATTATTTCATTTCATCAGCAAAGGGAGTGCATACATTTGCATAAATCAGCATCAATGCAGAATTATTTCCATCTCGTTGACCATCTCTATTAGTGACACAGCTACACATCAGGCTTTATTCTTACAGCATAGATGTTATTTAGTACATATAAGAGATTCCTGTGTACACATCATATATACAGTCACAATCAGATATGTATATCTGACCTTAAAAATACGGGGACTGCTTTATTGAAGGAGCACAAGTAACTAATTTTGATTGGTTTATTTCATTTTTGTGGACTAAGCACAGCTATTACTGTATATATACATTATTTTTAATGACTATTATCTGAGAAATAGAACATTTTATCATATTTTCTATTTTAATTAGTTACAAATTCATTAGGAGTCGGAGTCGTTGCATTTTTCCCGACTCCGACTCCAGGCACCCAAAATTGCACGACTCCGACTCCACAGCCCTGCCCAGCAGGAGATCTGACATACAGAAATTCAGCTAACGTGATTGGGTGGGCGGCACACTCTCCAACTGCTTGGTTTCCAATAGGTTGTAGTAAACTACGCCCACTCTATTCATCCAGTCACAAAGCTTCGTGCTATAGAGGGGGCAGTGAATGGACAGCTGTTCCCCATGAGGTTTCCTGCTGGGTCCCCTAAAGTAGACTAGCACAAGTAAGGGAGGCTGGGAGGTTTTCTTGGGGAAGGGGGTTGGGTTAAGGAGGAGGACTTCTTGGGGGAAGAAGGTGATCCTGTGCCTGGGGTTTTTTGGGGGATGGAAATTGAAGGGCCCTTTTACACGTAATAAGTTGTTCTCAGTTATAACTGAAAGGACATCTGATTTTCAAAGTAATGCCCATGTTTTCCTATGACACCTTTCACACTTTTAACTGAAATCTTTTTCACAATGCACTGCTATGGAGAAGACAAAAAAAAGCATACTAAGTGATTAAAGCGGACCCAAACCAAACATTTTTTTTAATTGAAAATATTTAGTTGCAGCACTCTGACACATACAAAGATAAATAAACACTCCTTCAATCCTATGAACATTTCAGTGCATGCTTTTCACCCTTCTCTTTCCATAGCTAGGGTTATACTGGGGGCAGCCATTAGCAATTCCTCCATTGCTGGACACCATCTACTCCACCAGTTTGCCGGAAAAATCCCGGCAATTTGAAAGGAAGGGAGGGGTTCCTCCACTAAATGTAAAATATTATATATTTGTCATCATGCAGCTGAAAAAAGGCTGCTATTTATTATTATAATTTAGAAAATGGATTTTATTTCTGAAATCTTGTATTTTTAATTTGGGTCCACTTTAAGTGTAAACGGGGCCTAAGGCTGTGCTCACATCTAAAATCGCTGTTGCCAGCGATTTACGATTTTGTGGGCGATTTCCTGGCACTCAGGTGGGCACTGCGGTTTTTGGAAAGCACTTTTATAAGCAATTTTGCAGAGCGATTGCGTTTTTTCACTTCCTGACGTCAGTCATGAAGAGAACTCTTTGAACTGGAAAAGAATAAATACAATGGGCTCTATTCTCAAGACTTCCCGCATGCGGTAAAGTACGTGCGGGAAGTTTGCGACCAAAACACCGTCAAGTTCACATTCTTAAAATGTTCCGCATGTTTTTTCCGCATGCGGAAAAAGTGAGGTAAAAGTGCGGGATTCATGCGAAAAAATTTCCGCAAAAGTCTGTATTTTCAGCAAAAAAAATCAATTCTCAAAACTGTTCAGGTGCATCAATTCATCGTTATTTACCTTTTTTTTTTTTTTTTTTTTTTATCACCTACAAGTAGTAGGTGATATATTCCGCATCCCATTGACTTTAATGAAGTCTGGAGGCTTAAAGGGATACTGTAGGGGGGTCGGGGGAAAATGAGTTGAACTTACCCGGGGCTTCTAATGGTCCCCCGCAGACATCCTGTACCCACGGAGCCACTCACCGATGCTCCGGCCCCGCCTCTGGTTCACTTCTGGAATTTCAGACTTTAAAGTCTGAAAACCACTGCGCCTGCGCAGCTGCATCCTCGCTCCCGCTGATGTCACCAGGAGTGTATTGCACAAGTCCAGTATGGTCTTTGGTCTACGCAGTATGCTCCTGGTGCCATCAGCGGGAGCGAGGACACGGCAATGCAGGCGCAGTGGTTTTCTGACTTTAAAGTCAGAAATTCCAGAAGTGAACTGGAGGCGGGGCCGGAGCATCGGTGAGTGGCTGCGCGGGCACAGGATGCCTGTGGGGGACCATTAGAAGCCCCGGGTAACTTCAACTCATTTCCCCCCAACCCCCCCCCCCATCCCCCCTACAGTATCCCTTTAAAGGAAAGGTTCAGGGAGGGTGGGTAAAAAAATAAAAATCAATTTCCACTTACCTGGGGCTTCCTCCAGCCCATGGCAGGCAGGAGGTGCCCTCGCCGCTGCTCCACAGGCTCCCGGTGGTCTTCGGTGGCCGACCCGACCTGGCCAGGCCGGCTGCCAGGTCGGGCTCTTCTGCGCTCCAAGGCCCGGAACTTCTGCGTCCCACGCCGGCGCGCTGACGTCATCGGACGTCCTCCGGGCTCTACTGCGCATGCGCAGTAGTTCTGCTCCTGCGCAGTAGAGCCCGGAGGACGTCCGATGACGTCAGAGCGCCGGCGTGGGACGCAGAAGTTCCGGGCCTTGGAGCGCAGAAGAGCCCGACCTGGCAGCCGGCCTGGCCAGGTCGGGTCGGCCACCGGAGACCACCGGGAGCCTGTGGAGCGGCGGCGAGGGCACCTCCTGCCTGCCACGGGCTGGAGGAAGCCCCAGGTAAGTGGAAATTGATTTTTATTTTTTACCCACCCTCCCTGAACCTTCCCTTTAAGGGCTGTGCTTGCTGGACTTTGACATTTTTTTTTTTTTTTTAAACGCTTTTTCATGCAACCTTTTTACCGCATGTTTTCCACACGTTTAATGGCTGATTACGCGTCTTTTTTTTCCCGCATGCGGAAAACATGCGGAAAATATTAGTAAATGTGGAAAAAATGCGGAGTTTACCGCTGGCGGAAATTTTTCATAATATTTTGCGGTGTTTTTTCATCTTTGTGAATAGATCCCAATGTATTTATTCTTAAAAGCGCCTGGGAAATCACTATACAAAGCGTTTTTTCAAGCACTTTGCGATTTCCCTATACCTTTCATTGAGGCAAAACGCCTCAAAAATGGTTCAGGCAGCGGTTTGCTGAGCGAAGCGGAAACGAATCGCTCAGCTGTGAACTCTCTCATAGGGAATAATTGCACAAGCGTTTTGAGGGCGATTTTCAAAATCACCTGTGCTTGAAAAAAGGCAGAAAACGCCCTAGATGTGAACGAGCCCTAATGGCGGCCCGAGGGGAGAAAGTTGCAGAAGCAACTGTCGTGATGGGAGGGTCATGCGTGATCCTGTTGGCCCTGGACCTCAGTCTAGATGTGTGGAGGAGGTCCAGCGTTGGCAGGGGTGACCTGATGATCCTCTCTGTAGCATTTGAACAAGTTTTGCTGAGCCTTCTTTGGTGTTTTTGGGGTTTTCTCCGCCCAAAATGTGATGACTAATTGCGCAGTAGCAGGAAAGCGTTTGGCCATGGCGAAACGAGCCGCCGGCAGTTGGCCATCTGAACCAGCCCTTCTGGAGTTTTCCACTTTTGCTGCCTTCCTCTCCTGCGTATGGCAGATGGGGCATACTTTTGACATAGAAAACAGACCCAAATTATTGTTTTGGTGCCCTGAAATCACAACTGTGCGTAGTACATAAATCATCTGTACTATTTCCTCTCCTTTCCTAACTGCTGGTTTTCAGGTTCCTGAAAGCCCCTCTCAAATCTCTGGTTTGTTTCCCAGACAACTTTTGCAACAGCAGTTGCAGGGCCTAATTAAAACAATGCAATGCAATAATAGGTTTTTAGATTTCATTCCTAATCTATAGTTCCATTTCTTTGACTGGTGATAAAGCATGTCAGCAGCCAATTTCTTTTAGCACTTTTTTTTATTTTATTTATTTGTTTTATTTCCTTGCTTATAATTAGTACTGCTGTAATGAGTATTTATGGCCACTTGTCACTAGGAGGTAGTGTGAGACAATAACAGAGGACCTCTTTCAATTTCTGTATTTTCTGATAGCAGAGAGACATCAAAGCATTCCAAGAATTTACAGCTCAATGAATTCTATTGTACATTTATCTCAAACAAGATAACGCTATCGAAGTAGTATGTGAAAACTACCAGTCATAGTTTAACATGCTCGGGACTGCGGAACTTAGAATCTGCGACGCATCTGCCTAGCTCTAACTCTGATGTGATGTAGATTCTACACCGCGGCTTTCCGCAGTCCCAAGCATAACCCCGCTGTGCTGTGTAGATGTAATAATAATGTTAACAATCTAAAGATGTTATCTGACTGCTACCTTGTGTCTGGAAGAATTTTTTTTTCCTTTTAGGGATAATTGGCCAAGCCTTGGATTTGTTTTTGTTTTTTGTCTTCCCCTGGATCAAATGGAAAATGTAAGCATGCAGGACAGAAATTTTGCCAAATTTTTATGTACTCTTTCCTGATAAAACATGATGGACTGATGTGGTGTTTTTTTTTCAACCAAATTAGTTGAGAGCGGCAGCAACTAGGGGCGCGCTCAATAGGCCACCCTGTAGTGTTGTTGACTCTTGCCCAAGGACTCCTTACTGAACAGGCCATTTGAACTCTGTTTTCCCGTTTCAAACCTTGTGTCTTTAAACAGTATGCTATCCAGCCATCCATAGGCCTCCTTTTAGATGGACGGCTGAACTGTGTGCTTGTCGGATAGTTCAGCATCCCGTCTGCCGTCCATGTGCGCCATTCAGGTGCAGTTAAAATGCAACTGAATAGCAGCGTTTATAACACCACGCATGTAAGCACTTGACACACAGTGGCATTACCCGGCGGCAGAGAACCATGACATGTTGCGTCTGAGCACGGCTATGCTTAGATGTGACTCCGATGGGGGGGCTGCCTGTCTGCCTCCAGTACTAAGCGCTAACAAACGCCATGCCACTGCAGGAGCCCTAAGTGCATCAACAGTCCTTCTCCAGTTCTCCCTTGTAATTGTTGGACCCATGGCTTTAATTAGCAGCTTCAATAGAGTTATCTCGTTTGACCTCAGTGGGCAGAACTCCTTGTGCTGTAAACTCTTGGAATGTCTTGATGTCTCTCTGCTAGCATAAAATATAGAAACTAAAATCAGAAGTCCTCTGTTATTGTCTGGCACTGAACGATGTCCCCCTCCCTTCTTTCCCCGTGACAAGCGGGCGTAAATACCAGGGCTGTGGAGTCGGTGCAAAAATCCACCGACTCCGACTCCTCAGTTTAGGATTCCACCGACTCCGACTCCTCGACTCCGACTCCTCTAATTTGCATATTACAATTTTGTTGATTAAAAGTATGTAACATGAAATTCGTCTCTTAACTGCCAACGCTTAGGAATTTTACAAGACAACTGAAGTGAGAAGGATATGTAGACTACTATATTTATTTCCTTTAGACTAAAACTAGTCCTTGGTAAGAGTACTTATAAAAGGTAGAAACCGGAACAAAGACCATCTATCAGGCCCTAGGCAATGTAAGTGTGGGTACATGTAAGAATGATGTGCAGGTACTTTGCAGGGGAATGAGGAGATTCTTCCTCTATTACACATTCTTCATGCACAATCTGAACAAGGTTTATTGGTGATAGACAACACCTCTGTGTTCAATGTGCACAACATTCTCAGTGGATTCCCTGCAGCTCTGTGGGGAGTGCATATGTAGAGTATAGTACTACTGTGTAACAAAGTAAACCTGAGACAGATGAAATTAAAGTTTTATACATACCTGGGGCTTCCTCCAGCCGCCTTCAGGATAATCAGTCCCTCGTTGTCCTCCTCCACCACCTGGATCTTCTGCTATGAGTCCAGGTACTTGAGCCAGTCGGGCGTAGTGCGCATGCACACACTCCGCCGCCAGGAGCATACTACACCTGTGCAGCACTATTGCGCAGGTGCAGAATGTTCCTGGCTGTGGGAGCGGCATGCGGCCGGAAAGCGCTGACTGGCTGAATTACCAGGACTCATAGCAGAAGATCCGGGTGGTGGAGGACAGCGAGGGACTGATTAGCCTGAAGGGGGCTGGAGGAAGCCCCAGGTATGTATAAAACTTTACTTTTCATCTGTCTCAGGTACCCTTTAATTTGTAGTCACCAAACCAAATTTTAACAACATATCAAATTATTTGATTTCATCAGCAAAGGGAGTGCATACATTTGCATAAATCAACATCGATGCAGAATTATTTCCATCTCATTGACCATCTCTATTAGTGACACGGCTACACATCAGGCTTTATTCTTACAGCATAGACGTTATTTAGTATATATGAGATTCCTGTGTGCACATCATATATACAGTCACAATCAGATATGTATATCTGACCTTAAAAATACGGGGACTGCTTTATTGAAGCAGCACAAGTAACTAATTTTGATTGGTTTATTTCATTTTTGTGGACTAAGCACAGCTATTACTGTATATATTCTGTATATACACATTATTTTTAATGACTTTTATCTGAGAAATAGAACATTTTATCATATTTTCTATTTTAATTACAGTTACAAATTCATTAGGAGTCGGAGTCGGTGCATTTTTTTCCGACTCCAGGCACCCAAAATTGCACGACTCCGACTCCATGACTCCGACTCCACAGCCCTGGTAAATACACATTACAGCAGTACTAATTATAAGTCTGGAAATGTAACAAATAATTAAAAAAAATAAGCTAAAAGAAATTGGACTGGAGCACTGGCAAGCCTCTAAATAAATTGGCTGCTAAAGGGTTAATTGCCATTGAAGTTAAAACACAACTTTATTGTCTTAGGCAGTTTTGCTGAATAAAAAAAAATCTCATATGATTTGTTTTTAATATTAAACTTTTTTTTTTTTTTTTTTTTTTACTGGATATTGACCTAAGTTGTGAACTTGCATAATAGTTTCTCTTTTTCATTTCAGTTAGAGCACCGAAAAGAAGCTGTGATGAAGATCTTTCTCCCACCCTCCAGCCAAAGTTCCCTCATGCAGCCCCATCGGCAATGAGAACCGACCCATCTCTCTACCAGAGCGCCTTCCCCTTCTACCGGCTGCCCTCAGAGGTCGGCTCCTTCTCTCTGGATGAGAAGCGCTGCTACCATGGCGATGCCAGACGCCTGCGCTATTACCGCCCCCCTGCAGGAGTGGATAAGGATGGCGCCTCCCTCCGATGGGACCTGATGGATGGGTTTGAGGATCGCTATGTTCAGAGGGATGAGGATGAGAAGGAAGGTCTTCTTCACCTTCTGACATGGATAAAGGAGAACAGGAGACTAGTCAAAGGAACTGGTAAAAGGTGGACTTTATAAAAAAATATTCATCTATATTTATAAAAAGTGACAGGAGTTTTGCTTGAAACATAGTGCCAGGAAAGGTTTGTTTTTCTGTTAGATTTGAATAGTGTAGTAAGCGGTTGGAAGAACCTCTTAGGGACGTGTTATTGCTGTCTTATGTTCTTGTAGGGACCAAGAGCATCTAAATGTGAATTAGAGAGAGGCCAAGATCCCAATGGTGCAGTATCATTGGGTATAAGAGGACAAAAGAATATAGGATTATATACTCACCAAGGCGGGTTGCAGTTTCTGCAACCATTGTTTAAGCCTGCTGGGATTTAAACCTCCTCCCTCGGTGCGCCAGGTCCTGCCGGATACTGGATGGTCACTCTCCTGTAGCTCAATACACCTTCCAGAAAACTGTAAAGCTATTACCTCCAAAGGAGGTCTGACTGATAGAAGGGTGGGGTGGAGGCACCCAAAATATATGGGTGTTAAAACTTTAAAACAGGACTTGTAAATTAGAGGTAATCGCTTACCTCTCCAGAAGATACAGACACCAGTTCATCTGGAAAAATATTTTATCAAAAAAATTGACAATGCGTTTCAGCGGTCATGGCCCCACTTCCTCAGGTCAATACAAAAACTGCCTTAGCAGAATAAGGAGTAGAGTGTAGCCTTAGCAGCATAAGGAGTAGAGTGTAGCCTTAGCAGCATAAGGAGTAGAGTGTAGCCTTAGCAGCATAAGGAGTAGAGTGTAGCCTTAGCAGCATAAGGAGTAGAGTGTAGCCTTAGCAGCATAAGGAGTAGAGTGTAGCCTTAGCAGCATAAGGAGTAGAGTGTAGCCTTAGCAGCATAAGGAGTAGAGTGTAGCCTTAGCAGCATAAGGAGTAGAGTGTAGCCTTAGCAGCATAAGGAGTAGAGTGTAGCCTTAGCAGCATAAGGAGTAGAGTGTAGCCTTAGCAGCATAAGGAGTAGAGTGTAGCCTTAGCAGCATAAGGAGTAGAGTGTAGCCTTAGCAGCATAAGGAGTAGAGTGTAGCCTTAGCAGCATAAGGAGTAGAGTGTAGCCTTAGCAGCATAAGGAGTAGAGTGTAGCCTTAGCAGCATAAGGAGTAGAGTGTAGCCTTAGCAGCATAAGGAGTAGAGTGTAGCCTTAGCAGCATAAGGAGTAGAGTGTAGCCTTAGCAGCATAAGGAGTAGAGTGTAGCCTTAGCAGCATAAGGAGTAGAGTGTAGCCTTAGCAGCATAAGGAGTAGAGTGTAGACGCCTACATTTTACTCTTTATGCTGCTAAGGCATTCTTACAAGTTATATTTTAACACCCATATATTTTGGGCGCCTCCACAACACCCTTCTGTCCAATATGGGAGTTTGGAAAACCTCTCTAGTAGGGATGTAGACCTCAACAAAAAAAAAACTATTTCTTTTTTTGTAGAGTGGGGAAAAGTTACATTCCCTGATCAGTTTTCCTGGCTTGGTACCATGAGTTTTCTTACTAAAGCTACACAGCTCCGTGGAGGTCACAGGGACAAGGAGTGAAGGAAAATCTCTATTGGACATGGGGAGCACAAAAAACTCTCACATTTTCTAGCCCTGTCCTACACTATTATAAACTGAAATTTATTTTTTCCCTTGAATGGGGCTTTAACATTTAATATTTTTTTCCTGTGGTCTTCAGGCCGGTGGATCGGGATTTTGTCACCTGGCGTGGTCACCTGACTAAGATTCTGTGTTCGCCATATGAGACACAGGAGGGCTGGATCCTGGCGATCACTCTGTTCCGGGGCACTCTGTACATCAGTGAGAGGGAAACGGAAGCTGCCTACAAGAAGAGGAAGGGGAGGACCGTGGAGCAGGAGAAGCTCATGTACTCCGGCTACAAGTTTGAGAGCTTCCTGTGTGCCGGTATGTGTCTCCTGTCTGTTAACAGTTTGTTCCATAGGTTTTTATGTGATTTACCTATACGCCTTGCTTCATTGTCAAAAGCACGAGTAAGCTAGATGATATGTTTAAGGCTGGATTCACACTGTGCGTGTTGCATAACCTACGTGATATGATGTATGACCTGCAATGGATGCTGCATGTATTATAACACACACTATAATGCAAAACCTAGTCACTTTCTATGAAATTTGCACCTATCTGTATGCGTTATCCAGAAACGTGCTGTATTAAGGAGTTAAGGTCCGTACCCACTAAGCAATTTACCTGACGACCGGCAATACTTTGAGCGGCGAGCGATCGTTTCTGCGTTCTCGCGACATGGGTACAGGTGCAAAATTATGTAAATGTCATTTAGCGTCATACAGCGATAATGTCTGTCACGGTGGATCGAATTTTAAAGCATGAGGGTCAGCCACACTATGGCCTCAATTCACTAAACTTAACTCCTGTCTTTAATAACGTTTCTAGAGTTATCACCATGGTGATAAGGCATGTAGTATTCAGGAAACAATTTACCTCAGGCAAACCTAAAGTTAACTCTTCTGTCTTTAAGTTAAGGTGCGATCTCTAACGCTTCAATCTTTAAAATATCTCCAGAACTGCATATGAAAATAACTACAGAGGAGGTAACTTATGGACTGAAGAGATAACTCTCTCACTGTGAAAACTTATCTCTACACCTTAATCAATGGCGTCAATTCACCAGAGGTTACCAACCTATTTATCTCTTGGGAGGTAATTTACCTCCTGTGATATCTCCAAATAGCAATTCTCCAGAAGTATAGGGGAAAATATCGACAGAGAGAAATGCAAGAGATAAATGTGAGATAAGTATGAGATAAATAAGTGATAGTTAGTTTTTCTCCAAATCACAATTCACCAGGGAAGAAAAGGGGTGTGGCCATTCATTATTTTTTCATCTCTTTAACCCCTGAATGAACCTGGAGATATCGTGGTTTTCACACAGCAGCTGCTGCTGTGGAAGATGGAGCCTTTTGAGCTTACTCTGTTAGGCCTGGTGCACACCAAAAACTGCTAGCAGACCTGCAAAATGCTAGCAGATTTTGAAACGCTTTTTCTTATTTTTCTGTAGCGTTTCAGCTAGCATTTTGCGGTTTTGTGAAGCGTTTTTGGTGTAGTAGATTTCATGTATTGTTACAGTAAAGCTGTCACTGAACAGCTACTGTAACAAAAATTGCCTGGCAAACCGCTCTGAAGTGCCGTTTCTCAGAGTGGTTTGCGTTTTTCCTATACTTAACATTGAGGCAGAAACGCCTCCGCAATCCAAAATCTGCAGCAGCCCGGGAGTATGCGTTTCTGCAAAACGCCTCCCGCTCTGGTGTGCACCAGCCCATTGAAATACATTACCCAAGCGCATCCGCAGCCGCAAGCGGATCGCAAAACGCAGCCGAACCGCTCTGGTGTGCACTAGACCTTAGAGCTTGCTTCTATTATGAGGAGACGAAGGCGCAGGAGGAGGGTCTGTTTAATCGCCCCTCGTATTTTTCGTGAGAGAACAGTTCTTGATAATTTTACTGAGACAGAGGTGGTGAAGAAGTTCAGACTCACTCGTGATATGATTTATGATATGATCCGGCAGTAAAAGGCGGGAATACTCTGGTCAGGTAGTGTTAAAACTCCGCCTCCTACCCACAATTCTTCACTTTAAAGCTTACAGAGAGGAAAAGTATCCCATGTAAATCATTAATACCGATTACCTAACTCTCTGCTTTCTCACACTTTCCTCATGCATATCTCTCCATTATCCCCTGCTATCGAACACTTTTCTCTGTCCTCTCACACTGTTGAATTGACTCCAGAGTGTTAAAATACCTTATGAGATAAACTACCTACCTTTTTTCTCTTAGTAAATCCTCTCTGGTGAATTGACGCCATAGGCATCAATTCACTAAGATCACGCTGGAGATAATAAGGCAAGAGAAAACTTACCTCCACACAGTGAGAGGGTTATCTTATCTCTTCATTCCTTACGTTACCTCCTCTGTAGTTATTTTCACATGCAGTTAATTAACAGCCTGTCTTTAACTCTGGAGTTATTTTAAGGATTGGAGAGTTAACTTAAAGACAGAAGAGTTAACTTTAGGTTTGCCTGAGGTAAAATGTTTCCTGAATACTACATGCCTTATCACCATGGTAACAACTCTAGAAATGTTATTAAAGACAGGAGATAAGCTTAGTGAATTGAGGCCATATACTGTATAAGTTGATAAATCCTTGATCTACTTACATAACACATGTATTGTACTGTCCACATTTTGATTACAGTTGATTTTATATAGTAAATGAAGATAATTCTGTTCCTGGCAGTCTCCATGTCTTTTTCCCATAGTCTGAAGCTAAATCCTGATGTCCTTTCTTCCCTTAGTTCTCCTCCCATCTGCTGTGTCATTCTGGCTTGCTTTATAACCAGTGTGAGCACTGGATCAGATTTCAGCCAAGCCTGTCACACTGCAGTGTGCTCAGCCCAATCAATGAGAAGCAGGAATGTGGGAGGGGAGATGACAAGCTTCCCTCTCTCCCTCTGCTTGGCGATGGCAGAGAATAGAGCTTGTTATACTGAGATAAGATAATTGCAGCAGAGAGATTTCTGAATAGATTGGAGAGCTTGCACTGCAGGGTGAGATTCTTGGCAGCATTATAAACACAGTGCAGTGTTTAAATGGAATTTGATTTTGCAGCTCACAATCCCGCTTTTAAGACCCCCGACAACTCCATGGAAAGTACCGTAATCGCTCGACTTCCCATTGCGTGCCGATGTGTGGAACATTTGTCCTCGGGGGACGTCGCTGGATCCATCTTCCCCCATCAGGTGGTGAGTATTCAGCTTTAGAATAACGCAGCGATGTGAACAGCCCCATAGAATTGTACGGGCAATCAGTTCACATGCAGAATTAGGCTGCTTCCAATCAAGAAACTGGTTTATTTACATAGAATCAATCATGAATAAAATTTTACAAGGGAGCGCAGGAGCTGAGTATCGATATTCTATTAAATTCCTGTAAAAATGATGAACCCTCTAGCTATGTCTACATTGATAGGAACTCTTAAAGAAACTCTGTAACTAGAAAAAGTTCCCCTGGGGGGTACTTACCTTCGGTTGGGGAAGCCTCCGGAGCCGATCGAGGCTTCCCCCGTCCTCCTGTGTCCCACTGTGGTCTCGCTGTGCCCCTCCAAACAGCAGGGATGTAAATATGTACCTTCCCGGCTCCAACGCAGGCGAAGTATCGGCTCTGAGATAGGCGGAAATAGCCGATCGCTGTCGGCCCGCTCGACTGCGCAGGCGCAAGTCTCCTGCGCCTGCATAATAGAGAAGACCCGACGGAGATCGGGTATTTCCGCCTATCTCCGTACGGTTTGCCGCAACAGCGCCCCCGCTGGAGCCAGGAGAGGTAAATAAATCTAGCTTGTCAGGCTTGTCGAGGGAGGATTCCGGGGACACTTCGGGGGAGCCAGCGCTGGACTGCCTGCAGCTACAGGGGAGGGGGAAACCTCATTGGGACCCTGAGGCTTCCCCCTCCCGAGGTGAGTACCCCCCAGGGGACCCTTTTTTTTTTTTTTTTTTTTTTTTTTTTTTTTTGTTACAGAGTCTCTTTAACTGTGGCCTACAGTGATGGACTCACGAGTAGATAAGTAGCTGAATTTGTGATTCTAATGA
Source organism: Hyperolius riggenbachi (assembly GCF_040937935.1). Classification (NCBI taxonomy): domain Eukaryota; kingdom Metazoa; phylum Chordata; class Amphibia; order Anura; family Hyperoliidae; genus Hyperolius; species Hyperolius riggenbachi. The sequence continues at coordinate 43,374,886 of NC_090653.1, read as the reverse complement.
GGCTTAATTGCCTCAGGTGTGTGCATGGGAGACGGGGTTAATTACCCAGATGTCCGGCGCTTCTATGTGTATCACATGGGACGCGTTCCACGACTCACTACCACGCACTTCCTCCTTCCAGCCGGCTATCTTCCTCTCCTTTCAAAGCGGAGTTACGCCAGCGGAGCATGTGGGACCTATTTTGAGGGGATCCTCCTTCTGACCTAGCCAATTTCCTGCACTTTACTACTCGGCTAAGTTTCTCCTTTGTTTTGCACCGTCTATATGGGCTGCTCCTGACTTTTCTCACTAGACCTACTACGATGTAAATGACAGTTTTGATAGCGCTTTTGCACTTTAATATTTATTTATATTTATATACACCTTTTGCACATCCATGGTTTTGGAGCACATAACTTATTGTTGATTGATGTTTTCATGTTTAAGTGAGTGATTTATCAATTTGTACTTGTTATTTACAGTCACTTTATAGCTCTTTTGCACAGATACATACTAAACCCGGGTTCACACATGATGGGGCTCATTATCTGAACCCCTCATGGGATACATCATTACCTAGGATAAAGGTTGTATTCAGCGCTGCGTAATATGTTGGCGCTTTATAAATACAATAAATAAAAATAATAATAATAATATTATGAAAGGGGCACTACTGGCAAAAAATTTTAAAATATGTGCAAACATAGACAAATAAGAAGTACGTTTATTCCAGAGTAAAATGAGCAATAAATTACTTTTCTCATATGTTGCTGTCACTTACAGTAGGCAGTAGAAATCTGACAGAAGCGACAGGTTTTGGACTAGTCCATCTCTTCACAGGGGATTCTCAGCAAGGCTTTTATTCTTTATAAAGATATTCCCTAAAAAGGATTTATACAAAGATGCTGGCCAGCTTCCCTGCTCCCTACACAGTTTTTTTTTGGGCAGTTGGACAGAGTAACTGCCATTCACTAAGTGCTTTTGAAAATAAATATATCCCTAAGAATCCCCTATAAAGAGATGGACTAGTCTAAAACCTGTCGCTTCTGTCAGATTTCGACTGCCTACTGCAAGTGACTGCAACATAGGAGAAAAGTAATTTATGGCTTATTTTACTCTGGAAAAAATGTACTTCTTATTTGTATATGTTTGTAATATTTTAAATATTTACAGTTTTTCGCTGTAGTGCCCCTTTAATGATGATTATTATATCTTGCAGGTTTACATGATCATATTACACTCTGGCTGTGTCATTATTGATATTAGTGTGTTTTTTAGATGATTTTAAACTGTTTGTGCTGTGTTGGTATGTTGGATATCTATGAAATAAAGTTATGACTTTTCTAAATTGATATTTTTGTCTTGAGTGGTGCTTTTGTAAAGGGTTTCTGTCCTCTCCCTTTTTAGTATTATATTTATTACCCCAGCACACTCGCCAGTGCAGGTGTTGAGGACAAATATTGTGAGTCTGCACACTACTCTATGATCACGTTGACTACCTCAAAAGCACCAGCCAGTGAGGCCTATGCTTCCTGTGTAAGCTGCTGCCTGATTACCTATTTATTAATGATTTAGTAAATGGAGTACGGAGTAATGTAGCCATCTTTGCAGATGATACAAAATTATGCAGAATTATCAACACGAAGATGGATAGTGGCATATTACAATAGGATCTTAACAACATGGGCATACGGGCAGGCATATGGCAGATGAAGTGTAATGTTGTACCTGCATTATCTGGTGACACCTAGGCTTCCTGTAGCCTTGCCCTAAGTCCAGCCCTTGTTTTCCAGACTCTCCTGACGGCACCCCCCACCCATCAGAAGTGGTGAACACCAATGAGGCATTTTGCAGCGTTCTCCTGGGGCGGCTGGCTTCTCATTCTTTCCTGCTGTCAGGAGAGGTGGACTGCTCTGACCCCTCTGCTTCTAATCCTGCTCCCCCTTCCGGTTACGTGGAGCTGAAGTCAAGTGTCCAGATACGGAACCCCCACCAACAGCGCAGCTTCAACAGGTAACGTAACCTTAAAGGGGGAAACCATGTTTATTTTCCTTCTGTGTTATTAGTGTATAGTTTATACAGCGGGGAGTGGTGGCAGCGCTTCCCAAGACAGGCTGCATCTGAATGACTAGCAGCCTAGATCTGCGGAGCCTAATTTATAGGCAGGATACATGTCTTGCATTCAAAACAGATGCACTGAAATGCAGGATGTTAGCTTCCAAAACAGTTTGCATGCAGAGTGTTCCGTACTGGACCCTTTCACTGCGATGAGGTCATACTGCATATAAGAGACCCTAAACTCTAGTTACCAAACAAATATAGTGTGAACCTGGGCACAGCTGGCCATACAATGGTTTACACATTTCTTTAGACAACAGGGAAGAATTGGCAGCGCTCCTAAACCAGGCCACATGTTTAGTGTATAATTGTATAACATTTAGTGTATTCCTAATCCTTTTACCGAAGTTAATTTTTACAAAGGTTCTTAGTTGCTTGCTGTATTGTTTATGGTTGCAGTTCCTATGCAGAGTTCTACATTCCTAGGCAGACAGAGCAGTTGGCATCCCTACTGAACACTTAGGGTGCGTTTCCACTAGTGCGGTGCGGAATCGTTGCGGTTTTCCCCGCAGACAAATTCGCATGCAGGAGCGGAATTGCATGCGGTTGTATGCAAATTTTACCGCAAATTCGCATACGATTTCGCAAGGATGATGCTGTGTGCGAATTTAACCATGTCTGTGCCTGTGTGCTTTTTCATTGATTTCATGCGAAATCGTATGCGAATTCGCATACAAAACTGCCATGTGAATTCCCTATTAAATACATTGTATGCGAATCGCATGCGGTATGTGCGGTGTCCGAATTCGGAAGGCTCTGCTGTGCAGATTTTTCCTGCACAAGAAAACACTCTGTTTTCCTGACAAGTGGACACAGGCTCATTTACTTTTATTGGTTATGCAAATTTGCATGCGGGGAACACATGCGAATTCGCGTTAGTGGAAACACACCCTTACCATAATCCATCTGTATGAGTATGTGGAACAATTAAATGGTTGGTAAAACTTACTTTTACTGTTCCTTGGAGCCGCATCACGTGACTGCTCCAACAGGAAGCTGTACCAAACTGTCCTCTTCCTGCCGTCAGATTTTTCCTTTGACTAGGCCAGCAGAGATGGAGAGGGGAATCCAAAGGACCAGAAGAAAGCAGAGACAGTGTAATAATGGGCATGTCATGGAAAGGGTATGACTGCCTCGGGGAAGGGGTATGATCGGCCTTGTGACACTGCCTTGCCTTCCCCTGGCTGCTGTCCCCCCAAATATTATATGTGCACGTGCATGAAAATACTTAAGACACTGAAGCGGAAAAAAAAATTATGATGATTTGTTTGTGTAGTAAAGCTAAGAAATAAAACATAAGGAGCAGAGGCATAAGTCTAATATTGTTTCCAGTACAGGAAGAGTTAAGAAAATCCAGTTGTTATCCATGCAAAAGAGCCATTGAGCTCCACGACTTTCAAAGTCCCAGAGAGCTCTGCCTTCTGAAGCTTGTTATCTCAACTGTCAGTCATTGTATTTTATTTTTCTCTGCAGAGGACAGTTCAAAAGTTCACTGGGCTGCTCTGTAAAATCATTTAGAATGCTGGGTAGTGTGTAAACTGAAAATATTAGAGAATGATGCAATGTTATAAAAAAAACACTATATAAATGAAAATGAAAATATGAGAATATTTTCTTTGCTACTAATGTTCTAGTAATTATCCGTACTACACAACCAATTCATTATATATCATCATTTTTTTCGCTTCAGTGTCTCTTTAACCATCTGCTGTGCTTCCACATTCATTCTTCACATGCTGCGAGCGCTAAGCAGGTGGCGCTTGTATTGACATCACACTCGCCACCTGCTATACGACCGCAGCACGTGGGGAACAAATGCGGAAACGCAACAATCAGGTAAGGTTTTTTTTTTTTTTTAATGCACGGGCACAGAGGGCACATATAACATTTGGGGGCCGGAGGTTCTGTTGTGTTCGTCAGTCGCCATATTGCATGCTATTTTCACCGCGCATCGATTGACCACGTCAGCCCTACATTTCCCAGAATGTTTGATCAAACATTACACCAATTTTGGCCTGAAATCGATCAAATCATGAATCGGGCATGCTTGTTGTGGCACCGATTTTCATCCGATTCAATAATAATTATGGAATCGGATGGTCAGTTGGCCGCAAAATCATCAGATGTACGGCCACCTTAGTACTTTGACTTAGGCCCTGAACAAGCATGCAGATCAGGATAAGCTGCATGCTTGTTTCAGGTGTGTGATTCAGACACTACTGATGCCAGAAAGATCAGCGGGACTTCCAGGCAACTGGTATTGTTTAAAGCAGACCTAAACTCAGAACTTCCTCTCTGCTCTAAAAGATAAGACACAGCATAATAACATTTACAGAAAAAATGTCCTTGTTACAGCTGATACAGCTCCTCAGAGATGCTGCTGTGTAGTTACTTCCTGGTTTGCTGGGAGCACAGAAAGGGTTAATCTCATATGTTTACATATTAGCTCTCAACTCGGCAGAGTCGATAGACAGCTGGGAGCTCAGATTACACTACATTATTGCTTAGTGAGAATTAGACAGGCTGTTCCATATAAACAAGTACAGGGTGGATTTATCTCTGTTCTTCTTCTCTCCTTTGAGAGAGTGCAGGTCCACTTTAAATATGGCAACCTCCTTATCCTTCTCATTTCAGGTGTCCTATAGAGCAGAGGTCCCCATCCCGGTCCTCAAGGCCCACCAACAGTGCACATTTTGCAGAAAACCACAAACATTCACAGGTGGGGTAATTAGTGTCTCAGCAGAGCTGATTAACTACCTGTGTGGATTTCCACAAAACATGCAGTGTTGGTGGGCCTTGAGGACAGGGTTGGGGAACACGGCTTGAAAGTATACTAGAGGGGATATGGAGGCTGCCACATTTATTTCCTTTTAAACAATACCAGTTGCCTGGCTGTCCTGCTGATCTTTTATGCCTCAGTAGTGTCTGAATCACACACCTGAAACTAGCATGTGGTTAATCAAGTCCTATTTTTGTCAGAATACCTGATCTGCATGCTTTTTCAGGGTCTGTGGCTAAGGGTATTAGAGGCAGAGGAACAGCAGCAAAGCCAGGCAATGTGCATTGTTTAAAAGGGAATACAGTATGTCCGCTTTCACACCCCTCTCTCTTCAGAAGTGTTTTCTTCCTTCCCACAGATACAAACTGCTGAAGTGGTGGTGCCAGTCCTTCCTGATCGGGATCCCGCTCATTGTCGCTGGCTTCCGCGATCAGCAGGGAAAGATCTCATCGCTACAGAACTACCGAACATCAGACATCCCTCATCTAGTGCGGGTAAATGTGAGAATACCGTCCTCTGTACTATGGTGATGAGATCTCAGGAGATCATGTGACACGTCTGTTTATTGCAGGGTGACAAGCAGAGTTGGGACCCCGCTGTGTGCATGAACTTCTGCAATGCCTTCCTCTCTCACGTCAAGTCAGTGGTCACCAGGGATGACCCCAGGTAACTGCCCTGTAACTATCATCTGTTTTACCTATAGATGTCAAGCAATGTTGAATACAGGGTTTTTTGTTTTTTTTTATACTTTCTACAGAGTGGTTTATCTCTTCTCCTGGGAACCAGGCTCAGACATCACATTCACTGTTGAAACTGATCCAGCCTACCTGATTCTACCAGACTGGTATGTGCAGGCGCTTACAGAGTGAACCAACACAGCTGGTGTGCGCAGGAGCTGTGCCAAATACCCAGGAGACTAGATGGGAGGAAGACACAGCGCCAGTCAGAACACTGAACACATGGAACATAAAATGGGAACATTTGCTGAGATCACACACAGGCCTTAGTTATTCACCGGGGGAGCCGCCATAGGCTTCCTCTATAGAGGAGAGATCGATGGAGCAAAGCAGCAGTGGACCAGACTAACGGAACTGCTGCAGCGCTGCAGTCCAGGGAGGCCTTGATGGAAAGTTGGCTTACAATGAAGAGAACAGGGCCAAAATCCATTGGGTCAAGCCCTGAACAGATGGTGTTTGCATAGACAGCGTCCCATGTGGATCTTGAGGCATCTAAACGTGACTTGTTAAGACTTGCATACTAGACATGTCTTCCTGGGCGTTGGTTTGCCCTGTGGGGTTATTTATGCTTTTTTTTTTTTTTTTATTCTGAAATACAGCACTTATAGTATTTTTCGGCAAATAAGACGCACTTTCTCCCCCAAAAATGGGGAGAAAACGTCACTGCATCTTATATACTAAATACAGGGAAATACTCCCTGACTTACAAACGCCCGCCGATATGAACCGCCAACCTCCGATATGAGGGACTCCCTGTATTGTCCCCGTGTCGAAGCTGGACGCAGCCATAGCGCTATGTGCCCAGTGCGAGGGTCATTTTGGTATCCGGTGATCGCCAGACCCCGAATAGTATTTACAGGGACTTTAACCAGTATTGCAAAGTACTTAAAGGAATACTTAAGTCAAAATCAAAAAAATGACTTTTACTCACTTGGGGCATCCCTCAGCCCCCTGAAGCTGGATGGTGCCCTCGCAGCCTCGATCCAATCCTTCTGTCCCCGCCGGCGGCTACTTCCGGGATCAGCGACAGCCGCCGACAGGCTGGGAACGCGAGTGATTCTCCGCGTTCCCAGCCGCTATATCACCCTCTATGCTCTGTCGCTGAACCTGGAAGTAGCCGCCGGCGGGGACAGGACGATCGGATCGAGGCTGCGAGGGCACCATACAGCTTCAGGGGGCTGAGGGATGCCTCAGGTGAGTAAAAGCCATTTTTTGATTTTGACTTAAGTATTCCTTAAGGGCCTGTTTCCACTACACGCAGATTCTGCATGCAGAAAACTGACTCCAATGAATGCCTATGGGAAATCTGCATCAGAAAAATCGCGTTCAGTGGAAACAGGCCCATAGACATTCATTGGAGTCAGTTTTCTGCATGCAGAATCTGCGTGTAGTGGAAACAGGCCCTTAAAGATGCATACCGTTCTGTAGCTTGTGCTCTTCTCTGTCATTTGAATCAGCTTTCCACACCAGTTTTTGTTATATTTCAGTTTAAAAATTGCGGCCGCCATCTTGGCTGTGTTATAACTTCTGGGTCACCCCTGTCCAGAGGAGTAATCCTCTCCATTAGAGAAGTGCATCACTGAATGAAGCAGGAAGAGGAAGTGACACGCATGGCCATTGAACAAGTGAAGGAAGCAGGAAGAGGAAGTTACATGCATGGCTTGCAAGAGGCTCTTCCAGAGGGGTCATAGCATGACTTTGTATGAAGTCGTCTGGCCCCATGCGTTTTATACCGGCAATACCAAGGGGAGTTTGAATAAAACAAGTGGCTGGTAAGTGTGCTGACACACTCAATTGTTCGTGGGTATGCTTAAAGGCATACCCATGAGAGGTGCTCGGAGTCCCTTTTACCGCTGTCGGGGATTTTAGCTGCACCCTGAGCCCAGCTCACCAGTGGCCAAATATGTACGCCTCCGATACCGCTAAATAAATGAAAGCAACGGCAGCACGGCTCACCTAATTCATCAGAGCCTGTGGCAATTAGAGACCTCTCCCCTCTCTCACTGTTCCCCTAGTGCCAACTTCTGCTGATCGCATCATTAGCAGAAGCCAACACTAGGGGAGCAGTAAAGGAGAGAGGTCTCTGATCGTCACAGGCTCCAGTGGATTAGATGAGCCCTGCTGCCATTGCTTGCATTTATTCAGGGGGAGCGGAGGAGACGCAGGCACATAATAAATGGGGGAGAACATATACAAGACGCACCAGGTTTAGTATATTTTTTTTTTTTCCCCCCTCTAAAACTAGATGTCTTATTTGCCGAAAAATAGTTGTTTTGGTCAGTCCAAGTTTCTTCTCTGTAGGTTGATTTATTTATTAGGATGGTCCTCTGAAGAAGTAGTAGACTGTTGACCACGAGCTGTCAGGACATTCTCTGCATTCAGGTTCTGTGATTGCCACTCTCGGCCAGGAGGTATTAGTCTATCTAGAGATATTGGTCAATCAATGATGTGATTTCTATGTACTAGCTCCTCACCTGATTAAACTATCAACAGCAACGTATTACTAACTTTAGTTCTGTATAAGTCTATACAGGTAGTCCCTGGTTAACGAACGAGATAGGGATTGTAGGTTCGTTCTTAACCTGAATCTCTTCTTAAAGCGAACCTTAAGTTAAAAAGAAAAAAGACTTTTACTCACCTGGGGCTTTCAATAGCCCCCTGCAGCTGTCCAGTGCCCTCGCCGTGTCCCTCCGATCCTCGTGTTCCTGCCAGCAGCCACTTCCGGTTTCGCCGTCAGGAGCCGACAGGCTGGGAACGCGAGTGATTCTTCGCGTTTCGCGAAGAATCACTTGCGTTCCCAGCCTGTCTGGTCCTGACGGCGAAACCGGAAGTGGCTACCGGTGGGGACACGGCGAGGGCACCGGACAGTTGCAGGGGGCTATTGGAAGCCCCAGGTGAGTAAGTCTTTTTTTTTCTGACTTTAGAATCACTTTAAAGGGACTCCGAGCTCACCCTGAAAAGGAAAATAGTACTCACCCGGGGCTTTCTCCAGCCCAGCGCTGGTCGGGAGGTCCCACGACGGCGTCCTGGCTCCTCTCCTAGGCCCCGCCCCGGAATGGCTGACCGGCGGGAGCCTATGACGCGGCTGTCATCACGGCGGCGGCTGTCATCACGGCGGCCGGCGTGAAAGTACTGCGCATGCGCGATTAAAGCGCGCATGCGCAGTACTTTCACGCCGGCCGCCGTGATGATGCGGGGCGGCTGGCGCTGTGACGTCAGCCGCGTCATACCAGGAAGAAGGAGCCCGACACTCGGCCGAGTGTCGCCGGGCTCCTGCCGGTCAGCCATTCCGGAGCGGGGCCTAGGAGAGGAGCCAGGACGCCGTCGTGGGACCTCCTGACCAGCGGTGGGCTGGAGAAAGCCCCGCGTGAGTACTATTTTCCTTTTCAGGGTGAGCTCGGAGTCCCTTTAAGTCGGAACACTGTGCCATCTCTGTCCCCTGTACCTCTTCTGTGTCAGCCTGTGCCTCCAGTGTCCCCCTCTGTGTCTTATCTGCCCTCTGTACCTGCTATACAAGTTTAAAAGGCATTTTTTCTTTGTTTTTAATCGATTTTCTCAAAAACTTTAAGTCCAATTTGAAAAAAACACAGAATCCAGGCCGTTCATATCGCCGGGTTGTTCGTAAGTCGGGGACTACCTGTATATACTTTTGAGGGTGTTTGTCACCTCATGCTGCCACTCAGAAAAATTATCCAAAAACACAGTCTGATATACCACTGCTATGCTGATGACACCCAGCTATATTTATCATTCAAACCTGACCTGACTGACCCCATTCAGAAAATAACACATGCTTAGCTGAGCTTCAGGAGTGGACGAATGAAAATTGGCTTAAACTAAATGCTGACAAAACTGAGGTTCTTGTCATCAGAGGCCAGCACCTAACAGCAATGCAGTTCCAGACAGTCAACACCACTGAGGGTAGGGAACTCCGACCTTACTAGCGCCAATGCTGTGCATAGCTTGGGTTTATTGATTGATGAAAAAAATCAAACTTCAGGAATCAAATTTCAGCTGTGGCAAAACATTCCTTCTTTCACCTAAGGAATATTGCAAAAATTAAGTACCTAATTTCTCCAGACAATCTTCCAACCCTAGTTCATGGCTTCATCACTTTACAGCTGGACTATTGCAATGCCCTCTATGCTGACCTTCCAAATAAAGACCTACACTGCCTGCAGCTAGCACAGAATGTTGCCACAAGACTGTTAGCAAGCCAGCCCCACCTTTGCTCACTCACTGGTGGCTACCCATAAAATGGAGAATCCTTTTCAAACTTGGCATGCTAACATTTAAAACAATATGATGACTTTGGTCCTGGATAAGGATTTGTTGCAATTGCATCACACCTCCCACAACCTCAAATCAAAAGGATCCAATAACTTGACCACCACCAGAGCTCAACTAAAAACCTTTAGAGCCAGAGCTTTGTCATGCTGCTCCTACCCTCTGGAATGCCTTGCCACACCCAACCAAGACAGCTTCAACCTTAGGGGCATATAAATCAAATCTGAAAAGCTACCTTTTTAGTCTGGCATTTATGATCAAATATTTTTTCCCTCTGTACACATCACTATGAACTGATCTGAGACTAGCTGATGTGCTTTGGGTCCTACAGGAGAAAAGCGCTTGACAAAATGTTTGGTTGTTGTAGAGATTTTTATAATTTGTCTTTGATGTGATTAATAAAGACATCACCTTTTTATACCTTACATGGTGCTTATTACTCGAGAGATGCATTTGTCTTGATGTGGATATTCCAGCATTTCTATTTCACTGTGGCCCAAACTACTTCATTGTTACCTCTTCGTAACGTAGATATTAGAAGTGCCGGATCTCATCTGATTTTATAGCAGAAGTTGTTGTGTGAGAGTATGGCTAGTTTTTTTTCCTAACTTGAAGGGAACCTAAACTGAGGGATTTGGATGTTTCCTTTTAAGCAATACCAGTTGCCTGGCAATCCTGAGGATCTTTGGCTGCAGTAGTGTCTGAACAACACCAGAAACAAGCATGCAGCTAATCTTGTCACCTGATCTGCTCCATGCTTGTTCAAAGTCAATGGCTAAAAGTATTAGAGGCAGAGGCTCAGCAGGATTGCCAGGCAACTGGTATGGCTTAAAAGGAAAGAAATATGGCAGCCTCCACATCCCTCTCGCTTTAGTTGTCCTTTAAGAAAAACATAAATAACCATTGATGAGTTTGTAGCTACTCGGATTTTAAAAGCTAGTTCATCTGAATGGAGTAATGGTTAAGGGCTCTGCCTCTGACACAGGAGACCTGGGTTCGAATCTCGGCTCTGCCTGTTCAGTAAGCCAGCACCTATTCAGTAGGAGACCTTAGGCAAGTCTCCCTAACACTGCCACTGCCTATAGAGCGCGTCCTAGTGGCTGCAGCTCTGGCGCTTTGAGTCCGCCAGGAGAAAAGCGCGATATAAATGTTCTGTGTTTGTTCATAAATGCAGGTGTGACCATGGGAGACAAGGAGGTGGTTAACTTACCCAGAAGTCCGTGGGATCCTATGCGTATCGTTCCTCTCACATGCCACGCGTTCCACGACTCACTACCGCACTTCCTCCTTCCGGCCGGAAGTGAGGAGGAAGTGCGGTAAGGGTGGTGGAACATGTCGCATGTGAAGGGTATGATGCGCATAGGATCCCACAGCCTTCTGAGTAAGTTAATCCCCCCCACCCTAGTTTCCTGTGGTCACACCTGCAATCATTAAGATTTAGAATCAGAGTAGCTATGAACTCATAGCTCATAACTGTCCTAGAGTAAGGCTTCCCGACCCTGTCCTCCAGTATCACCAACAGCACATGTTTTGTAGAAATTCAGAGGTAGTTAATCAGCTCTGCTGAGATACTAATTACCTCACCTGCGAGTGTGTGTGTGGTGTTCTGCAACACATGCACTGTTGTGCTACGTACACACATGCGACAACGATCGTTCGTTGAGAACGACGAACTAACTTTTAATTGATGAAAGAACGACCTAAGTAAAGATAGTTTTAAAAGGTGTGTAACGATCTGATCGTTAGAACGAACGTTACATCACGTAAAGCAACTATTGCGCCTGCGCATAAAAATGAGAAGTTTCACAGAGAAATAGTGAAATGCGCATGTCAAGCCTAGTACGAACGACCGTTTCCAACGATGTACTACTTTTGCAAACGATCGTCGTTGGTTAAAATCCGCCGAGACAGAACTTTCTTTTGTAGCGATTTGGCTCGTTCGTCGTTTGCCTTAATAGTCGGTGGTTCGTTTTTTGTAACGATCGTCGTTGGTAAAGATCGGGGAACGATCGTTACAAACGACTATAGTCGCATGTGTGTACGCACCTTTGGTGGGCCTTGAGGACAGGGTTGGGAAGCACTACCCTAGCAGCCTCCAAGATGCCACTTGGAGGCTGCTAGGGTGCTAGGCAGAATCTACAGACCCAGACGCTTATTATGTTGTCATGGTAAATCACAATAATGTAATAAAAGTAACACTTAATCTCAATTGGAATTAAAACAGATTACCGTATATCCTCGAATATAAATAGACTCCAATGTTTGAACCTTTTAAACTGGGATTTTTTTTCACTCAAGTATAAGTCTACCCAGCAAAGTTAATGGCTGCACTTGGGGACCAGGAGAGGTTAATGATTGCACTGACTACATACAGTATTGCAGCCATTAACCCCTCCTGCCCCTTAAGTGCACAGCCAATACTTCCTCCTCTCCAGGCCCCCAAGTGCAGCAATTATTCACTCCCTTTTATGCAGCCCAGCATTTCTCCCCTGATCTTCTCCTTGCTAATTGTTGTGGGCAGGACTTTCACACCTGTGGTGTCTTGGCATTCTTTATTAAGACAGTGTCACTTTCCACTGGGTAAATTGCTGCAAATGGAAATGTCACTAATAGTAAACACATTACTACTCATTGTGCTCAGTGTTACTCATGACTCGAGTATAAGTCGACCCCTATACTTTTTTTCTGTGAGTCAGACCTAAATTTCTAGATTTATAATAAAGTATATACAGTAGTTGTTAGCACTCTATTATAGCACCTTAGTAGCAACACACTTTTTACTGGGGATTTTCCCCAGACAAAGCCCTTTTAAAGAGAACCTGTAACAAAAAGTGTTCCCCTGGGGGATACTCACCTCGGGAGGGGGAAGCCTCAGGGTCCCAATGAGGCTTCCCCCTCCCCTGTAGCTGCAGGCAGTCCAGCGCTGGCTCCCCGAAGTGTCCCGGAATCCTCCCTCGGCAAGCGCTGATTTATTTACCTTTCCTGGCTCCAGCGGGGGCACTGTTGCAGCTCTCAGCACGGAGATATACAAAAATAGCTGATCTCTGTCGGGTCCGCTCTACTGCGCAGGAGACTTGCGCCTGCACAGTAGAGCGAACCGACAGCGATCGGCTATTTCCGCCTATCTCCGAGTGGAGAGCCGATACTGCACCTGCGCTGGAGCCAGGAAGGTACATATTTACATCCCTGCTGTTCGGAGAGGCACAGCGAGACCGCAGTGGGACATAGGAGGATAGGGGAAGCCTCGATAAGATCCGGAGACTTCCCCCACTCGAGGTGCTTTTTGTCATCATGGTAGCCAGGAGGTTACCCCTATTGTTGGGCCAAAGGTGCAGCTATTCTGTCCCGAATGCAAGCTGTGGATAAGTGCTCAGGGCAATTCCAAAAAAAGTGTAAAAAAAATCGAATTTGAGAGAATGAATTCGGAGTCCTGAATGCTCCCACACGCCACACTTCAGAACCTGATGCAGTGGACAGCGTCACAAGGAGTTCACTGACGGCTTTAACACTAATGCTTCCTCCTTGTGGCCAAAAATAAAAATTACACAAATCCATTACATTTTTTTACTTTCCCCTTCTAAGCCCCTCCCAGCCATGTTTACCTAACAGAAATACCTGGTAAATAAAACAAAGTGACAGTTTGGAAAAAGAAAAACAACAGTTAGCTAAGGGACTCGGCTTTTATAATATGTATGTCATGAGGGTATATTACTGTCATTTTAGGAAATAAGGGCTTATAATTATTGATGGGGTACAAAAACCACAAGACAGAAAAAAAATACACCTTTATTTCCGAATAATATATTGTCGCCATACATTATACCAGGAACATAATTTAAATGTGATAGTTGGGACAAATGGGCAAATAAAATGTGTTGGTTTTACCTATTCAGAAGTAGAATTGTTTATTGTAAAACTATAAGGGATGAACTTGGAAAGTATTTTTTTCCCCTAGGGATGGAATTGGAGGAAGTGTATTTTTTCCCTTGTTTTTCCCCTAAAAAAATGCATCGAAATTAATTACTGAAAACAAATATCACCTCCATAAAGCCTAATTTCTGGCGAAAAAAACATATAGATCATTTAGGTGTGATAAAGTGTATGGGAGGAGTGCTGAAAGAGGAAAATGGCTCTTGGCAGGAAGGGTAGAATAGCCTGTGGGGTGAAGAGGTTTACAAAAAAAATGCCCTTCACGATAAACTGGATGATACATACAGCATTAAAGTAGAATAAACCACTGGAGACGCAAAGATGTTTTGGTTGGTATTTAATCGTTGTGACATGTTGTAGGAGGTCACAAGGAACAAGGAAGTGACGTCACATATTAAGGAAGTGGTCACTAAACAAACAAAGGTCATCTTCATTGTAAAAAAACACAACAAATTACAACAGTTTGGTATGAATCGCTCTATAGTGCTCGTCAGATTAATCACAGGCGATACACTTCCAGGAAACCAACCCTTGCATCTATTAAAGACAGTCCATCTCTGGGAGCCTTCTACTAGGTTATACAAAAGACAGACAGAACATGGTTCTCCTTGCATTCCGTAATAAATTTGTCCCCTGCACAGTCGGGAGCCAGATCCGCCTTGTGTTACCAGAGGTTTTTCAGGTTTGTAGTGTCAGGAGGAGAGGGGGAAGATGAGGTTTAACAAAGTCAGCAGTATTCTGCTTGTCGAAACACTGATGTGCTGGATGCGCATTTACATTGCTGAGCTCCATTTAGGTTTGGTTGGCGACTGCCTCTCCCAATTTGCAGCTGGGCGGAGCCGTAGGTGGGCCCGGCCTTCGGCAGCCACGCTTACAACACTGGAACACTACTTCATCGGGTCTGTTCAACTGAAACACAAAAGGAAAGAAACAGGAAATTACACCGTGTAAAGGTGCCCCATACATTACAAGATTTCCCTGTTTAAAGCAATCATTTTAGAGGATTCTTGAAAGGATGCAGATGGCCAAGTGTAAAAATATATATAAACTTCTAATAGTTAAAATAAGAATGAGAGACAATCTCTAACCTCTCCTGGCTACAAAAACACCAGTAGTACTGGAAAACTATCCAAAACACAAAATAGACAAAGCGTTTCATAGGTACTATCCCGCTTCCTCAGGTCACTACTCAGTGCCCTGCAGCAAGGTGAATAGGATACAGGCGCCTCTGATCTGCGTTTTGAATATTTTCCAGTACTACTGACGTTTTTGTTGTCAGGAGAGGTAAGAGATTACCTCTCATTCTTAACCTCCTTGCCGGTTATCCCAAACTCAGTTCGGGGTAACCTGCGCAGGAGGATTTCTCAGGCCCCGCTGGGCCGATTTGCATAATTTTTTTTTTTGTTACAAGCAGCTAGCACTTTGCTAGCTGCTTGTAACTTCCGATCCGCCGCGCCGCTCCCCCCGCCCCAGACCCCTGCGCTGCCTGGCCAATCAGTGCCAGGCAGCATTGAGGGGCGGATCGGGATTCCCTATGACGTCGGTGACGTCATCCCGCCCCGTCGCCATGGCGACCAGGGAAGCCCTGCAGGAAAACCCGTTCTGATTTTCCTGCTTACTCTGATCGCCGAAGGCGATCGGAGTGGGTGGGGGGATGCCGCCGCTCAGCGGCTATCATGTAGCGAGCCTTAGGCTCACTACATGATTTAAGAAAAAAAAAAAAAAGAAAACCTCCTGCGCTGCCTCCTTGCCGGAGGAATTGAACCGGCAAGGAGGTTAAAAGAACATTATTGCTTAAAACGTAAAATAACGTAAACCCATACAAATAAGAAGTACATTTCTTCCAGATTAAAATGAGACATAAATGACTTTTCTCCAATGTTGCTGTCACTTACAGTAGGTAGTAGACATCTGACAGAACCAACAAGTTTTGGACTAGCCCAGCTCCTTATAGGGGATTCTCAGGGTTTTCTTTATGTTCAAAAGGCAGTGGCTTTGCTGAACGCCCCCCCCCCCCCCCCCCCCCAAAAAAAAGTGCAAACAGGTAGAGGGCGGTCTGCATCTTTATATAAATCCTTCTCAGGGATTGCCTCTTTAGAAATAATAAAGGCTATGCGGAGAATCCCCTATGAAGAGATGGACTAGTCCAAAACCTGTCAGTTTTGTCAGATTTCTACTACTTACTGTAGGTGACAGCAACATAGGAGAGAAGTAATTTATGGCTCGTTTTACTCTGCAAGAAACATACTTCTTATTTGTATGTTTTACATGCATTTTAAATTTTACAATTTTCACGCTAGTGGTCCTTTATTAGCTTATATATATTTTTACACTTGGGTGGCGCCATCCTTACGAATATCCAGATGAACCTTTTTTTTTGGGAGGTAATAGTTTTTGACTCTAAACACTACAAACCCAGGAGAACGACCACCCATCTTCCAGCAGGACCTGGAAAACCAAGCGGAGATGTTTAATTCCCCGCTGGCTAATATGGTGGTTGTTGGTATCTGTAGCCCACTCTTGTGGGTATAGCTGTATATACTTACAATTCCCTAATTTATTAACAACACTGCACCACTGGGCTCCTGGTCGCTCTGTTTACCTGGGTATTCTTGAGTACAAGGTCACTACAAGAATCACCAAGGCCCTCCTATACATTTTATAGGATCGATAGAATCGATTACAGTATGTCCCGTCCTGCTCAATCGATGGAAGTATCTGCCCAAAGTCAACACATTTACTTGGTACATCCGGATGGAAAATATCAATCAATTGTAAAGGCATCCGCTAATCTTCACATGATTATGAGCAACACAAAATAGATGGAGTCATGCCATAGGGCTTTTTTCCACTGCACAGCTGAATCGCAAATCGCTAGTGATTTTCAAACTTTATCATAGAAATCATGAGAAGTATTTTCCACTATAGTGATTTGTTTTGTAAATTGCAATCGCTTTCTGGAGTGATTTTAAAGAGGAACTGAAGAGAGAGGTATATGGAGGCTGCCATGTTTCCCTTTTAAGCAATACCAGTTGCCTGGCAGCCCTGCCTCTAATACTATTAGCCATAGCCCCTGAACAAGCATGCAGCAGATCAGGTGTTTTAGACTTTAAAGTCAGATCTGACAAGACTAGCTGCATGCTTGTTTCTGGTGTTATGCAGATGCTACTGCAGAGAAATAGACCAGCAGGGCTGCCAGGCAACTGGTATTGATTAAAAGGAAATAAATATGGCAGCCTCCGTATACCTCTTACTTCAGTTCCCCTTTAAGAGGGATAATGCAATGCAAAATCGCAATCACAACAAAATTAATGAACAATCGCTGGCGTTTGTGATTGCTAGTGGAAAAGGGTCCTTAGAACATAGACATCATCACTCAGATCAATTACGGAAGGAGAATCGCATAGGATCTCGCTTGCAGTGTGTGGGCCAGTTCCAGATTTACTGTTGATTCGCTTAACATATTGATGGAAAATGGAGTACTGTAATGTCTAGACACTTAAGAGACTCTGGAGTTTAAAAATGGCTTTTTACCTTATATTCAACGGGGGGCATATTTGCCCCTGCTATCCCGCGGCAGAACGAGGGGTCTTTATTCCCCAAATCCCCTCCTGCAAGATCCACGACTTTCTTGTTCGTGGATTTTGCTGCTGTTGGAGGCAGAGCTAATGGCTGTAGCTCTGCCTCAATGTGCGTCTATCAGCCAGCGGATCTCCGCCTCTCCCCGCCCCTCTCAGTGAAGGAAGACTGGGAGAGGCGGAGATACGCGCTGATAGACGCGCTGAGACGCAGAGCTACAGCCATTAGCTCTGCCTCCAACAGGAAGCTCTCTCCGGGCACCACGGAGGGGATTTGGGGGTAAAGACCCCTCGTTCTGCCGCGGGATGGCAACGTTTTAGCAGGGGGCAAACATGCCCCTGTTGAATAGAAGGTAAAAAGCCATTTTTAAACTTACTTCAGAGTCTCTTTAAAGGGACTCAGAGAACCTCTCATGGGCATGCCTTTAAGCCAGACGACTTCCAACAAAGTCGTGCTATGACCCCTCTGGAGGAGCCTCTTGCAATGGCCAAGCGTGTCACTTCCTCTTCCTGCTTCATTCAGTGATGCACTTCTCTAACAAAGAAGAAAGGGTGACCCGGAAGTTATAACGTAGCCAAGATGGCAGCTGCAATTGAAACTGAACGAAAACTATTTGGTGTAGAACGGCGATTCAGAAATCAAATGAAAGAGAAGAGAACAAGCTATAGAAAGGTATGCATCTTTAAGTACTTTGCAGTACTGGTCGGAGTCTTAAAGGCATACCCATGAGAGGTGCTCAGAGTCCCTTTAAAGGGAAATTGAAGTGAGAGGGATGTGGAGGCTACCCTATTTATTTCCATTTAAGCAATACTAGTTGCCAGTCTGTCCTGCTGATCCTCCGACATGTCCGATTGGGATTCGATTCAGTTCAATTTGATTTGCCATTGTAAAACAATGGAGAATTGAATCCCGATCGGACATGTCGGATTTAATCGGATCGTAAATAGAATCGTAATCGGATTGTACAAAGAATCGTAATCGGATTGTACAAAGAATCGTATCGTGTAGATTGGGCTTAAGGCTTAGCCATAGACCCTGTACAAGCATGCAGCAGATCAGGCATTTCTGACATTGTCATATCTGTCATAATGGCTGCATTGCTTGTTTAAGGTGTGCGATTCAGGGCACAACCAAGAGCGCATCTGAGCGCTTTTAAAAACGCTTGACTAATGGATATGTATGGGATGGACCACACCAGAGCGATGTGATTTTTCTTCTGAAACACAAACACGGGTCCTGCAGCATTTCTGGATTGATTATGCTAGAACAGAGCAATTTTCAGAGCTTATTTTTTTTTTTTTTTTTACACAAAGTATGATCTCTTCTAGGGCCATGTGTAGGAGGAGGATAAAATCACTACCCAAAATGCTCCAAAAATTGCTAGGCAAAAATAGAAAAGCGCTAGGCACATACCTAGAATTGCTTTTTAACCACTTGACGACCGCCTAACCCCCATAGGCGTCGGCGGGTCGTTAGTGGTATAGCATGGAAACGAGCGGCCTTTCCATGCCAGTTCACGGAGGCTGTCTCCGTGAACAGCCGGAGAGCCGCCGATCGCGTCTCGCCAGCGAACTGTAAACAGGCGGGGAGGAAATCCCTGCTGTTTATATCACACGGCGCTGCTGCGCAGCAGCGCCGTGACGTAGATCGGCGATCCCCGGCCTCTGATTGGCCGGGGATCACCGGCATATGATAGGCTGAAGCCTATCCTTCAATGCGCATGACGGAAATCCGTCCTGCGCAGCCCATAGAGGGAGGTAAGGGGAAGGAGGGAGCGCCGAAAACGCTGCGGAGGGGGGCTTTGAAGAGCCCCCCCCGCAGATCACAAACAGCCGGTGGCGATCAGACCACCCCAGCAGGACATCCCCATAGTGGGGAAAAAAGGGGGGGGGGTGGAGTCTGATCGCCAAGGCTCAATCCTGATCGGTGCTGCAGGCTGGAGAGCCCACTCAGCACCGATCACTGCAGAAAGCCCTGGTCCTTAAGTGGTTAAATATCACTTCAAAAAACACCCATCGTTTGCAATTTCATTAACGATTTGTGGAGTACACTAGCCTATAGATACTAATGCAGCCAAAGATATTGGCAGGACAGCCAGGCAATTGGTGTTGTTTTAAAGGAAATAAATAAGGCAGCCTCCATATCCTTCTCACCTCAGATTCCCTTTACAGGGAATCTGTAAGAAAAACGAGCCCCTGGTGGGTAAATAACCTCAGGAGGGGGGAGCCAACACTGGCAGCCCCCTGAAAAATCCATGACAAGCTTGCTAGCGGTGGACGCAGGCACAGTAGCTCAGAGCAATATTCACCATCTGTGCTCCGGCTTTCTGATGGGCTCTGACCATTTCTGCCTGAGCCCAGCGTAAAGCCGTTACTACGCCTGCGCCGGAGCGCAGATGGTAAATAATTGACGTGTGCTGTTCGGAAGCTGCCAGCACTGGCCCCTAAGGCTGAAGAGGACAGGGGCAGCCTCATTAGAATCCAGAGACTTCCCCCCTCCCGAGGTAAGTACCTCCTAGAGGAAGTTTTTTTATATTACAGGTTTATTTTATAGTGTACCACAGACAGCAAAATCTAAAGTTGTTTTTTAATTTACCCGCCAGGGCTTCCTCCAGCCCCATAAGCATGGATGCGTTTCTCGCTGTCCTCCCGTTGCCCTCCGTTCAGCGGTAACCAGCCCCCGTAACTTGCTCGGTCGGCTCCAGTCTGCGCATGCACAGAACACCCTGGCTGACGTTACTGAGCCGAATATCGGAGCCGATTACCGCTAATCGGAGGACGGCGAGGGACTCATCAATGCTTATGGGGCTGGAGGAAGCCCCGGGTTAAAGTGGACCCAAATTAAAAATACAAGATTTCAGAAATAAAATCTATTTTCTAAATTATATTAATAAATAGCAGCCTTTTTTTAGCTGTATGATGACAAATATAAAATATTTTACATTTATTAGAGAAACCCCTCCCTTCCTTTCATATTGCCGGGACAGAATCCAGCAGACTGGTGGAGTAGGAGGTGTCCGGCAAGGGAGAAATTGCTAATGGCTGCCACCTGTATAACCCTAGTTATGCAAAGAGGAGGGTGAAAAGCATGCACTGAAATGCTCATAGGCTTGAAGGAGTGTTTGTTTATATTTGTATATGTCAGAGTGGTGCAACTAAATATTTTGAATTAAAAAAATGTTTGGTTTGGGTCCGCTTTAATAAAAAGAACTTTGGATTTTGCCACTTGAAGTAAAAGTAGACTGTATTGGGCAGGGGGTAATAAAATAAAAATTCCACATTCTGTTGCAAAGAGAAGCTAATAGTTCTGGATTGAATGCAAATTTTAGTGTAAATTGTATCCAGTTTGGAATGCACAAAAAAAATCTCCAGGGTGCGTGTGCCGAGCCAGTTCCAATATGCAAACATTTTGCATTATATAAGCTGGGATAAGAAGCATGTCACTGGCCATAGCTGACAGGAAGGGGCATGAATGGAGATGGAGGAACACTCACTGTATGAAGAGATGTCGATTTCGTCAGGAAGTTCACTGATGTTGACCTCAAATCGATCCTGAACCTCGTTTAGGATTTTTGCATCCTGCTCGTCGGAGACAAATGTGATGGCCAGACCCTTCGTCCCAAACCTGCCAGCCCGTGCCACCTGCGCTTGGAACAAAGGTTACACAAAAAGTATTCCTTTAGTATTTAAACAAAATATTTGAGTCCTTAGGCGATGGCTTTAAAGCACCAAGCCTTACCACATTCACTAAAGCAGAAAACAGACTTCGACGGATCAGGTGAGCCTTGTTGCTGCTTACATTTATACATGGGGATTGGAAGGTGGGAAGGGCAGGAAGACACGGGGACAGAAGGGGACACATGGGAAACACAGGAGGACAGACGGGGACACATGGGGGAGCAAAGGAGGACATGGGAGGACGCATGGGAGGCACAGGAGGACCAGACGGGGACACATGGAAAAGACAAGAAGGACATGGGGAAAGGAGCATATGGAGGAGCAAAGGTGGAAATGTGGTCAGAAGGGGACGCGTGGGGGAGAAAAGGAGGACAGAAGGGGACACATGGGGGATCAAAGGCGGACACGGGGTCAGAAAGGGACACATGGGGGATCAAAGGAGGACACAAGGGGTCAGAATGACATGGGGAGCAAAGGCAGACATAAGGAGACACATAGGGAAGCAAAGGAGGAAACGGGGTCAGAAGGGGACATGTGAGGGAGCAAAGGAGGACAGAAGGGGACACATAGCGTAGCAAAGAAGGACACAGGGGCAGAAGGAAGGCAGCATGCTGTACATACCCTGTGAAGGTAGGTATCCGAGTCTTCTGGCATGTCATAGTTGAAGGCAATGTTCACTCTCTCAATGTCCATGCCTCGGCCAAAGAGGTTGGTGGCGACCAGTATCCTGCGCTGGAAGTCCTTAAACTGCTGGTAGCGGGAAAGCCTGCAAAGGAAGAGAAAAAAAAGTAAGTTATCATGAAAATACGGACTCCTCCCAGAATGCACCTCTCCTACAATGAGCACAATTTACCAAGACCTGTTTGGCTAAAAAAAAAAAAAAAAAAAAAAAAGGTAGGAAAAATACAGCATTCGCAGTTTTAGACTTTTTCCCCTCCCCGAATTTACTAAGACTTTCACCCTTGCAGTAATAGTTCGGTAGATTACCAAAAAACATGGCTCACTAAGACTTAAAGTAGAAGTCTATCCAGCTGTGGGGTAGGTTTCTGCAGCAAGCTGTGTTCTGCTACGGCCCAGGGGTCAAACACAGGCCTCGGGGGCCGAATGCCTCCCTCCTTGCCAATTTATGTGGCCCTCAAGAGCTTCAAATACGCATCATTGTAAGCAGCAAAAGAATGACAGTACACTGCCTTCCCATCCAGAGGATGACGGTGATTCTGGTTAAAACATTGTCACTTTGAGCCTGGGTGCAGCAACATCCCACGGGCCACCCCCTTACAAAATTAGCACGTGGCCACCTCCTTTGAGTGAAGTCATTTACCTGCTCCTGCGCAGAATCACATCTTTTCCGTTCTTCCTGGCAGCTGCATGCTCTATGCTTGCACATCTCCAGCTCCCGATCACGTGACTTGACTCTAGAGCCAGAGGTAAGCAGCATGGAGCATGTGGCTGCCAGGAAGATCAGAGGAGACCTGAAGCAACCCTGGAGCAGGTAAATATCACACTGCTCCACTCTGCAGAAGGGGGAGGAGCGGGGATCAAGGACCCTCCCACCCCACTGTCGCTATAGTTATGCCACTTGGGACTGTCCAATAAATGTTAAACTATTTAGCCTGCGACTAAGACTAGGCTTTAGATTTTGTCTCCTTCCATGACCGAGTTTGACACCCCTGTACTTCGGTGATGTCCGCTCACTTCTGGCCAGAGTAGTGATAATTCTTGTACAAGTGGTCTGCCTAAAGGTGGCCATACATGGTACAATTTTTTCATTTTTTTCGATTAGATAATTTAGTTCGATTATTCCGTTAGATCGAATATAAAGATTTTTCCAGCATGTCCGATCTGATTTTTCTCGAAAAAAACTGGATAATCGTTCGAATTTCTTGATCGAAATTTTTTTTCTCAACTTTTATTCGATTCGATCATTTAGATCGAATAAACGGGATAATCGAACGTTTTTATTGTACCATGTATGGCCACCATAAAACATGAGCCGTTCTTTTGCAAGAGCTGCTTCTGTCCTGTGACAGCGTACAAGAGTAAAAGGCATGCCCGGGATCCCTTTAGATTTGTATGCATGTCACTGCAGGCCCCTCTCACTGTATCTATAGATGTGCACACCTAAAGGGATACAGGAAAAAAACAATATCAGTGATGGCTAACCTTGGCACTCCAGCTGTGACAAAACTACAAATCCCATCATGCCTTTGCCTCCCAGAGTTATGCTTAGAGCTGTCAGAGTATTGCAATGCCTCATGGGACTTGAAGTTCCACCACAGCTGGAGTGCCAAAGTTAGCCATCACTGACCTTTCAGAATGTGCTCTGCTCCTGCATCCCATGTTTTTGTTTTGTTTTTTTAATTTTCTGATGTCCAACCCAGCAGTACATCGGTACCAATGGAGTAAGGAGTAGGACTGGGTGGCTACCCCTATTGGCTGGCTCCCTTGCCTGTCCCATTTCACCGAATGGCTGTTTGTTAGTTACTGACAGCTCCAGACTGAAGTTAAATCCCAAACATCTTGCAAGTTTTAACGAATGCTCTAATCTTAGAGAATTGACATTTATTGAGGTATTTACCTCATTAGTCAGTCATTTACCTCACTAGTCAGTCATTTAAGTTTTCCATACTATAACAGTTTTAGTGAATTGAAGTTTGACACGATGTTCAGCAAAATTATCCATTTTCTGCATTAGCGAATGCGATAATGCTTAGAGAATTTACATTTATTGAGGTATTTACCTCACAAGTCCGTAATTTACCTCAGTAGTCAATTTTAGTTTTGCATACTATAACAGTCTAAGTAAATTGAAATTTGACAAGCTGTTCGGTACAATTAGCTGTTTTCTGCATAATGCTTAGAGAATGGAGCCTGGTCACGGATCTTCTCAGGGCTGCAGCTCATGGTGCTCAGGATTTAGAAGTCCACATTCAGTGCTCACCTCTCCTCCTGCAGCATCCCACGATGTATAGCGATAGCGGGGAAGTTCTGTTCCACCAACAGCTGAGCCAGGGCGATGCATCGCTGAACTGACTTCACAAATATGACTACCTGCAAGGAGCGACAAAAACAACTTAGCAAGGGTACTACTTGGTTGTACAACTGGGAACATGGCTACACGCTTTGCTTGTGGAGGAGGATAGACTTGAAAGAGGCTACACGTTCTTTGAGGCCCCAGTCACACTAGAGCGTTTTGCCGGCGATTTTGGCAAAACGCTCAAGCGCTAGTGCAATAATAACCTATGGGCCTGTTCTCACTTGGGCGATTTGCGTTAATCGCCGGCGATTAACACAAATCGCTCAAATAAAATTGTATCATGCACCATTTTCAGGCAATTTCCCGGCGATCGCGCTTATTGCTATAGAGGCACTAATCGCGATCGCCGGGAAATCGCCCCAAGTGTGAAATGGCGTTAATCGCCGAAAAACGCCAGAGCAAAACGCTAGCAAAAGCACTAGCGTTTTGTAAGTGTGAATGGGGCCTGACGGTCATTTAAGAAAAGCAATCACAAGGCAGTGAACTGCCTCTTCAAACTGATCATATGAAGTATAAAAAGTTATTTCTGGGAGGGGGGTGTGGCTGACACGTCACTTACCCATCTTATGTGGTGAACAAGGCGGGAATTTATATAAACTATCATTCAAATCAAAGATAGCTTTATTGGCATGACCAAGCTTCAATACAGGCATTGTCAAAGCAGGGGGAATGGGGGACATGGGATGGGGTGGGGGTGCAGTGAGTTAGCAGTTCACTCTATCACTCACATTGCATTCTGGGAAAGGGTGTGGCAAAGCTGTGCACGCTCCTCTTCCTTTACAGACAGTGCTCATGCATGAAGAACGCAGTCGCACTCAGAAATCCAACAAGCTCGTAATTTCCTTCTAGGGTCCACACGTGGCATTGGTCAGGGCCAGGATGACGTGTAAAGCCTCTACAGGTTCTAGAGGCTTCCCCTCTACCTACCCATTGAAGACTTCCCTTTAGAGATGGTGTACATTTTTTACATTACTTTTAATACTGGTCAAAAGCATTTTGAAGTAAGCAGATCGGGTTTCTTCAAGTTTACACAAATGTTTCTGTTCAGTTTAAGGTACTTCTTGTTTCCATTTGTTGGTTGCCCTGTCTAGCACCATTCAGGAGTGTGGGTGAAGGTGAAGGACATCCATCATGAAGCTCACCTGGCAGGAGGCCCTGGCTGGATCTATGCTGCTGAAATTGTGGTTCTCTGTTCTATGGCTGTTGTTGGGTGTAATCCAACTACAGTTCAGCTTTGTGGCTGCTCCTTCTGGACCCTCAACTACCGACCACTATAGGTCTGGAGCCGGTCAACCACCATGCAAGAATCTATGGCAGTAACAAACCAGCAGCCAGAGATAGGGGCACCATAACATCAACAGCAAGGACCCAGCAACAGCCTATCTAGAGGTTTTCTCCACTATAAAGTGAACCAGAGGCGATAGTGATATGGAGGCTGCCATATTTATTGCCTTTTAAACATTACCAGTTGCCTGGCTATCCCGCTGATCTATTTGGCTACAGTAGTGTCTGAATAACTCCAGAAGCACCTGATCCGCTGCTTGCTTGTTCGGGGTCTATGGCTAAAAGTATTAACAGAGGATCAGCAGGACAGCCAGGCAACTGGTAATGCTTAAAATGAAATAAATATGGCAGCCTCCATATCACCCTCAGGTTCAATTGAATAAAAACAGTATTGTTGCTGATAAAGTCAATGATTTCAGTTCAGCATCTATTGCAAGGATTAGTAAACATTATTTCAGCTTGCTTATTTTGTATTAAATTCATATGCCAAACATTTATAATCATTGAGATACTAATTTTTCTTAACTTCATGCAAATTCTTCTGAAGTTTGGATCCAGATTGAAATTGGACCAGACACTTTGGCATCAAGTACGTTTGGTCTTATTGCAATCTGCAACAAAATTTGCATAACGTCAAAAAATTCTGATCATCTCTTCTGCTAAAAAATGGTTACCGTAGTTCTTCTAGAACTACTGGTAAGTAAAGTCAACACACACCAATATTGGCAAGAATATCTACAGTACCAAACTGATGCTTAATTTACATGACTAGTTAAAGCGGAATATAACCCTGCATTTCAACTTTGCTCTAAAACATTATTTACAGTATATTATATGCAACCAGCATTTTTTTTTTACTAGACCAGCATTGGAAGGGTTACACAGGGCTTTAAAGTTCCTGGAGATTTCTGCAGACGCATCCGAAGCTGACATAGATACATTTTGTTTACATAAATGTATCTAAGTGTTGAATGTGACTCACTCTCTCTGACTGAGAAGGAGCTGGAGGACAGCCAAAGAGTGTGTAACATTTCTTAATAGATACATTTAACTAAATAGAATGTAACAATCTGAACTTCTGCATATCTCTCCACGGAACTTTAAACCTCTGTGTTTAAACCTTCCAATGCTGGTCTAGTAAAAAAAATGCTTTTTGCATAGAATATGCTGTAAATAATGTTTTAGAGCAAAGTTGAAATGCAGGGTTATATTCCGCTTTAAGATATGGTTCCTGGAAAAATATCAGTAATGTTGTCTGTATTTTGTGAAAGAACACAGGTGTCCAGAGAACCGCTAACTAGTTATGAAGCTGGATTGCAGAAAAGAAACCTGCAGCCCTCAAATTTAATAACAGAAGATCTGATTAAAATTAGAGATAGACACAATTGGTGCTGTCCGTCTAAAGGAGGATATAATAAAAATTATAACTTTTAATAATTAAAATATTGAGCACAGAGGTAATCGTTATTAAAAAGTGACTATGGCCTGGTGCACACCAAAAACCGCTAGCAGATCCGCAAAATGCTAGCAGATTTTGAAACGCTTTTTCTTATTTTTCTGCAGCGTTTCAGCTAGCGTTTTGCGGTTTTGTGTAGCGTTTTTGGTGTAGTAGATTTCATGTATTGTTACAGTAAAGCTGTTACTGAACAGCTACTGTAACAAAAAACGCCTGGCAAACCGCTCTGAAGTGCCGTTTTTCAGAGCGGTTTGCGTTTTTCCTATACTTAACATTGAGGCAGAAACGCATCCGCAATCCAAAATCTGCTGCAGCCCGGGAGTATGCGTTTCTGCAAAACGCCTCCCGCTCTGGTGTGCACCACCCCATTGAAATGCATTACCCTAGCAGATCCGCACCCGCAAGCAGATCGCAAACCGCAGCGGAAACGCTCCGGTGTGCACTAGGCCTAAGCGAGTTCCCTATGAAGAAATGTTTGGGGTACCGTTATATTGTAGTAGTTACCTCTCTGTCATCAAGCTAATAAAAAACAATGGTGACCATCAAAAAACCCTACGTTTCTACTCCATATAGAAGGCTTCGTCAGGGGTGAAATTAAGTGCAAGATGCCAGGGTAGAAAGTGCATGAAAAAGAGAACATATAAATATGTAATTTATCACAATACAGCAGCAATTTGCCTAGAAATGCATATATATATATATATATATATATATATATATATATATATATATATATATATATATATATATATATATATATATATATATATATATATATATATATATATATATATATATATACACACACACACACATACATATATACATACATACATACATACATTTTTAATGCACTTTCCGCCCGGGCACTTTATTTCACCCAGACGAAGCCTCCTATATGAAAGTGAAACTTGTAGGAGTTTTATTTGAGGGTCACTGTTGTATTTTATTAGCTTGATGACATGGAGGTCTCTATCTCTATGCTTAATATTTGAACAATTTATTTTAAAAGTTATGTTTTATTATATCCTCCTTTAGAGGGTCAGCCCTAACCATTTCAGTTTACAGTCATCAATCACCAGTTTATTTGGTGGTTCAGATAAAAGGCTTTCTGTATGGGGGTGGGATGAGCAGAGGTCGCCTTTGGACCCTGTACTGGACTCCTCTGGACACCTGTACTGTTGCACACGATATATAGACAGTGTTGCTACTGTTCCATGAACAGTCTCATTTTGCTTGCAATTTGGCCTTTGCCATTAAACACGCCTCCTAATGTAATATGCAAAAAGAAAACATTTTTTTACCTGGTTGAACTCCAAAAGGTCCAGGAGGTCAAAAAGTTTGCGGTTTTTCTCATTGTCCTTGAGCTTGACGTAATATTGCTGCAGTCCGTGCAGTGTCAGCTTGGTCTCGTCATCCACAAAGATTTCCATCGGCTGAAGGAGTGGGGTGGGAAATTAAGGGTTAAACAGTAAGGGGACGGGCCGACTTTAGCGCTCACAAATCTGAGAAGTCCCATTACTGGGCGAGGGGTGATCAGGGTGGAGTCCAACATGACCTCTTGAGTGGACTAAGATGGCATCTTGCATAGATCATGTTAATGAGGAACATCTGCAGTCATACGTGAAGTGCCATGGTTGGCCAACATGGATACTTTCACTGCTGGATCATTACCAGAATGACATAACACACACTGTCCGATTACATGGCTTCAGCGTCCCAAAACAAGAATGACCTCATTGTCCTAACCCCTCCCGCCAGTCCATCTGCTCTGTTCTGGGGCTTCACAAAGCTCTTGCCTTTTAACTATCAGATGCTTGGTTTAAATCCCCATTAAAACATAATGGTATTAAGGGATTGTTCACACTATGAGCGTGTGCATAATTTTTTAAGCGCAAGCGCTTGTGCAATGATTCCCTATGAGAGTGTTCACATATGAGCGGTTCGATTCCGATCTGCTTTGAAAAGCGTTGCCTGCACCATTTTTCTAAGCACTTTGGCTCAATGGAAGGTATAGGGAAATCGCAAAGCAATCAAGCAAAAAGCTTTGAATAGCGATTTCCCGAAGACTTCTATGAATAAATACATTCTATTTATTTACGGGTGAAAGAGTTCACTTCCTGACTGACGCTTAAAAAAGTGCTTAGAAAGCGCAGGGAAAGATAAAAAAAAAAAAAATAAAGAATAAAAAAAAATAAAAAAATTGCAATAAATCGCTCAGCGCTTGAAATAGCACTGGCAATTTATAATGTGAACATAGCCTTACAGGCTAGTCCAGTAATAAGTTCACTCCCGCAAAGTGCAGCAAAAAACTAAATTGGACACTTTACCTAAGATATGGCAGTTCTAAATAATAGCAAGGTCATCTCCCTTCCAAAAAAGAAATGTGCCCGTACATCAGACGAAGTATGAGCAGATCTACCATAAGACAGATCTTTCTCTGGCCAATAGAAGAAAGAGCTGGCACATCACATCCAAAGTAAATCTTTATTGGTTCCAAGTATAGAGCCTTCATAGGGCCAATGTTTCAGAGCCACGTAAGGCCCCTTTATCAAGGCAATGTTTGCTCAAAAGGCAAAAATCTGTCTGCTACTGTGCAGAAATGACTGTATAGGAAGTGGGAGTCGGGCTCCTCTAAGCACTCGCATGCAGCGATATTCATTTCTCTGGGATCACTGCTGATCCAGGCTGCTTATCCCAGATGAGTACACATCGCTGCATGCGAGTGTTTAGAGGAGCCAAACGCCTGCTTCCTCTACA
This sequence comes from Hyperolius riggenbachi, assembly GCF_040937935.1. Taxonomy (NCBI): domain Eukaryota; kingdom Metazoa; phylum Chordata; class Amphibia; order Anura; family Hyperoliidae; genus Hyperolius; species Hyperolius riggenbachi. Next base: position 43,345,263 of record NC_090653.1, on the reverse strand, counting down.
GGAATTTCTACACAGCAGCAGACAGATTTTTGCCTCTGAGCAAACATTGCCTTGATAAAGGGGCCCTAAGTGGCTCCGAAATGTTGGCCACATGCTTTTACATAGAACCAATAAAGATTTACTTTGCAGTATTAAATAGAAGAGCTGGCACGTCCAAAGAGGATGTCATCCCTCTTTTCCAGATGTTGCACTCCCCTTAAAGACAAAGGGTTTGATCCTTTAGTGTGTGTGTGAGACAATACTACAAATGTGACTCTCTCTGGTCAAGTCTGATCAGAGAGGGATCTGTTGCCTGCCCATACACCGCAGACTGATTTCCAAAATCGGTCTAGCGCCGCCACCCAAGTGTTAAAGGGTCCTCCTGGTGCCTGTGCTCCCTAAAATCTCATGTGTGCCGGCGAGACTCCTGCCCCTCTTTACCAGGTCCGCCTTTTCTGCGATATCCTCCACCACAAGGCACCAGGCGCATGTGATGTCACACGTGTGAAGCCATGTGACACAGGCTACTGCTGTGACAGTGAAGGAGACCAGGAGTCGTGGCAGCGGATAGGCAAGATTTTAAAAACGCACCACACAGGCAGGAGGGGGGACATTTTACAATAGTCTGATCGATCCGTTCAACCAATTTTAGGCTGAAAACTATCAAAATATCGATCGGGCGGATGTGTTGCTTACAGATATTCCTCTGATTCGATAACCTTAACGAATCGGAAGATCGATCGGCTTGCAAAAACGCCTGATGTATGGGCACCTTAAAAAGAAACTCCGACCAAGAATTGAACTTTATCCCAATCAGTAGCTGATACCCCCATTTACATGAGAAATCTATTCCTTTTCACAAACAGACCATCAGGGGGCGCTGTATGGCTGATATTTTGGTGAAACCCCTCCCACAAGAAACAAGAAAAGCAAGTACTCTTGGCAGTTTCCTGTCTGTGAACCTTGCTGCATTGTGGGAAATAGCTGTTTACAGCTGTTTCCAACTGCCAAAACAGCAAGCAGCAGCTACATCACCTGCCAGCAGTAAAAATGTCACGTGATAAATGTCTGAATGTAAATCAGGGATTTAAAAGATTTTACAATGGGCAAACACTGACTAAATCATTTATACATAATTATTGTAAAAATGAAGCACTTTTTTTTATTACATTATTTTCACTGGAGTTCCTCTTTAAGACAAAGATATCTGCAGCAGATAGCAATAGGAAAGGTGTGTTATAACATGCTGATTATCATCCAATACAAAAATATCAACTTTGCTTGACTGAGGCTTAAAGTGAACCCCTCACATCACAAAATGAAAAAAGTAAACCTACGTTTAACCGTTTAAAGACCCCCCTCAGTAAACAATACTGTGATTTTCCTCTTAAATGATGCAGTCAAGCGAACTGTGCTGCAGGTGGCCAGTAGATTCGCTCCCACACAGCCGCCGACACGAATACTTTCCTGGCTACAACGCTTCTCATACATCCTGCTGCAAGTAGCTCAGCCACACCCTCTCCCAGAATGCAATGCACCACAGCCAAAGAAACAGAGGAAGGCCACCAGCAGCACAGTCTGTATCATGTGATTACACCATTAAGGAAAATTGTAGTACTGATGTCGTGTTACTTATGTTTACCATACAGGGACAAGGCAGACAATTTTCCCTGAACAGAGGGTATAACAGTACTGGAGCCAAAGCTCTCATACTGGATTGTTAATATAGCTGAGGGTACAAAAAAGTATAACATTTTATATAAAGCACATCCACAGATGTGTGGGTAAAGATAATAGAGAGAACAATTGTCCTGGAGCGCACAGGGGTGTGGACTTCTGATGCGCTCCTATATTCTTCCACTTGCGTAAGCCGCCACCTCTCTTCTGATGCGCTCCTATATTCTTCCACTTCCAAACAGGAAATTTTGGTTTAGAGGGCGGAAGTGGAATGGAATGTGGCATGGAGCATAGAGCCTTCATAGGGCCAACGTTTCGGAGCCACGTAAGGCCCCTTTATCAAGGCAATGTTTGCTCAAAAGGCAAAAATCTGTCTGCTACTGTGCATAAATTACTGTATAGGAAGTGGGAGTTGGGTTCCTCTAAGCACTCACACCCAGCGATGTCTATTCTCTGGGATCACTGCTGATCACAGATGAGTACACATCGCTGCGTGCAAGTGTTTAGAGGAGCCAGACTCCTGCTTCCTCTACAGGAATTTCTACACAGCAGCAGACAGATTTTTGCCTCCGAGCAAACATTGCCTTGATAAAGGGGCCCTAAGTGGCTCCGAAATGTTGGCCACATGCTTTTACATAGAACCAATAAAGATTTACTTTGGACGTGCCAGCTCTTCTATTTAATACTGCAGAGGATGTCATCCCTCTTTTCCAGATGAGGGTGGAAGTGTAATGGAATGGAATGTGGCATGGAGCGTGTAGTAAGAGAGGCGGCGGCTTAAGAAAGTTAACCCTTCACCTGCACAATCCAGTACAAATTTGCTTTTTTGCAAAGTTTTTCTCATTCATCTCCACCTGTGGGCACTAGATAGGCACAGTTCATTTTGCTTTCTTGTATTTTGTTGGTGTACGGGAACTAGAATTAGATTATTCTGAAGTAGAACTCTACACACAGCTAATCATATGCAAAAGCTTATGATTTATTAATCAAGCTGTCAATCAACCAATCATATACCAACATGAGAATATCCACAGGTACTTAAACTTTACCTATACTTTGTTACATTTTATTGTGAAGTGACAGGTTCACTTTACCACAGAAATGCTCTTACCAGAACAATTTTAGCTAAACGGTTCTTAAAAGACCACAAGATGTAAAAATGTCACCTGTGTTGCCAGGCACTCATAGAAGCAGTCACCCTGACTCAGAGACTGCATGTGAATTCCAAATACGTGCAGCCCAAGAGGTGGGTCTCTTGAATCAGAGAATGGCTGCTTCCATCAGAGCCTAACTACACAGGTGCCAGGTTCTCTTCAACAAGAACCAATCAAAAGCAATACAGATACATAGAAATGTCCCAATGCGTGACTGGCTTAAGAGTTTGGAATGTCAGCAAATAACAGTATAGAGATATACTTCACGGGTCCCTCCACCACAATGCAGATTTATCTCGTCGCCTGAAACAAGCATTCCCTTGCATCACTGCTTGAACAGCTGCGGTCCCATTCGCTCTCTTAAAGGAATCGTCAGGCAAAAAAAAAAAAATGAGTTTCACTTACCTGGGGCTTCTCCCAGCCCCATGCAACCATCCTGTGCCCTGGTAGAAGCCCCAGATAAGTGAAACTCATTTTTTTTCCTGACGATTCCTTTAAGGTGTCCATATATTAAACGACTTGGCGGCCAATCAACCATCCGATTTGATTATTATCAAATCGGATAGAAATTGGTGCTGCCAAGAGCATGCCTGATCAACGATGTGATCAACTGGTTGCATGCATCGATCGGACATGCTGCAAAATCTCAGACAGACGTGCTCGATCGGGTGTGCACCGGTAATGGTGTGCATGTTCGGGATGAGCAACAAACGTGCTGCCCCCTCCCCGGTGTCCATGCATGAACACTCTCTGTGGGTGCCTGTCTGGCTCCGCACTCTTCGTCACACACACACACCCCATGTGGTTGCCATTACAAATGTGCAAAACGCAAGCAACTACGTGGGGGGCGTGTGTGTGTGTGTGTAAGGAAGAGTGCAGAGACAGAGGCAGACAGGACACGGACAGGTAAATATTCATGCACAGCACCTGCGGCTTGGGGGTACATCAGGTCAACAATCAGATAGATCCCTCTCTGATGGAATCTGATCATAGAGGAAACTATTGTCTGTCCAAACACTGCACACGGATTTCCAATAGCTTTAAAGTGAACCTTAAGCCAGGAAAAAAAAAATGAGTTTTACTCACCTGGGGCTTCTACCAGCCCCCTGCAGCAGTCCTGTGCCCTCGCAGCCACTCACTGATCCTCTGGTCCCCCGCTGCCAGCTAGTTTGCCGACAGGCTCGTCAGGACTGGCCATGCGTAGCTTTTCCCGCATTCCCGACTGTAATTAGCGCTATTGCGGGCCGCAATGCGTACAAAAATACGCGTTGTCGCATATCTATGCATGCGTAATGCGGCAACGCGTATTTTTGTACGCGTTGCGGCCCGCAATAGCGCTAATTACAGTCGGGAATGCAGAAAAAGCTACGCGTGGCCAGTCCTGACGGGCCTGTCGGCAAAAACGAAACTAGCTGGCAGCAGGGGACCAGAGGATTACTGAGTGGCTGCGAGGGCACAGGACTGCTGCAGGGGGCTGGTAGAAGCCCCAGGTGAGTAAAACTCATTTTTTTTTCCTGGCTTAAGTGTCCCTTTAAGCATGAAATGTATTGAAAACTGTCCTAGCCCGCATACCTATGAAATCACAGCCTGTATGGCTTATCCTGCTGCTGCACAAGTCCCGGCGGCGTTAAATACTATTCCCCCTCCAGGTCCACGTGGATAGTGGGGGAATGATGTAATTCAGCTGCTAGCTATTGCTGGAGGCCGAATTACAGTATTTTAAAAGTAACTTCAGCTCAGTCTTCTGACAGCGCCAAAGTTACTCACTGTGCTCGGCTATAGCTGTAATTCCAAGTACAGTCTATGGTGGCGCCGGCTGCGCCCAAATCTCCTGCGCTGTTATTACAGAGCTCGCCTAGCGCCACCACCTCCCAATGAAATCTCCCCCCCAGGCCCATGGTAAGCGTTGCGGACTCACCGGTCAAACTATGGCGACTCATCACCTCCTCCTGTGTCCGGCATCTTAATTGCCACTGCGAGCGCCTCGTTATGGCAAACTCTATACCTGCATTTAAAGGGGGCTTAGATGCTTTCCTTGCATTGAAAGACATCCATGGCTAAAATTACTAGGTAATGCCTAATGATGTTGATCCAGGGATTTTTTTATCCGATTGCCATCTGGAGTCGGGAAGGAATTTTTTTCCCTTTTAGGCCTAATTGGACCATGCCTTGTAAGGGTTTTTCGCCTTCCTCTGGATCAACAGGAATATGTGAGGGAGCAGGCTGGTGTTGTACTTTGTTCTCTGGTTGAACTCGATGGACGTATGTCTTTTTTCAACCAAAATAACTATGTAACTATGTATCCCGTGACACGATCGATTCTAGCGGAGTCAGTACATGCGCCGGTGTCAGGCGCTCACGGTGGCAATTCGAAAAGATGCAGGACACTGGAGGAGGTGCACCATCATGACAGGCGAGCCTGCAACTCTCGACGTGGGCCCAGGGGGGAAACATACACTTGGGGGAGGCCGACCAGGGGTCCATCGGTCAACGGTAAATCGAATACCGTTACCATGGTGCACCCAAATGTGCCCTTTCGACCGATATTTTCCAGCATGCCTGATTGATCGTTTTGATCTAGTCCGACAGCATCCTTAGCCAATAAGAAGATCCGACAACTGTTGTTTCAAGAAACAGAAAACAACAAGATAAAGCTGCATCCTGGTGGGAAACAGACTCCCTGCAAGATGACATCTTATTCCATTTAAAGGGATTTGATTCAAAGTTTCCACCAGGGAGGATTCAGGTTCCCAAGCATGCGCTTACAACAGACACACTCCCACAACCAATCACCATCCAGCGCTACAGCTTCACTCCATTAACTGCTTACACAAATACTCAACTAACATCTAGAAGGGCAAACACCACAATATGGAGTATTAGTATACTCAAGTGTTTAAAATAACTTAAAGGATAACTGAGGCGAGAGTGCTATGGAGGCTGCCATATTTATTTCCTTTTAAAGGATATGTCCAAGCTAATTAAAAAATAAAAATCCACTTACTAGCGGTGGGCTCAGGAGTCCCTAAGGACTACCTCGCACTTCCGGCTTCAAGCCTGAAGGAGGAAGTGCATGGTAGTCTTGCAATGCGTCCAATAGGATGCATGCAAGACGTTTGGAACGCATAGAAGACAACAGACTTATGGGTAAGTAACCCCCTCTCTCCTAGGCGCACAGCTGAGGCAATTAAGCCTCATTTGAATCACAAATTTGAGACCTTAGGGACTCATGAGCTTGAGCACAGCCCTACCACTTACCTGGGGCTTCCTCCAGCCTTTGGCAGCATTCCTGTGCACTCGCCGCAGCTCCGGCGCCTCCGTCTCCTTCGCTGCAGATGCCGACCTTTCCGGGTCAGCTTCTTCTACGTTCCACTGTGCGGCTCACGTGGTCGTGCTGACATCATCCGTACTGTACTGCGCAGGCTCAGTAATTATGCCCCTGCGCAGTACAGTCCGGATGACGTCAGCGCGACCACGTGAGCCACACGGCGAAGCGCAGAAGAAGCAGACACCGTAAGGATCGGCATCTGCAGTGGAGGAGACCGGGAGCCACCGGAGCTGCGGCGACGGCACAGGACGGCTGCCAGGAGCTGGAGAAAGTTCCAGGTACTTGGATTTTTATCTTTTAATTAGCTTGGACCTTCCCTTTAAGCAATACCAATTGCCTGGCTATCCTGCTCATCCTCTGCCTCTAATATTTTTAGCCATAGCCCCTGAACAAGCATGCAGCAGATCAGGCGTTTTTGACATTATTGTCAGGTCTAACAAGATTAGCTGCATGCTTGTTTCTGGTGTTCTTCAGACACTACTGCAGCCAAATAGATCAGCAGGGCTGCCAGGCAACTGGTGTTGTTTAAAAGGAAATCAATATGGCAGCCTCCATATACTTCTCACATCCTGGTTTATTGGTATAGATGGAATTTCATACATGACTGCATGAATCTATCTCATTGACTGACAAAAAGGAACTATACTAGTAACATTAACTAAGAAGCACTTAAAGGGGAACTGAAGTGAAAAGAATATGGAGGCTGTCATATTTATTTCCTTTTAAAACAATACACATTGCCTGGAAGCCCTGCTGATCTATTTGGCTACTGAAGTGTCTGAATCACACCAGAAACAAGTATGCAGCTAATCTTGCCAGATCTGACAATAACGTCAGTAACAGCTGATCTGCTGCATGCTTGTTCAGGGTCTATGGCTAAAAGTATTAGAGGCAGAGGATCAGCAGGGCTGCCAGGTAACTGGTATAGCTTGAAATGAAATAAAGATGTCAGCCTCCTTATAGCTCTCACTACATTTGTCCTTTAAAGGGGACATTTTGTAAAACATGAAATTCTTCAACATGATGGGGTAAAACCAGAAACAGAAAACCAACACCTCATATGCATGTAGAGTTTTAAAATCAATTTTGGATCCTTTAATCCGTGTCTGAAACAGAAGTTCTACTTGTTGACCATAACAACTGAAACTGAAAATCTGATTGGCTAATATAGATAACCACTCCTCTCAGACACCGGAGAAAAGGCTCTTAACACATTCTACACAATGTCCCAGGAGTAACCGTTGGTGCATTTGCTTTGATGAATCACTTCTCATACTTCATACAACAATGGTAGTCAGAAGACTGGTGGGGTTTACAGCATTGCTGTTCTGAACACATCAATTGAGGACTATGGAGATACAAAGCCAGGCTACAGAGCAGGAGAGAGACACAGAGCTGTATTCCCCCACAGCAGGGGGCATTCTGCAACTGGCCCCACCCCCCAACCAACTACACCCTATGAAGCCCAGCCAATCTGTACAGGCAGTCAGATCTGGCTTTCGCGGTTGGCGCCCATCATCAGGCGTCAGTAAAGCAGAGCTTGGTTTTGGATTTATGCATCTGTGTCTTTATCCACCTCAGGCTGGCCGAGATCCTCCTATACACACACCACGCCCTCTCTGCCTGCAGTACAGGCCTCTACATTCACTACTGGCAAGTCTGGTGGCAAATGCAGAAGACAACACCTGTACGGAACGCCAACATTACATTTCTTCACCTGCCTATTCTGCCTTCAGTGATCTATATTTTTTTCTAAGGCCAATATTGACTTCATTTATCATCAAATGTGAAAGCTGCTAATCCTGAAGTACAAGCGAAGTGTTTGGTATCTGCATTACACCATGAAACAGCTAAACTGCACACAAGGTCAATAACAGGCAAAGTGCAGGGATTATGTGTCCACAGGAAAGGTGATCAGTTTCTCTTACCAACCACTCTAATTAGTGCAGCTGAGTGGGTGTGTGCAGGGAGGGTTAAACTTACCCTGCAGCCATCTTTTTTTTCTGCGCTCCAAGCCGCGTCATGTCACTACTACACTTCCTCCTTCAACCCGGAAAGGAGGAAGTCTGTAGTCACATGACTGTGGCTTGGAGCGCAGCATGGGACACGCCGTGAGACGGGTTAAAGAAGATGGCCGCTGGGTAAGTTTAACACACACAGCACACACCAGCTCAGCTACACTAATTAGGAGGATGAAATCTGAATGAAACTCATTCGGATTTCATCCAGAGCTCATCCCTAGTCATACTGACAGCAGGGCAAGAGCGGCAGCGGCGGGAGAACAGCGCCATCGGCTGGTCCGTGCGGAATTTTAATTGTACGCCCTGGCAGGCTTGGTCGGACACAAACAGAATGTAGATTTCAACTACCGCCGTTCGACAGGAGTTAAAGGGGAACTGAAGAGAGAGGTATATGGAGGCTGTCATGTTTATTTCCTTTTAGACATTACCAGTTGCCTGGCAGCCCTGCTGATCCTCTGCCTCTAATACTATTAGCCATAGCCCCTGAACAAGCATGCAGCAGATCAGGTGTTTCAGTGGTTCAGACTTATAAGTCTGATCTGACAAGACTAGCTGCATGCTTGTTTCTGGTTTTAATCAGATACTACTGCAGAGAAATAGACCAGCAGGGCTGCCAGGCAACTGGTATTGATTAAAAGGAAATAAACATGACAGCCTCCATATACCTCTCTCTTCAGTTCCCCTTTAAGCAGGCAGCACATACTAGAATCGTGCACACGGCAAAACGAGCACTTCCTCGCTGGCTGCTGCGGTCATTGGCCCGCTCAGGAATAACACCTTCTTCGTGTTAGTTCACATTTTCTTTTTGTCACAATTTTAAATCAGCAGTCTGCTTTTTCCAGCACAACGCATGCATTTCCATTTTCAATATTGCACTGCGATCTGAAAAACCGTGAACGATTATGGAGAAACGCAAAACGATGGAAAGGTTTTTCTATGATTTCTATAGCAGCAAAAAAATAAATGATCACGTGATTAACGTGCAAGCCTCTGGTTGGTAATGTTCACATGATCATGTTACATCTACACAGGAGGCAGAGGCAGCACGAGATCATGTGATCATGACCAAACAAGACTTACAATTCAATCACACGATTAGTTGTCAATTCCGCTTCCACAGAAACTGATCACTCTGTAAAAACGTGACCACAGAATGTGCAAAAACTGCAGATCAGTTTATGCAAAACAGTTTCATTAATTTTGTATCTCTCTATAAAGGAATCGTGTGATGTCCTTTATGGCACTATCCAAAATGGTGTCCAGCCATAACGAGAGGCGGAGCGTCTGCTGACAAAGTGCGAGACACTGGCAGTCTTGGGCTGTGATGTTGGAAGCCCCTCCCTTACGAGCAGAAACTCCGCCTCCCTTATGAGCAGGAACCCCTCCTCCAGTCTTACATTTAGCATAGAGGTTACCTGCAGATCACAGCAGCTTGTATTTCAGGTGTAGCAGTTCTATAAAACACACACAGACTTGCCTGCAGGCTGAATGTAAAAACCTTTCCACAAGAAATGCAGAAATATGCACCATATATATCTAATATACGCAAGTCTCATGCACCCTTCATAAACATACACCTTTATAACACAAGGGACCGTATGCAAATCACTTTTTCGCCTTAGTTTTCTCCAAGGAGAGAATGTTTCAGCACTTTGCCATTGAAAAAAATTACCAAAAAGTGGGTGGAAAAGTACTATCAAAATCTTTCTGAGCATTTTCTTGCTTGCTGGTGGCTTGAAAGACATTTTATTAACAGGTTGTGAAAATATCACCTAGGAGACCACTCGGGAGAACATGTGAATTGCATGTATAGTAATGCCAAACCATCCATGACGGCCACCCAGAGATCTAAACATTAACACACACACTGGAAACATTCAGTGGCTGTAACCAGGTCACATGACATGCCACCATACGTAATTGTATACAAACATGTGCACACGCAGCCACTCACACCAACCTGAAAAGAGTAAAGAGAAGAGGGGAGGAGTCACAGGACAGATGGAGACAGAGGGGTCCTCCCTCCCTGAGGCTATCCTCTGCTATAAGCTGCTTTCTGGTTTTTACTTATATTTCTATAGCTAAGCTCATTGCTTTTGTTTTACATCTGTGCCCTCGCTGATGTGCCCCCCCCCCCCGACACAGCAGTCATACACCCCCCTCCCCCACCACTTCCCTCATATTACTCCCCCAATCAAACAATGACGCGATGTGGACTCCTTCCTGACTATGGCATAAGGGAGCATCGATAGGAATCCTAATCTGAGTTGAAAGTTTGCCCGTCCTGCCAGCTATGCTCATAGAATTACATGTATCTATTTAAATAAATAATTAAGAAAAAATTAAACTTTTCCTCCTCTTATGCCTCCCTTAGTAGTGTGTCAGCAGTCCCTCAGTGATGTGCAGCCTGGGATTAGGTGGTTGCACCCCCTCCCCCCGTAGCCCCACAATGCACCTATTAAACGCTTAAAGTAGAACTCTAGTCATTAGAAAAAAAAACTCCCATATTTCCAGTGAGCCTCTCAATAGCGCCCCATTCTACTCTTTATATGTACTGTATTATACAGTTAGCATGTCCCATCTCCACCGCTATTGAGTTTTCCCATGTCATACCAACAAGATATCACAGCATGTCTTCATGTTATTCTATTTTTTTGGTTACTTGTTAGTATTGTGTGTGAATAAAATCATACCAAACGCTATGCTTCTAAGCTCATTGCTGCTTGAGTAAGGCCTCTTTTACACTATAGGCTGAAAAACGGATGCATTTTAACTTCTTGGTGAACGCGTGACGCTGATGGGCGTGCACACGGCACCAGCACTGCCTAACGTCGATCAGCATAAAGTCCTGGGGGCATGTTTTGCAGGAGATCGCGTGCGCATCTCCGTTTGGATGACGCAGATCCGCTATCAGTCTCCCAGCGGCAATCGCCGCAAGGAGACTGTTAGAATGCGAAACCACCGTCTATTTAAACTGTACATCGCTGCGGTCTATGGCAGCTCTGTACTCGGGACAGCCATGTAACACGGCTGTCCCCTGACACCCATGGGAGTGGTCGGCTGTCATAGGCTGATGCCTATGACAGCCAATCACGGTGATTGGCTGGCAGGGGGAGGGAGGGTGGTGATACAATAAAAAAAATAGCTATATTTATTATAAAATAAATACATTATTTAGAAAAAAAAACAAAAACGAGCGATCATAGCCTACCAACAGATAGCTGTTGGTGAGCAGAATCACTTGTGTGCCGAGTACGGCCTTGCAGCGAGGCCTTAAAGCTGCAGTGGCCTATTTTGTGAAAAATGGCCTGGTCTTTATGGCTCTTTCACACCAGAGCCCTTTTTCAGCGTTAACCAAGGTAAAAGGAAAGTCCATAGACTTTCATTTTACCTTTCACACCCGACACTGCATTTCGATGCGTTGCAGTACGACGCACCTGGGAGCATTTTATTGTCGGGAATCGGCGTATCCCCGTTGGGTTAATTGATACTACCGCCGCTACTCAGCGTCGCACCGCATATTCCCGACGGCAGCCGCAGGCTACTCAATGCGTGCTGGAGAACGGCTCCTGCACACGTTGTTAGATGTGACAGGAGCCTTAGGGTGGTTTAAGTCCATGGTCCTTAAGTGGTTAACTTCCTATAGTAGTGCATTTTGAAAAAGCTTGCAGTCAAAATGTGAATAGTGTGAACTGAGCCTTAGGAATGGACATTACTTTGAAAATTTGTTGTCCTTTCAGTTATAACTGAGGGCAACGGATATAGTGTAAAAAGATGCTAAGGGGTCCAAAACAGAGATAACAGGAGCAAAATCATGGCAGAATTAGGGGGCTGTTACATATTATGGCTATCTCTTTCGTTCCCAAAAGTCCTACTCAAATGTTTGATTTTTCTTTACACTGATTTTTACTTTCATTATGAATGAACATGGCTCCAGATCAGCTGAGGGAACACATGTCCCCCTTCACCATTCCCCGATGTGTAAATTCCACCGAGAATAAGCGGTGGGAGCGTGCGCACACACCTGCCGATGATCAACAGGACATATCGGTTTGTCCTGTTTATGTTAGAGAGTATCGAACAGGAAGTATCGGCAATAATAGTTAAAGCAACTAGAAGGAAATGTATCAGTTTCTGTATTTTCTAATTGAGGTAGAAACACAATGAATTCCTGAGAGGAGAGAGGGACATGTCCCAGAAACAAGGAATCCATAGAAATAACTGCTGGTTTCCCTTGCTGGACCTGGATCTTGACTATTCCTGGACTGCACACTGACGGTACACACGTCAGATAAAAGTCTTTGCAAAATGAAAAATCACAGACCGATTTTACCCCCTTTCATGTAGTATGAGGGCCATACTCTACACAGTCTATTCTATGGAGCTGAACTCCTCATCAGATAAAAATCTTTGCAAGATACTGTACACAAAGATGCTGTACACATGCAACAGATCAGTATCTGCAAAAGATATGTTCCTGCAAAAGATCCGTTCCTGCAAAATGCATTCATAGTCTATAGGTGCCCATACACTCGTCAGATTGGCAGCAGACAGATAAGAAATGCATCTGATGATCTATCTGATGCGTTTTTAGAACATTTTTTACCAGGATAGAATTCCAATAGATTTCAGTTTGAAATCTGTTGAAATTCGATCTGATGGCATTTTTTTGCCATCAGATTTCCATTAAGGCCAATGCAAACTGATAAGCAATCTCATCAGATCGACCTAAATTTTCCACCCTGCTAGTTCGATGGAAATCCATCGAAATCGATCGAAATCGGCCGTCGATCGGTCGATTGGCCAACCGATTTGCGATCGATCGATCGATCGATCGATCGCGATCGATCGGTCGGCCAGAAAATCGGCTGAGTGTATGGGCTCCTTATGGGATCTGCAGATCTCGTACACACCTTGTTTAACGGACAATTATCTGCAGATCAGACCCACCAGGATGGATCTTCAGATCGGCAGATAATTGTCTGATTTGCAGATGAATGTCTGTTAAACAAGGTAAGTATGAGATCTGCAGATATCAGACTATCAGAACAGATCTTTTGCAGGAACTGATTTTTTGCAGATACTGATCTCTTGTGTCTGTGCAGCATCTTGCAAAGATTTTTATCCGATGGGGAGTTCGGCTCCATAGAATAGACTGTGAAGGTATGGCTCTCATACTACATGGAAAGGGGTAAAATTGGTCTGTGATTTCATTTTCCACAGACTTTTATCTGATGTGTGTATGCACCTTAACCCTCGAGTTCCATATTAATCTGTCTATCCTTGCCTGAGGCTTGTTGATTGTCCAGATTATGGAGTTGTTCCCCAAAAAATATTTATACAGTAGCCACATAGAAGTCTGAACTTAGTTCTGTATTATTTGTTTTTCAGCCATCTGCAAATTCGATTTTTTTAATTGTATTTCTGAAAAACAAAATTGGGGGAAGAAATCCTACTGTGGCATGAACCCTACTGAGCTGCATCTTGTCCATAAAATGGTTTACTACACCTACCCTGCCATTCTATCAGGCTTCGAATCAAGAGTCACTGACCTTAGCTAAAATTTGGTATGATTTCACACGGTACCAAAAAGTAACAAAAGAAGAAGAAAAAAAAAAAGTGTAAAAAAACTTGAACTGTGTGTTAATTTGACATGGAAGAACCTGGGTAGAAACGGTGGCAAGGTAAGCAAAGCTGCTTGAATTGAGAAGGCTTGCTTACCTAACCCACAGTTCCAATGACCAGAAGATGTCATCATTTGCACAAAATTTATCAGTGCAGCTGGTCAAGATGAGATCATCAGACTACAACCTGAGCACCAGAATCTTTCTGGTGGATTTTGTACTTCCCGGTGAGGTGTCTGATTATGCTGCCTGTTAATTTGCGCTGCCCCGCATGCGCTGTAGGAGACTGTGCGGCCACATTTCCTATTTAATTATGTTGCTGGTGGTAAATTACTAAATATCTCCGTTTCCACACCTCCTACACTCCCCAAATTTTCATGGTAGGGTAGGGTAGGGTAGGGTAGGGACCCCCCCCCCCCCACCTCTATGCCAAATTGCAGCCCCCGAGCCCTGCTGGTTCAGGAGATAGGTTTCTGTAATCTATCTCCTGAACCAGCGGGCTCGGGGGCTGCAATTTGGCATAGAGGTCTTTTGGGGGATCCTCTCCCTACCCTGAAAATTTGGAGAGTGTAAGAGGTGTGGAAGCGGAGATATTTAGTAATTTACTACCAGCAGCATAATTAACTTCACACTGAGCATGCGTGCTACTCAGTGAGGAAGGGAGCTTCCGGGCAGCACAATCAGACATTACACCGGCAGTGTCTTGCGCACGCACGCTGCATTGCACACCGGGGGATGTATTCCATGGATACAAGTACAGAGCTGTACTCGCGTCCACAGACTACATGTCACGGCATGCATTGCAGCATGCGAGCGACGCTGCCAAGAACAACAAGATCTGCCAGATGCTGCTGGTCAGGTGGAGAAGATGGTGTAACCCGCAAGGCTCAAGGGCCAGAGGAGCAGCACCTTGTAAGTAGTGACGATAACCCCAACTCCTGCCACCCAAAGCGGCACACACAATTACGAATTTCCCTTATAGGGAATTTCATTTAAAAAGAAAAAAAAAATCTGGTGCTCAGGTCGCCTTAATAAGAGGATTGGGGACATTCAGGAGTTACACTGGAGAAGAGAAAATTATGTTTCCTCTTTTTGTTTACTTCCAAGAGACCAGATTTAAGGCGTGGTTTCCTTCACCACAGTACTGTAAAGCATATCCACCCCTTGAAACTGAAGTCTGGAAAAGAGGACATCCCTTTAGAACTACCAAGCCTTTCCAACCCTCTAAAAAGAAAAAAACAAAACAAAAGAACACCTGTCAGTGGCACCTAAAGCAGTCCCTGGAGCCCGTTTCCCACATAATATCTAGTATTGGTCCTCAAATTTGACATCGTGAACTCAAAATACCCAAATGCTCCCGACTGCCGCTGTTCAGCACCCGAACAAGCAGACAGGAGGAGACTCCTGCCTTGCGGGTCATGTTGCGCTGAACATGACTCCGATACTTCCAGTTTGGACGGAGGAAGTGTTGGAAACACATGAAGCGCAACATCAGTGAACTCCTCCTGACCCTGTCCACTTGTTCAGGTGCTGAACAGCGGCATTCGGGAGCATCCGGGTGTTCAAATTCACTCTGTTGAATTAGAGCACCAACACTAATAATAGCCTCTCAAGACTGCCAACAACAACCAGACCAAGTTGTTATTAGCAGTGTTAGCCCTTCCCTTTGACTAAACTTGGGAGTGAAAAACTTTTTTTTTTTTTTTTTTTTTTTAAAGGGACAAATGAATTGCTGGTTTCCTCAAGAAAGGTTGTGAAAACTGTGACAGTTTTGTATAAGTGGAAGAGCTCCTTAGTTACAGGGCATTGTTCAGGCCTTAAAAAAAGAAGGCTCTGAAAACGTTAAGAATCACAGTTTCAGCTTGTAGAAAGGGAATATTTTAGAACAATCCTTGAGGCTTCGGGGTTTTTTAAGAGGTAAAAATGACAATCAGCTCTTTAAAAATATCTATAAAAATGTTTGAAAGTCACTTAAGAGTGGACAGATGGTGGCCTGTGGTGTGGCATGCTATCAAGGCCGATACTATAATTTACTTGGCGAGCCTCTTTGGTAGTGTTACATAATGACATAACGTCACACTGGTCTAAAGTGCTTTATGGCAGAAGACCAAATTGGTGCCAACGTGGGAATGGCACTGGCTTGCTTTGGCACCAAAAATATTAAAAAAAAAAAAAAAAAACATAACATGTGTAACAGGATGAGGTCACGCGCAAATGCACAGTCATATCCTTACACATTCAGGTGGTTAATCAGCGCTGTGGCGGTTTTGATTTTCACACAGGCGCTTAGATGTACGAGCTATTATCACAAAGCTTCTGATGTGTCACGCTGAGACTGGACGTTTTGATGTGTGTTTTTTATGTCACATTGAACTGGCTATTGTGACATTGTGATGTGACCCTGAAACTGGATTGAGTGAAACTTAAATGGATATTGCTGTGGGAACTGAACTTTGATAGTAGACTTGTGCAGACTGCCTCATGAGGATTGAATTGGAAGTGACTATCGACTGTGGAACAAGGTCACGTGTAATGAATGCTTGATAATGCCCTCGTGCAAGTGATGTCACAGGTGCAGGAGGAAGGCGATTGGCTAGTGTGACATATCTGCCGGTAGTGTCAGAAGGACTGCATCTTTGCTGACAACTAATGTGACACCTGTGCAGGTGATGTCACAGTAAATGGGTGTTGGCCAATAGCTAGCGTGGCACCTGTATGGGCAATGTCACAAGGACTGGATGTTAGCATACAATAAATGTGACACCACAGGGACTAGATACTTGCTTAGAGCTAGTGTCACAGGAATCAGCAGCTCACTTCTAGCTAGTGTATTGCAATATTTGTGTGGGAAATGTTACAGAGACCACGTTTGGTAAAAGGCAGTGTGGCATCTTTGTGGGTAATGTCACAAGGATTTGATATGGCTAGAGTGACAATTTCTATGTCATATGCCGATGTTTGCTTACAACTAGTGTGACACTCGTGTGGTTATTCTCACAGGGACTGGATGTTGCTTATAACTAATGTGACACCTGAGTGGGTAGTGTCACAGGGGCCGGATTTTGATGTATAGATGTGACACGTGTGGCTAGTGTCACGAGGGCCGGATGTCTGCCATAGGTCAGCGACACTCTTGTACAAATGGTGCCACTTTCTATAAAAGGAGACTGAATAAGCTTGCAGCTTCTTGTTCCCAGCATTCCTCAGGCAGCAATATCAAGCAGGGGCAGCTGGAGGGGTGGTGCGGAGGAAGGAAGAGGAGGGATGTGAAGAGTCGGTTATTACATCTTGCATAAACTTGCGGCAGACTGGGCGAATCTCCTTGCTCAGGGTAGCGCTGAACATCATGACCTGCTTCTCATGAGGAGTCATACGGAAAATTTCCTGGACATCTCTGCGCATGTCTGCAAATGGGACAAAAATAAATAAAATCAGATTCTTACCTATGGAGAAGGAAGGCTCTGGATCTCATAGAACCAGCCCGGTCCTCTCTGTTTGTCCCAGTTCAAATACGTGTTGTCCTCGCCCCCCAAATCCCCCCCCCCCCAGTGGCGGCTGCTAATCAGTGGCTGTTACTGCTGCTGGCACAGTGGCAGCTGCTAATCAGTGGCTGTTACTGCTGCTGGTACAGTGGCAGCTGCTAATCAGTGGCTGTTACTGCTGCTGGCATAATGGCAGCTGCTAATCAGTGGCTGTTACTGCTGCTGGCACAGTGGCAGCTGCTAATCAGTGGCTGTTACTGCTGCTGGCACAGTGGCAGCTGCTAATCAGTGGCTGTTACTGCTGCTGGCACAGTGGTGGCTGCTAATCAGTGGCTGTTACTGCTACCGGCACAATGGTGGCTGCTAATCAGTGGCTGTTACTGTTGCTGGCACAGTGGCGGCTGCTAATCAGCGGCTGTTCCTGCTACTGGCATAATGGCAGCTGCTAATCAGTGGCTGTTACTGCTGCTGGCACAGTGGCAGCTACTAATTACTGGCTGTTGTTGCTGTTACTGCTGCCGGCATAGTGGCTGCTACTAATCAGTGGCTGTTACTCCTGCTGGCACAGTGGTGGCTACTAATCAGTGGCTGTTACTGCTGCTGGCACAGTGGCAGCTGCTAATCCGTGGCTGTTACTGCTGCTGGCACAGTGGCAGCTGCTAATCAGCGGCTGTTACTGTTGCTGGCACAGTGGCAGCTGCTAATCAGTGACTATTACTGGCAAAGTGGCAGCTGCTAATCAGTGGCTGTTACTGCTGCTGGCACAGTGGCGGCTGCTAATCAGTGGCTGTTACTGTTGCTGGCACAGTGGCAGCTGCTAATTAGTGACTGTTACTCCTGCCGGCACAGTGGAGGCTGCTAATCAGTTGCTGTTACTGTTGCTGGCACAGTGGGGGCTGCTAATCAGTGGCTGCTACTGCTGCTGGCACAGTGGCGGCTGCTAATCAGTGGCTGTTACTGCAGCTGGCACAGTGGCAGCTGCTAATCAGTGGCTGTTACTGCTGCTGGCACAGTGGTGGCTGCTAAGCAGTGGCTGTTACTGCTGCTGGCATAGTGGCAGCTGCTAATCAGTGGCTGTTACTGCTGCTGGCGTAGTGGCAGCTGCTAATTAATGGCTGCTACTGCTACAGTGGTGGCTGCTAATCAGCTAATCAGTGGCTGTTACTGCTGCCGACACAGTGGGGGCTGATAATCAGTGGCTGCTACTGATACAGTGGTGGCTGATAACCTACAGGCAAGCAAAGGGGGAGACAGAGCAGCAATACAAGGTGGCCAGAGCATTTTGCCCCGGGCTGACTCTGGACATGCCTGCTCTATGAAACCCAGAGCCTTCCGTCTCCATGGAGGAGTAACTAACTTTTTTTTATGACGCTTCAGTATTGCTTTAAAAGGAAATAAATATGGCAGCCTCCATATCCCTCTCACTTCAGGAGTCCTGTAAAGTCATTCTTTATATAGAACAGTTACATGATGCTATGAAAACAAATGCTATTGTGGTTTTATAGCTCACCCCTCATCGTAGCATAAATCAAAACATCAGTTACCAGTGATGTTCTTCTCCCAGCCCAAAGGCTCTCCTACTTACTCATTGAAGGAGACAGCCATACTTGGCAGCTGGGAGTTGAGCGGGGATCAGCCCCCTGAGTGGGAGGGTCTTGTAACTGCTAGCTCTGCTGTCAAGGCACAGACAACAACATTATTTGCCAACTTTGAGGTGGTGAAGATACTCTTGCGGGGAGATGTGATATGGCCTTAGCTTTGTTACTCATTCTATATTAAAGTGGAAACAAACTCAGAACTTCCTCTCTGCTCTAACACATTAGCCACAGCACGATAACCTTTATGGAAAAAATGTCTTCATTACAATTTATTGTAATCCAAAAAAACAACAACAACAACAACAAAAAACCCTGAACTTTTACTTGGTTTCACTTCTGCAGAAGGCACTGAAGGGTTAAACCTCAGTGTTTACTATATGGAAGTGCCTAGGCAGAGCTCTCCTGCAGTCTATTCACAGTTACTGGTAAGAGCTATTTAGACAGGTTTATCTGCCTAAACAAACACAGTGAAGTGATTTTGCTTTTCAGCAACGTTATGTGGGATAAAGATCTTTCATTGTGTGCTATGCAAGAGTTTGGTTCTGATTTGACTGGTTTGGTTCTGATCTGACTAGTGGCTGGATAGTGTAATGGATAAGGGCTCTGCCTCTGACACAGGAGACCTGGGTTTAAATCTCAGCTCTGCCTGTTCAGTAAGCCAGCACCTATTCAGCAAGAGTTTCTTGGGCACATCTCCTTAAAGGGAAGGTTCAGGGTGGCTGTTAAAAAAATAAAAATGCCCATCCACTTACCTGGGGCTTCCTCCAGCCCGTGGGCAGCCAGGACGTGCCCTCGGCGCCGCTCCGCAGGCTCCCGGGTGCCCTCCGGTGGCCGACCCGACCAGGCCGGCTGCCAGGTCGGGCTCTTCTGCGTTTCAAAATGCGCCTCACGGGGGCGCGCTGACGTCATCGGACGTCCTCCGGGCTGTACTGCGCAGGGGCAGAACTACTGCACCTGCGCAGTACAGCCCGGAGGACGTCCGATGACGTCAGCGCGCCCCCGTGAGGCGCATTTTGAAACGCAGAAGAGCCCGACCTGGCAGCCGGCCTGGCCAGGTCGGGTCGGCCACCGGAGGGGACCCGGGAGCCTGCGGAGCGGCGCCGAGGGCACGTCCTGGCTGCCCACGGCTGGAGGAAGCCCCAGGTAAGTGGATGGGCATTTTTATTTTTTTAACAACCACCCTGAACCTTCCCTTTAACACTGCTACTGCCTACTGAGTGCGCTCTAGTGGTTGCCTCGCAAGCGCTTTGAGTCCGACAGGAGAAAGGCGCTATACAAATACTGCAATTATTATTATTATTTAATAGAGTGGCAGCATTTTTCTGCATTAAGATGAAAACTGACAAGTCTACATTTTAAAGCGGACCTGAACATTCTCTCTGCTTTGAAGCATAAGCAAAAGCATAACCTTTAAAGGTTATACAAATCTGCTGTGTGTCTACTATCTGCTTTCATGGAAGATAACATAGGGTTAACACCCTGTGTTTACAAATTAGCTGCTGTGCGGAGGCAGCCAGCTGAGAGACCAAATTACAACTTGTGATTAGTCACAGATTGAGGGGGACAGGCTAAACTCTCTAAATACACGTGGTGCATTTCTATATGCTTTCCTTCTGTCCTGCGCAAGAGTTCAGGTCCACTTTGATGCCAATTTAGCATTAGATCCCTCAATTTTTTCTTTTTTGCCGACAGACAGCTGTTATATAATCACGCCTCAGACGCTGCCACAAAAGCACTGATTATCCAGATGTCTCTCCCCCCCCCCCCCCCCTCTTATAGGCCTCAATTCACTAAGCAGTTTAGACTAGTCTACAGATTGTTTTTAGGCTACTGATGGTTTGGTGTAATATTTTAGACCTGGTCTAACATTCAGTAATTACACAATTCACAAAGGCAAACAAGGAGTAACCACGCCCACTTTTCCTGACAGAGATTAGACCAGCTGATTTCTGTAGGTAAAGTAATCCTGTGAGGTATTTTAGATGTGAGGATGGAACCTTTTGAATTAATTATGAAGGAGTATAATTGTATGCTGAGGAGAGCTCATCAGAGGAGAAGGATGTCAGTCATAGCTACTCATCTGTGAATTGCATCTTTTGATCATTTCCCCTGCTTTACCCACCTAATTACCAAATGGTTTAGACCAGGTCTAAAAACAGGTCTAAAACATTTGGTAATAGTGAATTCCCCTTTGATGCCACTGACCAAACCATCAGTAGACTAAAAACCATCAGTAGACTAGTCTAAGCTGCTTAGTGAATTGAGGCCATACTCTCCTGCTCCCCTCACCTAGCTGCTCAAGCATCTTGTCGCACTCATCCAGGATGAAGTGTTTAATGTGTTTCAGATTGAGGATCTTGTTTCTTGCCAGCGCCAGGGTTCTGCCGGGAGTCCCCACCACGATGTGGGGGCAGCTCTTCTTCAACATCTCCTCGTCCTTCTTAATTAAAAGACCGCCAAAAAACACTGCCACCTGGTGGACAAGAATGATTAACAAGTTAGCTTCAGGTCGTAAAATATCATGACTTTACTGTACAAACTAATATAGCGCTGGCCCTTGTTTCCACTGCCTTACAGAAAACACAGAATGAACATTTCAGTCACAGAGCTTTACAGAAAGCACTGAGTTATTGAGGGAGGTGCAGATAATTTGAAAAGCTGGCCACAGGTGCCAGAAAGGATTATCAACTCAGCTAAAGCAGGAGTGGCCAAACATTTTAGACCAAGAGCTATATCACCAGTCTTGAGATAGCTAGAGGGCTGAACTAGTGAAATTAGGCACCCCCTTCAGTGTGCAGTGTCAGGGTGCTAATGAGTGATTGCTTCTGGCATAAGTGGCTGCCCTTCATTTATCTTGTCCAGGCCCATGCATCTAATTTTTTCCAGGGTGCTGGGTGGACATGGGTGATCAAGAAAAGGGATTGGCGGCGACTGTCCGGAGGGTCTTTGGGAACAGCCCAGACAGCCCCGCCCCCCGACACGTGGACACCTCCTGGGAAAGCTGTTGAAAGGAAAGCATTTTTTTATTTTTATGTGGACCAACACTGCTTACCATGCTAAGTATTTGTGATCGAAATTATTCATATTTGGATAAATCCGTGTCAGTGGGACAATTATTACTTATTATGGCAGTTATCTAATGGGAAATATACAGTACCAGCTCCTATCAAACAACATAATGACAATTGTAAAGATATAGACGTGGATTGTATTGAGCCACGCCCCCATCTCTCGTACCTTCACGGATGGCATGTACTTTGAGAATCGCTCATACTCTTTGCTGATCTGAAACGCCAGTTCTCTAGTGTGACACATAACGAGCACAGAGACCTGGAAAAAAAACAACAACAAAAAAACAGCTCCATAAGTACAAATGTACAAGTTTAAACCGGAAAGGCTTGCGTCTCCTTTAAGAAAACACGTCACCCACCTGTCCTGTAACAGGCTCCAGCTGCTGTAAAGTGGCCAAGACAAACACTGCTGTCTTCCCCATGCCAGACTTAGCCTGGCACAGGATGTCCATGCCCAAGATGGCTTGTGGAATGCACTCATGTTGCACTGTTGACATAAAAAAGAAGGCATAACAGGTAAACATACATTACAGGTCACTGAATACAGAGGAGCGTAATCATAGCAGAAGTGGTAAAGGCTATGGACAGATTCCATACTTTAAAGTGACCCTTAAGAAAGAAAAAAAAAAAAAAAAAACACGACTTTTACTCACCTGGGGCTTCCAATAGCCCCCTATAGCTGTCCGGTGCCCTCGCCGTGTCCCTCCGACCCTCCTGTCCCCGCTGGCAGCCACTTCCAGTTTCGGCAACAGCCGCCGACAGCCTGGGAACGAGAGCGATTCTTCGCGTTCCCAGCCACAATAGCGCCCTCTATGCTGCTATATGCTTCATGCTATAGCAGCATAGAGGGTGATATTGTGGCTGGGAACGGGAAGAATCACTCGCATTGCCAGCCTGTCGGCGGTTGTCGCCAAAACCGGAAGTGGCTGCCGGCGGGGACAGGAGGATCGGAGGGACACGGCAAGGGCACTGGAGAGCTGCAGGGGGCTATTGGAAGCCCCAGGCGAGTAAAAAAGTCTTTTTTTGACTTAAGGATCACTTTAAAGCAGACCTGAAGACTGGAGGGAAAAAGCAAAAAAAAAAGTTTTTATCACTTACCTGCGGCTTCTGCCAGCCCCTTGCAGCTGCCCTGTGTCCGCGATGTTAGCAAACGATCCTCCAGTCCCCGCTGGGGCTCCATTTTTCTTCAAAGCCGACTTACAATTTGACGGCCACTGCGCCTGTGCGGCCCTGGCCATGCCCATCCTCGCTCCCAACGGTACGAGAACATCTCTACTGCACAAGACGCTCCCGGGGACAGGAGCGCGTATGAGGATGCGTGCGGCCAGGTCCGCGCAAGCACAGTGGATGGCGACTGCAGAAAGTAATCCACGGTGGAGGACCAGAGGATATCGTGGTAACACCGTGGGCACAGGATGGCTGCAGGGGGCTGGCAGAAGCCCCAGGTAAGTGAACTTTTTTTTTGTCTTCAAGCTTCCTTTAAAGGACATCTGAAGCGAGAGGGATATGGAGGCTGCCATATTTATTTCCCTGTAAACAATACCAGTTGCCTGGCTGTCCTGCTGATCCTCTGCCTCTAATACTTTTAGCCATAGCCCCTGAACAAGCATGCAGCAGATCAGGTGTTTCTGGCATTATTGTCAGATCTGACAAGATTAGCTGCATGCTTGTTTTTGGTGCGATTCAGAAATGACATCAGCCAAATAGATCAGTAGGGCTGCCAGGCAACTGGTATTGTTTAAAAGAAAATAAATATGACAGCTTCCATATTCTTCTCACTTCAATTGTCCTTTGATGCATATCTGCTCCCCCACCAACTGCAGAGACCACACAGCTAACAATCAATGCCCAACAGACATTGCACGTCAAATCATTACATTTTATAAGACTGACTCACACAGTGTTTTTCCTTTTATTGTTAGTACCACGGCCAAATAAAGTCATACCAAATGTTAGCTAAGTTATAAGGCTTTGCAGTTTCAGATTCTAAACATTTCCCTGAAATCACACATCAACAAAACATTTGTAAAGCGCTTTTCTACCATAAGACTCAAAGCGCATAAGCTTGTCTCAGATCAGTACATAGTTGTGGTTTATGTGGTGTTGGGAACCAGAGGTGAGAGGGATATGGAGGCTGCCATTTGTATTTCCTTTTAAGCAATACCAGTTGCCTGGCTATCCCGCTGATCTTCAGCCTCTAATACGTTTAGCCATAGACCCTGAACAAGCATGCAGCAGATCAGGTACTCCACCTCATGTTTTACTGGATTAGCCATATGCTTGTTCCAGGGTTTGACTCAGACACTACTTTTGCCAGAAGATCGACAGGGATGCCAAGCAACTTGCATTATTTACAAGGAAGTAAATATGGCAGCTTCCGTACCCCTCTCACCTCAGGTTCACCTTAAAGGGGAAAATTATATGTGATTATAAATGCCAGAACAAACAGGTGGCGTTTCAGCCTTGATTGGGCGTGGCAAGGCATTTCAAAGCGTAGGGGCAGCATGACAGAAGCTATGGCTCTGAAGGTTTTTAGTTGGACTCTGGGGGTGGTCTAAGTTAGTTTATTTAGGTCCTCTTCACTATATAAAAAATATGTTTTGTTTGTTGCGTGGGCTGCTGCTGCACCCAGTCTCAAATTAACAATGTTTCAACCAGAAACATGGTCATCCTCTGGGTGTTCTTTAAAGAGAACCCGAGGTGTGTTTCACTACTTTGGCCTCCTGGACGTAGTAGCTACGCCCAGGAGGCCATGTGCGCGTCCGCGCGCTCCCGATCACGCGCGTGCACGCTCCTGGCCGCGGATCGTTAGCCCACGAATTAGTGAATCGGGCTATGGTGCCCGATCACTGATTCCTCTCCCCCGCTGAAAAAGCGACAGCTTCTCTCAGAAGCTCCGCTTTTTCTGGCTGTTGCGTCCCCTATACGTCCCTCTAAGCGTGTGTAACGCTTAGAGTGACGTCATGTAAACAAACTCAAGCCAAAAAGTAAAACTACAATTAAAAGTAAAAAAAAAAAAATCTTAACACACATTTACATTATAAAAGTTCTGTTTACCTCCCACCCTCCCAAAAAATACCCAAATAAAATGTTTAATATAAAAAAAAACATGTAAATATTTACCTAAGGGTCTAAACTTTTTAAATATCAATGTAAAGATTAAATATTTCTATACTTTTTTTATTTTAAACTTGTAAATAGTGATCGATGCAAAACGGAAAAAATGCACCTTTATTTCCAAATAAAATATTGTAGCCATACATGGTTATAGGGACATATTTTTAACGGTGTAATAACCGGGACATATGGGCAAATACAATACGTGAGTTTTAATTATGGAGGCATGTATTATTTTACAACTATAATGGCTGAAAACTGAGAAATAATGAATTTTTTCAGTTTTTCTCTTATTCTTCCTGTTAAAATGCATTTACAGTAAAGTGGCTCTTAGCAAAATGTACCACCCAAAGAAAGCCTAATTGGTGGCGGAAAAAACAAGATATAGATCAGTTCATTCTGATAAGTAGTGATAAAGTTATAGGCTAATGAATGGGAGGTGAACATTGCTCGGATGCATAAAGTGAAAACGACTGAAGGCTGAAGTGGTTAAAGAATGTTATCTGCATACAGAGGCTGGATCTGCATATACAGCCCAGCCTCTGTTGCTATCCCAAACCCCACTAAAGTCCCCCTGCACTCTGCAATCCCTAATAAATCACAGCCGTGCTGTGAGGCTGTGTTTACATCTGTAGTGTCAGTCTCAGCTGCTCCCCCGCCTCCTGCATAGCTCCTGTCCCTGCCCCGTCCCTTCCCTCCAATCAGCAGGGAGGGAAGTTCTGCAGGAGGCGGGGAGAGCAGCAGACTGACACTATAGAGATAAACACAGCCAGCTCTGACAAGCTGTTTGTCAGCAGCGTGGCTGTGATTTATGAGGGATTGCAGAGTGCAGGGGGACCTTAGTGGGGTTTGGGATAGCAACAGAGGCTGGGCTGTATAGGCAGATCCAGCCTCTGTATGCAGATAATATTCTTCAAACTCACCTCGGGTTCTCTTTAAAGGACACCCGAGGTGAAAATAAAATAGTGAAATATACAATTGTATATATTCTCCTTCTCCTAAAATGTGACTTTAAGATATGACAGTTTTATTTTATATTTAAATCTACTTTTAAAGTTTTTACTGTTTTTATTGTTTTTGATCAATGACACATTCATTGAAGTATGCCAGAGCTAAAAGCTATGAACTATTGACCCTTTTTATCTCTTTCCTGCTCTCATAAGCCATTTTCTGTTAGGAAAGTGTTTTGTAGTTGTAATTTCTGATCAGTGAGGGTAACACTATAGTCTGACCCAGTCCTGACTCAGACAGGAACTGTCACCTACATACCTGATATTTAACCCTTTGAGGCAGAGAAAAGAAAAAAGGAACACAGCCTAGTTAATTGTGTGCTTGGCACTGTACATACACATGTCTATCTCATCATGTCACATCGGGTATCCTTTGTGCTTACAATGATGCACATTGAAAATCTTCAAGGGCCACCTAAATGGCATGGAGAGTTGCATTCAGCCCGCAGGCCTTGAGTTTAACACCTGAGATCTAGAGGCTTCCCTCTCGGAAGGGAATGAAGTGAAAATAAACTTATGATATAATGCATTGTATGTGTAGTGCAGCTAAGAAACAAAACATTAGTAGCGCAGATATGAGTCTCATATTGTTTCCAGTACAGGAAGAGTTAAGAAACATCACTTGTTATCTATGCAATAGAACTTCTCTGAGCTCTCCAACTAATTTCTGCTGGGAATACACGGCTCGATTTTGAGCCATGGCTTGATCATTTCCGACATGTCCGATCTCTCGCCTGATCGTTTCGTCGCTTGATTCCGGATTGAAGCGAATGGAAAAAGATAAGAAAAACGAGCAGAAGTCAAGAGAATTGACGGCGGAATCGAGCGGCAAAATGATCGAATGGGACAATCGAGCGGCAAAATCGACCCGTGTATTCTCAGCATTAGTCAGAGAGCAGTGCTATAGTCTGAAGCACTTATAGATGAAAGAAACAGTGAAAGACAACATAAAGGGGAACTGAAGAGAGAGGTATATGGAGGCTGCCATGTTTATTTCCTTTTAAAGGGAACCAGAGAGGAATGGTTTGTTAAAATAGAGAAAGGCTTTTATACGTACCTGGGGCTCCCTGTGATGCGGAGAATCGGCCGCGTCCGCCTGCCCGACTAGCGGCAATGGCGGGACCCGGTACCGGCGGATCCAGGCAGTAGAGGACGGCGGCATGGGAGCGATCCGTGCGTATGGGGCTGGAGGAAGCCCCAGGTATGTATAAAACCTTTTTTTTGATCCTCTCTGGTTCCCTTTAAGCAATACCAGCTGCCTGGCAGCCCTGCTGATCCTCTGCCTCTAATACTATTATCCATAGCCCCTGAACAAGCATGCAGCAGATCAGGTGTTTCAGACTTAAAAGTCAGATCTGACAAGACTAGCTGCATGCTTGTTTCTGGTGTTATTCAGATACTACTGCAGAGAAATAGACCAGCAGGGCTGCCAGGCAACTGGTATTGATTAAAAGGAAATAAATATGGCAGCCATCATATACCTCTTACTTCAGTTCCCCTTTAAGATAAGATTTTACTGCAGAGAAGTTCAAAGGGTCATTAGCATTAGCGTTTCATAGTTTAAAATACAGAGTGCAGTTTGTAAACTGCAAATATTAGAGAATGATGCTGTGTTCTAAAAAAAAATTAAAATAAAAAAATAAGACTTTTTCCGTTGCTACTAATGTTCTATGAATTATCCGTACAACACATACAATTCCTTATATCATACGTTTTTTTCGCTTCAGTGTCACTTTCAGACCCTCAAGCTCTCTCAGGAATACTCTCTCCACTTTCAGTCACCCATCCACTCACCCTCTGAAGGATGCTCGAATCCACAGTCTACAATGGCTCGGAGCAGCTCAGGCTTAAGGAGGAAGTCTCTGAAGCCAGAGCTGTGAATGGACACATAGGACCCCTTCATCTCCTTCTTGGAGGGGATGTCCTGGGCCTCTGTCCCAGTCTGGTTATCCACCTCGTCATCCTCGTAGTCCAGGAGCTCGTTGTCTACGTCGGTTTCTGCCATTATTCAGCTGTACTTGGATGATCTGAGGGAGAATCTGTACAGAACAAGAAAGAGGATCTAACATATACTACGACCGAGCAAAGAAGACTGACGAGGGCTGTCATCAGACAGGTGACCTTACAATGCCTATTTACCCAGGACTAACGCTGTGTACAGATACTGAGTACATCTCTGAGGGCTGTCATCAGACAGGTGACCTTACAATGCCTATTTACCCAGGACTAAAGCTGTGCACAGATACTGATACAGGCTACATCTTGCACTTGGACAGGAAAACAAAAAGTTTTCAAAAGAGACATCACGATGATTACCATATTTTTCAGACTGTAAAGCCCAATCTACACGATACGATTCTTTGTACAATTCTATTTACGATTCAATTAATTCCAAGATGTCCGATCGGGATTCGATGCAATTCGATTTGCCATTGTTTTGCAATTGCAAATCGAACTGAATCGAATCCCGATCGGACATGTCGGATTTAATCGAACCGTAAATAGAATTGTAATCGAATCGTACAAAGAATCGTATCGTGTAGATTGGGCTTAAGACGCATATTTTTACGAGGGGGGGGGGGGGGTAGGGCAATGGAGTAAGAGAGACAGAGTGCCTTCTAGTGCAAATGTTTTGGTCTCCCTGTGGTCCCCGTGTCCTCCTCTGCCCCCCTGTGTGTGTCCTCCGCCCCTGTGTGGCCATCTTGTGCCCTCGGAAACAGTAAATTCGGGCGCCTGAGGCTAGTGGACAAATCGGGCGCCGCCATTCACTCCTATAATAAATATCGTTTAATGGGCGCCCGATAGGAAAAAAGGGCGCCGGAGAAAAATAACGTTTTAAAAGCGGCGCCCGGAGACTTAATGTTTTATTACTGCTTCTCATGATTACACATTATTTAATGATTTATACATTTTTAAATATTATTTTTAAACGAAAAACAGTACAATATTTTTTTAAAACATTATTTTTAAACGAAAAACCGTACATTTTTTTTCTTTTTTACATTATTTTTAAACGAAAAAACCAACAGGGGGGTCTTAGGTTTAGGCACCAACAGGGGGGTCTTAGGTTTAGGCACCAAAAGGGGGGTCTTAGGTTTAGGCACCAAAAGGGGGGTCTTAGGTTTAGGCACCAAAAGGGGGGTCTTAGGTTTAGGCACCAACAGGAGGGTCTTAGGTTTAGGCACCAACAGGAGGGTCTTAGGTTTAGGCACCAACAGGGGGGTCTTAGGTTTAGGCACCAACAGGGGGGTCTTAGGTTTAGGCACCAACAGGGGGGTCTTAGGTTTAGGCACCAACAGGGGGGTCTTAGGTTTAGGCACTAACAGGGGGGTCTAGGGGTTAGGGGTAGGTACAGGGAGGGTTACTTAGGCACCAACAGGGGGGGTCTTAGGTTTAGGCATCAACAGGGGGGTCTAGGGGTTAGGGGTAGGTACAGGGAGGGTTACTTAGTAATTTATTTTTTTAACGTTATTATACGTTTCACTATTTAAACGAAAGATTAACGTTTTTACAATTGCCGATTTAATGCACAATATTTAATAAACTATTACTTTAAAAAACATTAATTTTAAACGAAATACAGTACAATACATTTTTAAACGTTATCCATGCTTATCGTTAAAAACCCGGCGCCCTTTTTTCCCAGCGCCCCTTTTTAACGTACGCTGTGCCCTCTGTCCCAATGTCGTTCTTTTGCCACAATGGATGATACATACAGATGTACGGGTGCCCGCCGCGTCCTGCCCGGTGGTGCAGAAGTAGCCACACATAGAAAGGCAACACACGGCTTTACAAGCGATCCATAAATCAGGAGGGGGCAGGGCCCCAGGAACACCAATCATGACTTCGCATTGCTCTGCTCCCTTCTCTCATCGAAGCTGATGGTCTCGTAGGCGGGACCACGGCTCCGTCATTGGAGCAAGTGATTGGCCCCAATGATGGTGCAAACTTCAGGCAGTGGTGACTTGCAAAGCTTGCATGCCACTGACACTCACAACCAGGGCTGTGGAGTCGGTACAAAAATCTTCCGACTCCAACGACGGTTTCTGAAACCATGACTCCGACTCCAACTCCGACTCCGGGTGCCCAAAATTGCTCAGACTCCGACTCCTTAGTCTAATACTTAACACGGCTGTGGATTTTGTACAAAAATCATGCGACTCCGACTCCTCAGTTTCTGAAACCACGACTCCGACTCCAACTTCGAGTGCCCAAAATTGCCCCGATTCCGACTCCTTGACTCCGACTCCACAGCCCTGCTCACAACACCAGAAAGACAAGGCACTAGCTGCTACTCCCAGCTGTGTTTTCTACTCCACAGTGCCAGCAGATTTTCGAAATCTTTTGAGGATCAGGGATTTACTGTTAGGACCCTAAATTAATAGATTTGAATAGTGTATAATACAGCTTTATTGTCCAATGTTAACGTCAGGGAAAATAAAAAAGTACTGGGCAGATGTAATCATTCCCAACTACGGCAGGGGTCTGAATCTGTGGCTATAGAGCCGTATGTGGCTCTTTAGCCATTTGAGTGCGGCTCTGATAGAATTAGGGCTAACATGCCATTATGCTCTGCCCCCCATTAGTGTAGTTGCCAGTTGGTGCAGCCCATCCTGCCAAGCTCTGCAAAACCATCTATCTCCTCCTCTCTGGGCCTCTCTAAAGCGGCACCATGTGACTGAGTGCAACCCAGGCTGTACTGCACTGAGTGGACTTTGCAGTGCACAGCCTTGTTTAGAGCCTCCACCAGACTAGTCCCAGTCTCCACCAGTAGAATCAGCAGCAGTGAGATGTAACAGTACGCTACCCGGGCTGCTGCTTGCAATTATAGCTCTTAACCACCCTGGCGTTCTACTAAGATCGCCAGGGCAGCTGCGGGAGGGTTTTTTTTAAATAAAAAAAAAACTATTTCATGCAGCCAACTGAAAGTTGGCTGCATGAAAGCCCACTAGAGGGCGCTCCGGAGGCGTTCTTCCGATCGCCTACGGCGCCCAGAATAAACTTCCTTGTTTTGCTTAGATCGTCGCCATAGCGACGAGCGGAGTGATGTCATGGACGTCAGCCGCCTCCGATCCAGCCCTTAGCGCTGGCCGGAACTTTTTGTTCCGGCTACGCTGGGCTCAGGCGGCTGGGGGGACCCTCTTTCGCCGCTGCTCGCGGCGGATCGCCGCAGAGCGACGGCGATCAGGCAGCACACGCGGCTGGCAAAGTGCCGGCTGCGTGTGCTGCACTTTATTTGATGAAAATCGGCCCAGCAGGGCCTGAGCGGCAGCCTCCGGCGGTGATGGACGAGCTCGCATTTAGCACTTCTATAGCACTGAAACGCGATCGCCGGGAAATCGCCTGAAAATGGTGCAGCCGACGAGTTTGCGTTTTTGCCCGGTTTTGAGCGATTTGCAGCGATTAGCGCAAATCGCCCAAGTAAGAACGGGCCCATAGGGTTTCATTACGCTAGCGATTTTTACGCGTTAGTGGTTCATTGCGTAAAAATTTTACGTATTGAACCACTAACGCGTAAAAATGTATGTGTTAATGTTCCTGCACCAGCGGGAATGCGTAAAAATGTACGCAAAAATTAAACTAGCTGACGGAGGGGGACCAGAGCAGCAGTGAGTGACTACGACAGCACAGGATGGCTGCATGGGGCTGGTAGAAGCCCCAGGTAAGTGAAACTCATTTTTTTTGCCTGATAACTCCTTTAAGTATTGATGATATAACTAATCAGTGGGTAAGTAAACTTTACCAATCAAAGTGATCAATAGGGATTGTCAATGAGATTCAAATAGTTCCAAGGTGATATAGGATTATGCAAATGTATGCATCTTGAAGACTTAAGGTAGCCATACACTGGTCGATTTGCCATTAGATCGACCAGCTGACAGATCCCTATCTGATTGAATCTGATCAGAGAGGGATCGTATGGCCTGTACCCACCCCCCCCCCCCCCCCGTATACATTACCTGAAGCTGGCTCCGGGTCCTCTTCTCCACGCATCCCAGCATCCTGCACCGCATCCCAGCGCACACTGTGTCACTCCGTGACCAGGAAGTTCAAATAGAGCGCCCTCTATCTGAACTTCCTGGTCACTGGAGTGACACAGGAAGTTAATGTACGCTGGGATGGAAGCAGGAACAGAGCGGTGCAGCGCGGAGAAGATGCCCGGGAGCCAGCACAGGTAATGTACAACTGTATCGGATCGGCCGCCGCCAGCGACGTGCTCCCTACCCGCGAGCGACCAACGGTAGTTTCCCGCACGGCGCAATCGACAGACCGATAGGATTTCAGGAGGAAATCGGATCGCCGGGTGCGTTTAGCGCGAACGATTGGCAGCAGATTCAATCCCAGTGATCGAATCTGCTGTCGAAACGGCGGCAAATCGGGCCAGTGTATGGCTAGCTTTAGGCCTCTTTTTCACTAACTGTTGAGCTGTGTGCTCAGCAAGCAGTTGCCAGGCAGCAGCAAGCAGTTACCAAGCAGCAGTGAGCAGTTGTGAGAGTTTGAGAGGCATTTCACTGCCTGTAAACAGTTTGCGGAAAAGAGGCCTTATGAAGCTCTGTAAAATGTGATTGCTGCATTTTCAAACTGCATAAATGTGCATAATCATGCAGCAACTTAGAACTATTTGCACCTTAATGACATTCCCTAGTGATCAATGCATTATCATCACTACAGATGCCAATTCTGACTTTCTGGCATTCAAATTATAGTATATGCCACTTGGAATTGGACCAGTCAGAAT